>NW_020664489.1:6229625-6264190 GCF_002925995.2 Terrapene triunguis | reverse complement strand
TAACATTTTGAATCTCAACTTCTACTGTCATTAAATAATTATTATCTGACTCCACACATTGTCTGACCCCACCATAACTTCCTGCAACTGTGAAAATTTAACTAAATACCAATTGGGAAAAATGCTTAAAAATGAGTATCAATATTATCTGTCAAACGTATTAAAAATGAATTATGCCAAGCCTAGTTTTAAGCTACATATATATGTTTCATGATATTTATAAAAAAATTAATATGTATCCAAATATATATTACATTCAAGTGTTTTCATTGAATGTGTCTTATTTAACCAAAAATGATCTCTCAAAACATCATATAATGTGATATTATGCATTCTATAGTAGGTTACTATACATTACATGATACAATATGCCTTTAAATAACCTTTGCACTACATCCCATATTTCAATTTTGGAAAAGTGTGTGTTAGAAACTGTAGTTCCAAACATACACACCTTTCTCAAAGAAGGCAACTATACATATTCTGATATTGTCTAGGCTAATATTGCAACACCTATCCAATATTCTTAAATAAGTTCTATTCAGTTATGCAATGGTCAAAATTACATTTACTTGTGAAATAGAATCAAAATGCAAACGTTACCATTTTTGTTTTGTTACATTTTCCTTTCTTCTTTTCTTTGTTGTTTGTTTGACAAGTCTTGTAGTCCTCATTGAAAATGGAAGAAATTGCTAACAGAAATGGCACTAATAAAGAGATACTACTATAAAATGGTAATAATAAAATGCAAACTGGAGTATACTTTCTCTGTGTCCCAACTATTGAAATCCTGGTCAACTCTTACTTTGGTTATTGCAACCTCCTCTTCTCAGGTCTCCCTACCTCTGCCTTCTCTCTCCAGTCTACCTAAAACACTGATGCTAAAGTTATCTTCCTATCCTGTCACTCTAATCATATTCCCTTTCCCTTCCTTGTATCCCTCTATCTATGGTTTACTCTCCTGTTCTGCTTCAAGTTCAAGCTCCTCTGGCTAAATTTCAATGCTCTGCACTGCTACATCACTGCCTACATTTCATCTAATTCTCTCCTCTTTCCCCCTTTGTTCTGACCAATTCCCTCTCCTTAGGGCTCCCCAGGGTCAGACTGAGTTTGTATGCAGTAGTACACAGTACCAGCATTTTTCATTTGGCCTCATCAGTTGCTGCAGAAGTTATGCTTTAGTTTAAAAGAAATGAAGTTTCTGAACCTTATGATTGCAACAGATCAAAATATAAAACAATGCAGGGCTATCCGATTGAGTTTTCAGATAGACAGAAACAATGAGTCCGTGTCTCATTACACAAACATAAATCATAAGTACGGTAACTTAATTTAAGTCAATGGAGTCATACCAATGTAAAACTGATGTAAATGAGAAAAGATTCAGGGCCAATAGATCTAAGACAGGTGTGAAATGCTCTTATTCAGCTCAACAGTGTGGTGACTCTGAAGTCTCTTGATAAAACATTAACTGCTAACATTAACTATTTAATTGTTGGTTAGTTTAGCAGAAACATCCATATCTTCTGGGACTGTGTGTAGATTCTTGGATTGAGAAAGGTGCTTGTATAGAGTAACCATTTTTTTCCCCACTCCAACCTCCATGTACTCCATTTAACTCATTTTCCCACTATCTTCTTCATGTCTTTTTTCACACAATTCCCTTGCCTTGGAATAGCCTCCTTCTTCCTGTGTACGAAGTGAGCTCCTTGATCTTTTTAAAATTCCACTTCTTCCTAGGTTTTCCTTGATGATTCTCTAAAATGCTATTTGCTTTCACTCTTGTTTCTTTCTATATTAGGCTGTAAGATTCACAGAGTAAAGACTGTATCTTCTTATGTGTTTTTCAGTTCAGTGCTGCAAGGAAAAAGAGGCAGTGACATCAGTATGGTGATAATTGAACATTTATTTTCCTTAAACCTAGATTGTGCTATGTTTTGACTTTCACAGTGCCTGTTGTACACAATTGCCGAGGGGCCCGAGTGATTTAAAAGGGCCAGGGGGACCCAGCCGCCACCATTGCTGTGGCAGGCTGCAGGGCTCCTAGGTGCACGCGAGCACTCAGGGCCCTGTGCTTTGGGGGGCCCTGCGGGCTGGCGCAATTGACCAGTGACATCGGTCCCGCAAGTGATGGATTTGTCACTTCTGCCCCAGTCCCTGCCCCCCCAGGGACCGCCCTGGCCCTGGGGCCTGGAATTGCTGTCGGCAGGCCTGGCAAGCACTGACTCTGGAGCACCCATGGAAAAAAATTAGTGGAGGCTTAGTACCCACTGGCAGCCAGCTGCCCCCCCTTCTCCCCAGCACCTGCCACCCATTGGCGGCTCCGCCGATCAATTCCTCCCCCTCCCTCCCAGGGCCTCCAGTCCGCTGCAATCAGCTGTTCCACGGCATGCAGGAGGCGCTGGGGGGAGGGGAGCAGTGGACAGGGTGAACTCAGGGGAGGGGGTGGAACTGGGCAGGAAGAGGTGGGGCGGGGGTGAGGACTTGGGGGAAGGGGTGGGGTGGGGTGGGGGTGGGGCCTGGGGCAGAGCAGGGAGTTGAGCACTCCCGGGGCCCGGAAGAACCCAGCACCTGTGCCAGATAGCAAATGTGAAAAATCGGGACAGGAGTGGAGGGTAATAGTTGTCTATATAAGACAAAGCCCCTAATATTGGAACATCTGGCCACCCTGTGTACACAGGGCTTGAATGAAAGTCAGTTGATTGAGGCTCAGTCTGGAGAAGACAAGAGCTGGATAATGGAGAAAACATTAGTAGGAGATGGTAGAAGGTAGTATCTTTAATTGAAGGGCTAGTACTGCCTGCTTTTTGTTAATCAGGTTCACAATAGAGCTGTTCTTTTGGTTGGTCCCAGAATGCCAATTATCAACAATAGTTAAAGCTTGTTGGGGGAGAAAAATCACACAAAAAATGAAAATTTGAAGTTGTTTTCATTTTGAAGGGCTTGAAACAGAGCTGTTTTTCAAAATTCTTCATGAGATTTTTAAATAGAACGTTTTATCACCTTTTTATCAAAAATATAACTGTTGTAAATAGTTAACGTTTCCTTTACTGAAAACTAGGTTTTGTGTCCAGAAAGCTAGAATTTGTTCAGCTTTCTAACTACCCATCTTGATTATTGTAACCACCTTCTCACTGGCCTCCCCAACACCTCACTTGCCCTATACATAACATATCTCATAAGATCAACTTCCGTGCTCATTGCTCTGACCATTCCTCTTTTGAATACTCCCCTGGCTCCTTCTTTATCACTGAATCAAGTTCAAGCTTCTTGTCTTTATCTTCAAGGCCTCTCAATAATTTGCCACTCTCTCTTTACTTGCTGATGTATTTTATTGCTCCCTCACTCCATAGCCTTTTCTATCCCACTAAAAATGACATCGTCCACCACCTTTCGCACAAACATTTTCACATTTTATTCCACACTACCCTTACTCATGGTATGTTCTTCCTGAACTGATCAGTACAGCTATTACTGTCTCTTCCTCCTTCCAATCCCTTCTCAAAATCCACTTCTGCTACAATTCCTACAAGAAATCAGCCAATGTATAAAGGGGGTGGGGCAAGGCTTCCCTCCCTCCCAGACAGCATAGATAGGTGTTTGGGGTTTTTAGACCTAAACCCACCTGGTAAGAACAGGGCCGGCTCCAGGCACCAGCCCACCAAGCTGGTGCTTGGGGCGACACCTGGAGGGGGGCGGCGCGGCGCTCCGGCCCCCGGGGAGAGCGGGGCCAGGGCCGGGCTCGGCGCCCTGACCCCGGCGCTCTGGCCGCCGAGGGGAGAGAGGAGCCCCTGCCGGGGCTCGCCGCCCTCCTCCCAGGGCTCCGGCCGCCCTCCCCCCCGGCGCCCTCCCCCCGGCCGCCGGGGGGAGAGCGGAGCCCCCGCTGGGGCTCGCTGCCCTCCCCCCAGGGCTCCGGCCGGCCGCCCCCCCCCGCGGGGGGGGGGGGGGGGGCGGCCGGAGGCTTTTTTGCCTGGGGCGGCAAAAAAGCCAGAGCCGGCCCTGGGTAAGAATTAAGATAGTGTTCAGGTGACTGTGTGGATGACTCAAAAGGAGCTCCAAGTCCAGTCAGGGAAAGCTGCTGAAGCCACCTCCTGGAGGAAAGAAGTTAACCAGCCCACAGTCCCAGGAAGGATAGCTATGTAACCCCTAAACTTGAGGGGCAAGTTATGGGCTAGGGAGGCCAGGATTTAAAGACATAGTCCCAAGGAGGAGGACTTAAATCGTTACCTTAAATTACCTTAAATCTGAGGGATAAGCAGAAAGGGACTGAATGCTGTTGAATAAACTAACCCCAGGAGAGGGAAAATATTGTTTCAAAGATCTTGGCTGTGACCTGATTGCTCTGGGGGAACTCAAAAGGAAACTGAGGCAAGGTGCCTGTAGGGCCATTGCAAGCCACAAGGGGGATGACTTGGAACAGCATTTGTCTACAATAATACTAATTAATTTTTAAAAATCCCACTTAAGCATTTCAAAAATTCAGCTGTGCACAACTGGCCTGAGTGTACATATAGGCCTTACTGCATATTTTGAAGGTCATGAAACTTAGGGGGGAGGGATAGCTCAGTGGTTTGAGCATTGGCCTGCTAAACCCAGCGTTGTGAGCTCAATCCTTGAGGGGGCCATTTAGGGATCTGGGGCAAAAATCTGTCTGGTGATTGGTCCTGCTTTGGGCAGGAGGTTGGACTAGATGACCTCCTGAGGTCCCATCCAACCCTGATAATCTATGATTCTATTCATGTAAACTTAGACTCTGTTGGATCAGTGGAGAAAATTAAATTCCAGAGAAAAGTTCCTCTACCATCAGACACAAAGGTATAAATGTAGAGGCTAAGTCTGTTAGCAAGAGCATTTAAGCCAATCTTTATTGCTAGGAAAGAGCATGAAGAGAGAAGCTGCCATTGTGCTAGCCAGGTAGGCTTGAAATTCAACACCATGAATTGCATCTAGACATCAGCTGAAAATAGTGCAGTCTACAAAGCATATGCATATTATTTTATTATATACTGTTGTGTATAGAGACACCAAGCAGAGATATTTGCACAGGGCTAGGAACTATACAAACATAGTGCCCTAAACTGCTTACAATCTAAAAAGATGAACAATATATGATGAAGCACCAAGGATAGGGCGACAATCATATGTACAACTATCGTATATTTTAGGTGGTGCTAGTGACAAAAAAAGTTTAAAAATTCATACAGCTCTTTCATTAAGAAGTTCTAGAACTTCATGCTTTGGAGACAGGAGTTTACATTTGGCAGATAACTTGCCCTAGTGTTGGGGATATGCCTCTTCCTGTTCCTGTGAAAATTCACCCAATTTTGGCAAATTTATAAGTCTCTGAAAAATCTCAGTTTGCATATGCTCAGTAGAGACTAGTTAGAGTTTGAGCAGCTAAAATCTCCAAAGATTCAGTCTCTATTGAGCATGCTCCAACCTAGGCCTGCAGGCCAGGCTGCAATTGCTCCTCCAGGCAACTAGGGCTGATACGGTGCCAGGCACAGGAACTGAGAGCAGGGAGACAGTCTCTCCTGTGCTCTCAGTGCTACCCCTTCTGGTGCCCAGGCAGTAAGGAGGAAGAAGCCTGGCTGGAATGCAGAGGAGTGAAGAGCCAGACCTTGGGGCAAGGGAGTGGCAATGGGGGAGACTGGTACAAGGTGTGGATGTGACATTCTATACCTTGGGGGAGCTCCCTCTAACCCCCGTATTCCTCATTTATATATAATTGTGATATTGCATATAAAGCAGGCTGTGTGAGGTATCAGGGGAAAGGCTGTGATCTGCTGAAAGTCATTTTTCTATCTAAATATATATATATATCATTAATGCATATGAAGTTACGAGAATGTGTTGTATGATTGTCACTAAAATATGTTGTTGGTTTGGGAAGCGCCCAGATACCACCGGGTGGGTGCTGAACAGAAATCACCAGCCATTGTCCAGCATACAAGGAGCTACAATGACTCACCTGTACATGCAATGACTTACCTGCATAAGGCCACAGCAGGGGAATTGCTCAATCTTGCCTGGGGACTCAGGAATGCCCACAAGACATGCCTGGACTTGTGTTCTCCAGGCACATGGACTAAGGGTATAAAAAGGAACACAGTGGCCACATGCTTACCCTTTCTCATGCTCCCACCTATGCTGCAAGCAACAAAGACACTCAGAAGAAGACTGAAGACTCCAACAGTGGAGACTGGCCCAGGTTTAAGGGACAAACCTGTATATTAAGGAGTGCAATATCCACTGGGGTGAGAAAAACTGCTTAATCTAAATGTTGCTCAGTCTAATAGGATTGAGAGTTTAGACTGCGTACTTATATTTTATTTTCTTTTGGTAACTAACTCTGACTTTTTGCCTGTTGCTTATAATCACTTAAAATCTATCTTTTGTAGTCAATACATTTGTTTATCTGTTTATCTTTACCATTGAGTTTGCCTGAAGTGTTTGGTAAGGGTGCTTGCTCAGGTTTACAAAGGCTGGTGTATATCCACTTTCCATTGATGAAGTGGTGAACCATTAATAAATTTGAACTGCTAGTCTTGAGCAGTGCAAGATGGTATATTCTTGAGGTACAAGGCTGAGAGCTGGGGGGATTTGACTGGTGTCTTACTCTATGTGATTCATAAGTGGCTCTGGGAGGATTCATGCAATCTAGCTGGGTGTGGGGCTCCACATGCTATTGTGCTGAGTGATCACAGCATCTGTAGGGGTTTTTGCTGCTTGTCACTAGCAAAGTGTTGTGAGAGACAGCCCAGGCTGGAGAGTTAAGGGGGCACGGCAGTCCCACAGTCCCAGGCTGCACCCCAGGGATCCCATCACAGTGGGGGACTGGAACTGGGACAAGGAGTCAAGGGGTAGGGGACTGGGATGTGGAGCCCAGGGTCTGCTAGTAGGGGACTAGGATGTGGAGCAGAGGGAGGAAGGGAAAGGGGGAGATTCAGATTGAGACAAGGACATGCCGGAGGGGCAGGGGCAGAAGGGATTGGACTGGGCAGCACAGAAGAAGAAGGGTCTGTGATTACTAAAACACACTCCTCTCAGAACCTGGAATAGGAATCAGGATTTCTGAGGTTGAACAATCCTCTTCTAGCAGCAGATAGCTGTAAAATCCACTGGCAAAATGTGTACCTCTAATGGCTAGTCCACACAGAGGATGACAACTTACTATTGCTCATAGTTACTTTATTTTCAAGTGGCAGAGGTCTCTTCTGTGGATCTTAACATAACTCCTTACATATTATCCATACGTACATGATGATCAGTGTGACACAAGCTTTCAGTAGAAACCTTACATGACACCCTTTGACAAACTATTATGTGTAGAGACCAGACCATGGGGAGCCCTGAAACCCTATGTGCCTCTATGCCCTCTGCCAGTCAGCACCAAGAGGTCACAGAGTCATTGGGCTTAGATGTACGTCTGATAAAGAATCCATTGGTACAGTTATAAAAGTGTAATCAGTGTCTCCCTTGTTGTCTGACTTTAAGTTAGATAATGAATAAAACTGATCAGTTAAACTACTGTTTATTACTCTGCATATCATTTCCTTGGTAGAGGCCTGCTGATATGGTTTTAAATAAAACCAAGAACTTAGGAAGACAGAGAGGAAAACCTTGTATGGCATTTCAATGATGTGTTATCTATCTGCCAAAGGAACACTTGAGTTCCCTGTTGCTATACATTTAGTTGTCACTATGAAGTAAGTGAGTGATACATCAAGAAGAGGAAGAGGAGGGAAGAATTTAGACCCCAGAATAAGTTGTTTCACTACAAATGAAAGATTAAAAGATAAAGAATTCTTACAAACTTACAATATCAATGCCAAGCATAGGCCATAATGTAACTACACCTCTACCCCGATATAACGCAACTCGATATAACACGAATTCGGATATAACGCAGTAAAGCAGCGCTCCGGGGTGGGGCGGGGCTGCGCACTCCGGTGGATCAAAGCAAGTCCGATATAACGCGGTTTCACCTATAACGCGGTAAGATTTTTTGCCTCCTGAGGACAGCGTTATATCGGGGTAGAGGTGTAGTATGTTGGCCAAAATCATCTCTGTTTGGTGGGATACTTATTTGGAATCATCATGCAGTATACAAGTAAGAAAGTGTTACATATTTCCCATTTTAAAGGTTTGCTATTAAAGTATTGTTATGCTGCAGGTTGGCTGGTTCTCAGGGAATGTGTCTTTGACCTACGGGCAGTCATAAACATTTAAACTGATGGGTATGATAGTTGCCTTTCATTCAGGCTAAATAACGGAGCAGTTAAATGCCCCTTTGTTGGTAATAACTGAAACAATAGAAGCCCTCCACTCAAATCAGACACCAGCATGGCAAGGCTGGAGTAGGAGCTGAGCCACGTATTCTGAAGATTTTCCCTGGGGACTGAATGCAAAAGTACAAGCTAGGAATTTCTGGGTGGAGCTGTGTGTGTCTGAAGCAGACAGAAGCAGTGAGAAAAGCAAGCAAAGAGCCAGGAGATAATAAGAGCATTGCTGGTGAAATGGCCCTAAGAGAAAATGAAGAGAGAGCTTTGGGGGCAGACTGCTGGCTGGAAAGAGGCGTAGAACTGTGAGCAAAGAAACTGCCTTGTGTTGTTTGATTCCTCCTGTGGTCAGGAAACAGGATTTTGTGTACATTCTTTGTAAACAATAGGGTTTCATCAAAGAAATACCCGACTCTATCATCAATTTCTTCTCCTAATGGAAACAACCCACAAGACCCCAAGTATTGGCTAGCTGCTTGGGTTAAAAAGGGATAACAGTATTTTTTTCCTAGTTGATGGTTCCAGTTTTCTGTTGGCTGAATAGTATGAGTTATTTATCTTAGTGAGGTATTCTGTTTCAAGGGATGATTTAATTCTGCAAAGAATATAAACTTACTAGGAAACAATTCATTTTGTACATGCATTGTATCTACAATGTACAGGTACAAGATGCAACCATTCATTTTTCTTGACCCAGGCTCTCAGTCTTTCATTCTCATTTTACACCAACAAACCAAAGCAAAGGGCCTGATTCTCCTCACATTTACACTGGCACAAATCTGGAGTGACTCCATTTAATTAAGTACAGTTACATTGATGTAAAACTAGAGTACGTAAGTGGAGAATCAGATTCAAAGACTTTGTGTGAAATTATGGATGCCAGAGAGTCTCAGGCAAAATTTGCTATAGTCCTATATCCAGGTTTTCACTACTGGGAAAACCATCATCAAAATTACAATAAATACAATACAAGTACTTCTAAATTTAATATACACACATTTCAGTATAAGGAGAAGCAGGGAGTCAAAGAGGAAATGGGCCTCCATAGCTTAAATTAAGAGACAAAAACAGCATTTCCATACTTTTAGTAAGATATTTTTTTTGTTTTAACTGGAATAGTTCTTAGTATACAGAAAAATAACTTTAAAGTTTTTTTTTTTTAATTTGTTAATTTCCTTGTGGGTTTTGTTTGTTTTTTAAGTATGAGCCAATCAAGAGTTCAGGAGCTCCACAGGGTCCCCAGGCCCAGCTCTCCCTATTCCCTGCAGTGTGGATCATAAGAGCTTTGCAGAGTCTCTGTCTGCAGTGTAAAGGAACTGAGGAATAATATCCCTTTAAATAGTTCGGGAAACCTCTACTGGGCCACCCTATCTTCCATTGTAGAAGCCACCCAGAACCCTGCCAGAGCAGCAGTTTCAAGTTTTACTGCATGTTACCTTTACCATAATTACACTCAGGAAAGTGAGGATTTCCTCCTTTATATGTTGTTAGAAGCACTGAGGTTTTCTGCAACATCACCGTTTTAAGTATTCTCTGATAATTCTGCAGAGAAATTACTGAAACAGAAGATCCTGTGTCAAACTCCATTGTAAGTCATACTCCTTCCATTTGTAAAGGAAGTCAAATAACACTTCATTTACTGTCTTCTAAACAGTTGTAGAGATGCTACAACATTCTCAGAGGATTCCATGTTATCTGCAATCTGATTAATTTGAAACTCTCTGAAATTGCCCTTGTGAGATAATGTTTCTATTTTTTCCACTGACCTGCACATCGTCTGTGTTAGGGTTACCATATGTTGTGCCTCCAAATGGAGGACACTCCATGGGGCCCCGGCCCCGCCCCCCCTCCCTCCCGATTTTCCCGGACATGCCCGGCTTTTGGGGATTTCCCCCCGGACGGGGATTTGAGCCCCCAAAAGCCGGACATGTCCGGGAAAATCCGGACGTATGGTAACCCTAGTCTGTGTATACCCCAATTTCTTGCAGTTTCTACATGGTTTGTCTTTACACCAACAACCTTTAGCATTGTGAGACTGTGTCCCACAATGAAAACACACAATCTTTGAATGTTCTCCATGTTGTGCTTTCTGTTTGATGCACAGTTTATTTCTTGCACAGATTACATGCTGTTGTTGCAACTCTCTGCCAATTTTAGCAGTAATCTGCATTGAAATAGCAATTTCTAATGCACATTTTAGGGTCAAATCAGACCCCACCCCAAGAAGCAGCAAGCTGAGAAGAAAAGAGCAGTATAGATAAGTCCTCCAAGCTTGCCTAGAGAGGACTTTCTGGAGCAGCCATTTTGGAAGCTAGAGAGACCTGGTCATCCATGAGCTAGAGGGGCTAGTAACAGCCAATCAGGGACCTTCTGGCACAGATAAAAGGAGCTGCTTGGGCTTAGCAGTTTAGTTCCTGGCTGGGATTGGAGATGAGAAGATGGGTGTTTGTCTCTGGTGTGGTACCAGAGAAGACCCTGAGGATGCTGGTCCTGAAATAGGGCTGGAGATAAAAGGGGCCTAGTAAGAAGAGGCCTAGGGAAATAGAGGTGATGGACTGGAGTAAGCAGTGCATGGCTGCTGTGTATAGGGTTCCTGATTGGACCCTGGAGTAGTGGATGGGCCCAGATTCCCCTACTGGCCCCAGTCATAATGATGTAAACTCCAAGAAGGAGCCAAGTCTGATTTGGGAGCCTGAACAAAATGTTGAATTAAAGGGCTTGGAGCTGGGGCTGAAGACCCTAGTGAAGGGGGATAAACTGCCTATTAGTTGGACTCTTTAATACCCCCAGAAGGGGCTAATTTAGATTTTGTGACTCTGCCAGAGGGCCAAGCCACTGAAGCCCCACCAAGCTCTGTCTACAAGGGGTGAGAAAAGGACTGCGATACCACACCTATCTGGTAGGATGTGCTTAAGAAGTGAGTGCCCCCTTTACAATAACATTAAATATATGTCAATATTGGAAAGTAGGGTGATATTTCATTTTGTTTTGTCTCTTGTGTTTTTCAAGTGTCCTGTAACTCTAAACCACTTTGACCAATTTTTTTTCAATCACTTCAGAAAATTCTCTTCTTTCAGAAAAAACTTTTTAATTTTCAGGCCAAACTAATTTGCTAGCCAAAGTTAGAAAGGATCTAAACATGGGGCTTACTATGAAACCCAGCTAGAAACTTAACTATGACAAGACTACACTCTCTTCATAATATTATAAGGACACAGGTTCCATAGTTAATACTGATCTGAGTTGCACACTTAACTAGAATAAGCATGTGTTTGGGCTAGTGAAATGATCATGAGCCAGGAGATCACCACAGCTTAAAATGAGGTGGCACTGAAGGGTTAATATAGCTCCCCTTTTACTAAAATAAGATAAGGGAACCAAATTCTGCACAGCTACTCCCATGCAACCCACAATAATTTTATCAATTATAACTGAGAGAAATTGTGGGATATGCTCTTACATCTAATACACCTGAAAAGAGGAAAGAACATTCTCTTTGTGGAGGGACAGATCGTGGCTAGCCCCAGTACAAGTGCATAAGTGGCGTTGAGCCCCCTGAAATGGAGATGAGCACAACTGCAGCCCTTGTATGCGCCTAAGCACAATTAGTGGCACAAGCCTCTAGTGGTAGAGAAAGGCAGGTCCATGGATGCCCTGCCCTTCCACAGTGGTCAGCAGAATTGGCTAGTTGTAGAAGGAATTGCATTCATTTTTCAGGGTGGGGCAGCAGCTGCACTCCCAGAGCTTGCATTTGGGTAGGGTCACTTCTGCACTGGGGCTTCCATTTTTGACACCATAAACCCTCCTAGTTTAATCCGAAAGATTTTTGCCTACCAAGATGCATGTTATTTCTTCTTTGATGCTGCATTCATTTTGGGTGTCTCTCTCTGTAATACGTAAGTTGCTACCCTCTTGCTTTAACTACTCAAAGAATAAGGTTGCCTGTTCTGCCTCTTATCCACACTATTAAACAGAGAATGCCTTTGATTGCCTTATTGCTTTCCTTTGTATTATATTGGCTTTTCTATGTTTCTACACTGTGATCAGCTGTCCTTTTTATAGCTAATCCTGTTTGCGCCCAGGGATGGTCTTGAAGGTCTCCTGGTTCCATGCTATGGGAAGTAAGGGATTGATAGATGAATTCTAGATCCATCTTAGAGTGGCTTGTTCTCCACAGATCCTGAACAACTCAGCAACTTTTGTCATACTCTTAATATAGTGAGCATAAAATACACAGCATTTGCATCCAGCATTTATAATGGTGTTAAATATATAAAAAAGTGTGTTAATTTATAAGGGGGTCGGGGTCGCACTCAGAGGCTTGCTATGTGAAAGGGGTCACCAGTGCAAAAGGGTGAGAACTGCTTTATAACCATACACAGTGCTTCTCACAGGCAGCTCTTCTCTGAGTTAAATATGCACATTGGCTGGTTGGACTGCAGCCTGTATTCACAAATTTATGCTTATTTTTCAAATAAAGTATCACTCATTTTGCACAGCAGAGTCTTCTAAAAGTTCACAGTGCAAGATGGTCAGCTTGCAGGCTTTACGTATAAGAAGCAGTGTACGTTTGAAATGAAAAATGGCATTTTTGAGCCTATTCCTGCCAGCAGTTCTCTTACTGAAATGAAGTAGGAGACAATGTGGGTGAGGTAATATCTTTTATTGGATCAACTTCTGTTGGTGAGAGAGAGAGACGCTTTTGAGCCCCACACAGCTCTTCTGCAGCTCTGGGAAAGGAACTCCAACATCACAGCAAAATGAAATGTGGAATAGATTGTTTAGCATAAGTAGTTAATATTATAAGGGACCATTCAATAGGTGCTAACACCTCTGCAGTCCTAGGAGAAAAAGAACGGGTTAGTGCAGAGGTGGGCAAACTACCTCCTGCCTGGCCCCTGAGTTCCTGCCCTGGGAGGCTAGCCCCCGGCTCCTCCCCTGCTATTCCCCCTCTCCCGCAGCTTCAGCTTGCCCCAGCACAATGCTCTGGGCGGTGGGGCTGTGAGCTCCTGGGGCAGCACAGCTGCAGAGTCGGGGCCTGAGCCGGTGCTCTGTGCTGCGCAGTGGCGTAGCTGGCTCCAGCTGGGTGGCATGGCTATAGCACCGCCAGCCACCGGTGCTCCAGGCAGCATGGTAAGGGAGTAGAGGGGGTTGGATAGAGGGCAGGGGAGTTTGGGGTGGTGGTCAGAGGGGGTGTGTGTGGATAGGGGTCGGGGTGGTCAGAGGGCGGGGAACAGGAGGGTTGAATGGGGGCAGGGATCCCAGGGGGGCAGTCAGGAAGGAGAGGGGGGATTGGATGGGGTAGCTGGAGGCACTCGGGCACGGGTTCTGGGGGCGGTCAGGGAGAAGGGGCGGTTGGATGGGGCAGACATATCTCCACTGCTACAATGATCAACACCCCCTCCCCCAACACAGTTTTCAAAATCTGTGGATCCACTCCACCTGGAATGGTCCCTTACAATATGTGCTAACTACTTATGCTAAACAATCCCTTCCACCTTGCATTTTGCTGTGACGCTGGGAGTTCCTTTCCCAGACCTGAAGAAGAGCTCTGTGTAGCTCGAAAGCTTGTCTCTCTCACCAACAGAAGTTCATCCAATAAAAAATATTACTTTACTCACCTGTGTCTCTAATATTTGAAACTGACATGGCTACATCTACATTTCATGCAATGTAGAACCACCCCTTGTCCTCAGTAGTATTGAAGCCCCATGTAAGAGAGTGGAAACCAGTTTATACCATCTTGTATGTTATTACTACTAGCTGAAAGGCCATGCTGTTGCACAGGTGTAATTTATAAAGTCACCTGTGTAAAAAAAGCGGAAAATTGCTGAGAACTGGACGGTAACAGACTGCAAATCCCAGTGATGAGTGAACCTGGTGATATTCTAAACAAAAAGAGCTCTGTAGCTGTTTCCAGAACTTCACACTGACTCAACAGATCTTCTAGGCTTCAAACTGATGTTTGAGGTTATTGTTTGTGCTGATTATAGATTGCAAATATGGGCTGTGTGAGGAATGAGGGGCTATGTGGGTTTGGTGTTATTGTGGATGATGGTTGTGTTTTGTGTCTAGAAGGTGTAACAAGGTTAGTCACCTCCTCAGCAGCCCCTCAGCGTAAGAGGTCACTTTACAGCACCCTGTCTCTGTTTTCCCCTCTTCAGGCCCCCTTACGAACTGCACAGTTCTAGGTATTTCAAACAAAATTACCCCTTCTGGGTGGGATCTAGTTTATGTAGTCTTGCACCCAGTCTCCAGTGGCTCTCTGGGCTCAAAACCCTTCCTTCTTTACTAAGGGAACCCCACAGCCCTCCTTCTGGGGCTTGAATTCTTCTTCTCCCTGATTCCTGTGACTCACCCTTCACCAGTTCCACTCAGGCTGGCAACAAAGCCTGTCATGAACAGAAGTCAATGGTGTCTCTCCCCTGATAGTTCAAAACAAAGCCTTTCTTTACACCCATTTTAAACCCTTCATCCCAAGGGATCTGTCTTCCCTCTTCTGATTCAACTGCCCCTCCCGTGCTTTACCTGGCTGAGGATCAGTCTTCTGGCTCTGGCTTCCAAAGTCCCCTGGCATCCGGTTCTTCCTTGCAGGAGGCTTCCTCTTCCTATTTGTAAGTGAGGGAATGGCACTGTTATTGTGGGGAACTTTCCTGGCTTATACACTACCCCGGTGGAATTGGCTAGCGAAAGGATCTGAGTCCTCGCTCCCACTCCCTTTACCCAGAGGCCTGCCTGACCATTCTTCTGTGTGGTAGAGTCCCTGTAACCTAACAAGGCTGGGCCCAGGATTCCTGGGGAGCTCAACCTCCAATCTTGTCATGGTCGCTTAGGACAGAGGCAAGGGTGTGCTCACTCCTCTCTGGATGTTTCCCTGACCCACTGATCATTGCATATAGTTCAAGCAAATACAATTTATTAAACAGCAATCAATTTAAAAAATAAGGAAAAAATGGGAAAGGTTCAAGGAAAACAACCCCACTCTGTGGCATGGGGACATCACAACCAGCCATCTCTGGAATGTAAGGGAAGTTCACTGTCTGTTCCTCACATGTGATAGGCCTGCTTCCCAGGCCCTGGCTGTGCTGCAGGGATGCTGCGGGTCTGGTGGCTCTGGTGGTGGCCACATGCCTTCAGGCTCTAGATGGTAGGACCCTTCTGCCCAGCCTTGGCCCCCCTGTCAGGGTTTTTTTCTCTTTCCCCCCCCCCCCCCCCCCCGCCATGTCTGGCCTGCAGGCATCTCCATGCACTGGACCCTCTGTCGAGGGTCCCCCCTCGCTCTCCCCAGCGGCTCACCGCACCTGGCTCCAGACTGCTCCAGCTCCACTCTGCCTCAGCACTGCTTTTGCTCTGCTTTCAGTGCAGCTCTCTGGGCTGCTCCTCTGGCTTTGGCTACCATGGCTCTACTCCCAGCACAGATCTGCTCCCTGGGCTGCTTCTCTGGCCCCTCTACCTGATGCTCCTCTGGCCCCTCTGGCCAGCACGGCTCTACTCCACAGATCAGCTTAGGCTCCTGCTCTCTCCTTAGCTCAGCTCTGCTCTGGCCCAGGCAGCTCCAGTTCTCATGGAGGACAGGAGCCCCCTGGCCTCCTGACTCCCTCTTAGCCTGCCTGCCCTTTCAATCAGACTGACTTGGAGCACTGGCCTCTCCCCATTGCCCCGGGGACTGTCAGTCTCAGGGTCCTGATTTTCCCATTGACCCTTCCCCTTTCTTTTGGTACTGGGAGATAGTGAGGTTTTTGGTTGGCTAAGTTTTAGTAAGGGGCCAACAGTCCCCTTACATATTTCCTGTTCCCCTCTAGCTTGTCATAGGGAAACACTTGTCTTTTATCAGGCCCCATCAAAGCTGTAAACATGGCCCTGGTAGGTTGGAGCAGTTCCCTCTGAAAAGGCCCAGTCCACCCTGTGTCGGGGGAGTTGTACTGGGAGAATTGCATGGATTTGTGCTGGTGGCAAATGGGGGTTTGTGGTTATTGTGTGTACTGGTCATGTTGTGTGGCTGTGTTGATTTGTTCTAGGGGGGTTGTGCTGGAAGATCTGTATTGATTTGTGTGGATGGCTGTTAGGGCCAGTAATCCACAATCTGTGCTGTCTTCCTCATACAACCAATGAAATTGTTGCATATAAACTAGTTGTAGAGTAAGGGTGGTGATTGGCTCAGTTACCGCTGATACCACAAGGATCTCGACTCTTGGCACGGTATAGATCAGGCGTCTCAAACTCAAATGACCACGAGGGCCGCATGAGGACTAGTGCATTGGCCCGAGGGCCACATCACTGACACCCACCCCTTGCTGCCCCTGGCCCCGCCCCCACTCCACCCCTTCCATGAGGCCCTGCCCCTGCCCCGCCTCTTCCCTGCTCCTATTCCAACCCCTTCCCCGAAGTCCTCACCCCAACTCTGCCCCCTCCCTGCCCCCAGGGGGTGCAGGAGGGGTGTGGGGTTTGGTGGGGGCTCAGGGCAGGGAGTTGGGGTGTGGGGATGCAGGAGGGGTGAGGGGTGTGGCAGGGGGTGGGAGTGCAGGGTGCGGCAGGGGGCTCAAGGCAGGGAGTGCAGGAGGTGTGCAGGGTGCAGCAGGGGGCTCAAGGCAGAGTGCAGGAGATGTGCAGGGTGCAGCAGGGGGCTCAGGGTGCAGGGTGCGGTGGGGGTTCAGGGTAGGGAGTTGGGGTGTGGGGTGCAGGAGGGTGAGGGGTGCGGCAGGGGGTCGGGGTGCAGGGTGTGGCAGGGAGTGCAGGAGGTGTGCAGGGTGCAGCAGGGGGCTCAGGGCAGGGAGTTGGGGTGCAGGAGGGGTGAGGGGTGCAGCAGGGGGTCAGGGTGCAGGGTGCGGCGGGGACTCAGGGTAGGGAGTTGGGGTGTGGGGTGCAGGAGGGGTGAGGGGTGCAGCAGGGGGTTGGGGTGCAGGGTGTGGCAGGGGGCTCAGGGCAGGGGGTTGGGGTGCAGGAGGGGTGTGTGGGATGTGGTAGGGGGCTCCAGACAGGGAGTTGGGGTGTGGGGTGCGGGCTCCGGCCCGGCGCCGCTTACCTAGAGCTGCTCCGGGGTGGCAGAGCCGCGCACTGTGGCCAGGGCAGGCTCCTGGCCTGCCTGCCCTGGCCCTGCTCTGCTCCACTCCGCTCCAGGAAGCAGCCGGAGCCCGGGGGGGCGGGAGAGAAACAGCGGCATATGCTGCTCTTGCTGCTCCTCAAGGTACCTCCCCCAAAGCCCCCATTGGCCGTGGTTCCCCGTTCCTGGCCAATGGGAGCTGCGTGAGGCGGTGCCTGGAAGCGAGAGCATGGAGCCCTCTACTCCCCCCCGCCCAGGGCTGCAGGGCCATAGTTCCAGCCGCTTCAGGAGCGGTGCGGGGCTCGCGGCGCCATGGGGTAGGCAGAGGGGCGGGGACACGCGGGCGGGGGGGCATGGGGAGCTTGGCGAGCTGCACGAAAGAACCCTGCGGGCCGCGTGTTTGAGACCCCTGGTATAGATACATAACTTACTATAGCTTTATGTCACACAGATGTAAAGTCAAAATGGTTGAGAACTTAAAATTGGACAGTAATAGACTGTGAAAGCCCCAGAAGATTCATCCTAGTGATTTTCTGAATAAGAAGAGCCCTCAGCCATGCTTGTATCTGTTTCCATTTTAGGCTTCAGAGTGACAATCCTAGAATTTTATTATATAGATATATTATTATTTATATGCCCCCCTCAAGAGCTTACATTTTAAACAAACCAGTTTAACCTCAGAAGAACTTTATATATCACATAGTGTGATCCAAAATTGGTTCCATGAGCTCATTCAATGTCTGTTATAAAATGTAAATTATACAAATACTGTATAACAGCCAATAGATATAGTCACACAAACTCTAACTCTATTAGACTTTGCAGAGAGTTCAGAATATATTTCTTAACCCAAAATGTTTAATTCAGCCACCCTAAATAAAATTATGCCCCAATATTAGTTGATTAATTTAGGGTAAAATACTTTACAGATATGGTGTAATTATCCAAATACAAGCAAAATAAACTCAGGAAATTCAGAATTAAGGTAAATTTAAAAGAAATCCAAACTTGTTAAGGTATGAAAATGTAGTCAGGGCACTTAAATTCTGCCTTGTAGCAGCACCATGAGGGTAAAAACAATTGAATGTGTCTTTAAAAATCAATTTCAGTTAATTGGGGACCACAAACACTAAAATCCTTTAATCATAATTATATAGTTATTACATGGTGTCACTACAGATTGTTTAGAAATCAGAAGAATACGTACAATACATTATATATTCTGTCTGTCTGAAGTAAATTGTCGTTTCCTCCTAAGGTTTATCTCATCCAGTTAACCTGTGGCAAAACTACAGCTTGTTTATTGTATCTATACTATAATTTTAACATGTTAATTCATGTGTTTAGCTCACATATTAAAAAGTCACCTTTTTTCCTAGTGTAGACATGGTCAAAGAAGCATAGTTAATATTGCACATTCTACCTGAATGCTCTTCTAATATAGATTTTTGAGCAGAAAGTATGTAAATTCTCCTCAGGTTTCCTAGAGTTCAGTAATTTCACATAATAAACTTTGTTGGGTTTTTCTCCATTTTTTTTCTGGACCTGTATACTCCATAGTTCATTATCCCCATCCTTCGTACTACTGCATAGGGCCCCTGCTCCTTGGTTAACAGTTTTGATT
Source organism: Terrapene triunguis (assembly GCF_002925995.2). Taxonomy (NCBI): domain Eukaryota; kingdom Metazoa; phylum Chordata; order Testudines; family Emydidae; genus Terrapene; species Terrapene triunguis. Next base: position 6,245,244 of record NW_020664489.1, on the reverse strand, counting down.
TTGACCTAGAGAGCACCAACCCCCCGACCTGGAATGCCCAGAACCATGCAACTCGGTCTATAGATAACAAAACTTTTATTAAGAGGAGAAGGTGTCAGTGACTGGGATTTAGAGTAGATACTGGTAGCCAAGAACCAAAGCCTAAGCCAAGGTGCCAGACCCAAGGTCAAAGCCAGTCAGGAGCCCAAACTGGAGCCTAGGGTCAGAGTCAGAGGCCAGATGCCAGAGCCAAATACAGAAGTCAGGAATTAGAGCCAAAGGTCAGAACCAGCTTATGTGGAGTGGGGCAAAGGAAGGCGCAGGCCTAGGGCCAAGGCTCAAACAAGGTGGGAGCAAGGCTGGGAACAAACAATGTAGGAGCTATCACAGCCGTGGACAAATTCTTTGGGCAGCCGCTGAACTGCTGCTGTTGCTGGGCTTAAGAACTGGTTTGCTAACTCTTCCAGCCAGTCAGGCAGTATGGCCAATTAGGCAACTTCCTTCAGGCCAGCTGTGCTCATTAGGTTGCCTGGAGACTGACTCTGCTGCAGTTCCTGCTTCCTGACAGTATCCCCCACACCCTCATTGAGGGTGCCTCTAGAGCAGGGGTTCTTGCAACAAATTTTTTGGTGACCTTAGAGTGCAGCCACCAACTCTGGCTGGTGGCCGTGCTGACAATTTTTCCTAAAATATTTAATTAACTTTAGGAAAAACAAATATATGTGCATATACATGTCCAAATCATTGTAATTTATTTATGTAGTTTTTTTTTTCAGACTCAGTAATAAAAATAATTTGCAGTTGTCTCTATTCCTTACTGGACATAAACAGAATAGAAACACAAATAAGGTGCTTTGCATGTTCTTGTCCCTTCTTTTGGTTTTTTGGTTGTGCTTTTTTTTTTTTTTTTCCACTAAGGGTATGTCTACACTACGAAATTAGATCGCATTAATAGAAGCCGGTTTTATAGAAATCGGTTGTATACAGCCGATTTTTGTGTCCCCACATAAAATGCTCTAAGTGCTCTAGTCGGCGGACCGCGTCCACAGTACCGAGGCTAGCGTCGACTTCTGGAGCATTGCAGTATGGGTAGCTATCCCACAGTTCCCGCAGTCTCCGCAGCCCATTGGAATTCTGGGTTGAGATCCCAATGCCCGAATGATGCAAAACAGTGTCGCGGGGGGTTCTGGGTACATGTCGTCAGGCCCCTCCCCCTCCATCAGAGCAACGGCAGACAATAGATTCGCGCCTTTTTACCTGGGTTACCTGTGCAGACAACATACCACGGCAAGCATGGAGCCCGCTCAGCTCAGCTCACTGTCACCATATGTCATCTGGGTGCCGGCAGATGTGGGACTGCATTGCTACACAGCAGCAGCAGCTAACTGCCTTTTGGCGGTAGACAGTGCAGCATGACTGGTAGCCTTCATTGGTGATCTGGGTGCCGGCAGCTGTGGGGCTGCATTGCACCAGCCCCTTGCCTTTTGCCTTTTGGCAGTAGATGGTTTATTACGACTGGTATCCGTCGTCGTCGTACAGCAGTGGCTATCAATCATGGGCACCTGGGCAGACATGCTCTGTCCAGCAGTGGCTGGAACTCCGTATGTCCCCCAGTCCCCCATCCTGCTGCCTTCACAATGACGATGATGGCTATCAGTCGTAGTATGCCATTTTCTGCCAAGCGCCCTGAGCAGCAGATCGTGCAATAGGCCTGAAGGCTAACTGCCAAGCGCCCAGTATTTGCTGCCAAGCACCCAGAAAATGCCGAGGGCTATCAGTCATGCTGCACCGTCGTCTTAAGATGTAAAAAATAGATTTGTTCTGTATTCATTTCCTTCCCCCCTCCCTCCGTCAAATCAACGGCCTGCTAAACGCAGGCTTTTGAGTTAAATCTCTGGGGGGGCCATTCTGTGTGACAGTTGTTTGTGTTTCTCCCTGATGCACAGCCACCTTTCTTGATTTTAATTCTCTGTACCTGTACGCCATGTCGTCACTCGCCCCTCCCTCCTTCCCCTGGTCCGTCAGATACTAGTTTCGCGCCTTTTTTCAGACCAGACGCCATAGCTAGCACTGGGATCATGGAGCCCGCTCAGATCACCGCGGCAATTATGAGCACTATGAACAGCACGCGCATTGTCCTGGAGTATATGCAGAGCCAGGACATGCCAAAGCAAAACCAGGACCAGCCGAGGAGGAGGTGATTGCAGCGCGGCGACGAGAGTGATGAGGAAATGGACATGGACCTAGACCTCTCACATGGCACAGGCCCCAGCAATGTGGAAATCATGGTGTTCCTGGGGCAGGTTGATGCCGTGGAACGCCGATTCTGGGCCCGGGAAACAAGCACAGACTGGTGGAACCGCATCGTGCTGCAGGTGTGGCATGATTCCCAGTGGCTGCGAAACTTTCACATGCGTAAGGGCACTTTCATGGAACTTTGTGACTTGCTTTCCCCTGCCCTGAAGCGCCAGAATACCAGGATGAGAGCAGCCCTCACAGTTGAGAAGCGAGTGGCGATAGCCCTGTGGAAGCTTGCAACGCCAGACAGCTACCAGTCAGTCGGGAATCAATTTGGAGTGGGCAAATCTACTGTGGGGGCTGCTGTGATCCAAGTTGCCAGGGCAATGAGAGACCTGGTGATATCAAGGGTAGTGACTCTGGGAAACGTGCAGTCCATAGTGGATGGCTTTGCTGCAATGGGATTCCCAAACTGTGGTGGGGCGATAGACGGAACCCATATCCCTATCTTGGCACCGGAGCACCAAGCCACCGAGTACATAAACCGCAAGGGGTACTTTTCAATGCTGCTGCAAGCCCTGGTGGATCACAAGGGACGTTTCGCCGACATCAACGTGGGCTGGCCGGGAAGGGTACATGATGCTCGTGTCTTCAGGCACTCTGTTCTGTTTCGAAACCTGGAGGAAGGGACTTTCTTCTCGGACCAGAAAATAACCGTTGGGGATGTTGAAATGACTATCGTGATCCTTGGGGACCCAGCCTACCCCTTAATGCCATGGCTCATGAAGCCGTACACAGGCAGCCTGGACAGGAGTCAGGACCTGTTCAACTACAGGCTGAGCAAGTGCCGAATGGTGGTGGAATGTGCATTTGGGCGTTTAAAAGCGCGCTGGCGCAGCTTACTGACTCGCTCAGACCTTAGCGAAAAGAATATCCCCATTGTTATTGCTGCTTGCTGTGCGCTCCACAATATCTGTGAGAGTAAGGGGGAGACATTTATGGCGGGGTGGGAGGTTGAGGCAAATTGCCTGGCCGCTGATTACGCGCAGCCAGACACCAGGGCGGTTAGAGGAGCACAGCAGGGCGCGGTGCGCATCAGAGAAGCTTTGAAAATGAGTTTTGTGACTGGCCAGGTTACGGTGTGAAACTTCTGTTTGTTTCTCCTTGATGAACCCTCCGCCCCTCCCCCCCCACCCGGTTAACTCTACTTCCCTGTAAACCAACCACCCCACCCTCCCCTACCCTCCCCCCTTCGAGCACCACTTGCAGAGGCAATAAAGTCATTGTTACTTCACATTCATGCATTCTTTATTAATTCATCACACAACTAGGGGGATAATTTCAAAGTTAGCCTGGGATGGGTGGGGGAGGAGGGAAGGAAAAGGACACACTGCAGTTTAAAACTTTAACACTTATTGCTCGGGAAATCATCTGGGGTGGAGTGACTGGGTGGCCGGAGGCCCCCCCACCGTGTTCTTGGGCGTCTGGGTGAGGAGGTAATGGGACTTGGGGAGGAGGGCTGTTGGTTACACAGGGGCTGTAGCGGCGGTCTGTGCTCCTGCTGCCTTTCCTGCAGCTCAACCATACGCAGGAGCATATCAGTTTGATACTCCAGCAGCCGGAGAATAGACTCTTGCCTTCTGTGTGCAAGCTGACGCCACCTCTCATCTTCAGCCCGCGATTCAGCACGCCACCTCTCCTCTTGAGCCCAAGATTCAGCACGCCACCTCTCCTCTCGCTCATATTGGGCTTTTCTATAATCAGTCATTGACTGCCTCCACGCATTCTGCTGGGCTCTGTCAGCGTGGGAGGCAGTCTTTAGTTCTGTAAACATTTCATCACGCGTCCTTCGCTTCCGCTTTCGAATATTCACTAGCCTCTGTGAAGGAGAAAGATTTGCAGCTGGTGGAGGAGAAGGGAGAGGTGGTTAAAAAAGATACATTTTAGAGAACAATGGGTACACTCTTTCACGTTAAATTTTGCTGTTCACATCACACAGCACATGTGCTTTCGTTACAAGGTCGCATTTTTCCTCTTATATTGAGGGCCTGCCGGTTTGGTGTGAGAGATCACTCACGCAGTGCCAGGCCACAGATTTCAGCTTGCAGGCAGCCATGGTAAGACACAGTCTTTTGGCTTTTTTAACCTTCTTAACATGTGGGGATGGTTTCAAACAGTAGTGCTCTCATTAACCATACCAAGCACCCGTTGGGTTGGCCATTTAAAATGGGTTTGCAATGTAAAAGGAGGGGCTGCGGTTTCAGGGTTAACGTGCAGCACAAACCCAACTAATTCCCCTCCCACACACCCAATTCTCTGGGATGATCACTTCACCCCTCCCCCCCACCGCGTGGCTAACAGCGGGGAATATTTCTGTTCAGCAGAGCAGGAAGGGGCACCTCTGAATGTCCCCTTAATAAAATTGCCCCATTTCAACCAGGTGACCGTGAATGATATCACTCTCCTGAGGATAACAAAGAGCGATAAGGAATGGATATTGTCTGCATGCCAGCAAACACCGTGACCATACGCTGCCATGCTTTGTTATGCAATGATTCCAGACTACGTGCTACTGGCCTGGCGTGGTAAAGTGTCCTACCATGGCGGACGGGATAAGGCAGCCCTCCCCAGAAACCTTTTGCAAAGGCTTTGGGAGTACATGAAGGAGAGCTTTCTGGAGATGTCCCTGGAGGATTTCCGCTCCATCCCCATACACGTTAACAGACTATTCCAGTAGCTGTACTGGCCGCGATTGCCAGGGCAAATTAATCATTAAACACGCTTGCTTTTAAACCATGTGTAATATTTACAAAGGTACACTCACCAGAGGTCCCCTGTGTGCCCACAGGGTCTTGGGTGAGTTCGGGGGTTACTGGTTCCAGGTCCAGGGTGATAAACATATCCTGGCTGTTGGGGAAACCGGTTTCTCCGCTTCCTTGCTGCTGTGAGCTATTTACATTATCTTCATCCTCATCTTCCTCGTACCCCGAACCCGCTTCCCTGTGTGTTTCTCCAGTGAGGGACTCATAGCACACGGTTGGGGTAGTGGTGGCTGCACTCCCTAGAATGGCATGCAGCTCCGCGTAGAAGCGGCATGTTTGCGGCTCAGCCCCGGACCTTCCGTTTGCTTCTGTGGCTTTGTGGTAGGCTTGCCTTAGCTCCTTAATTTTCACGTGGCATTGCTGTGCGTCCCTGTTATGGCCTCTGTCCTTCATGGCCTTGGAGACCTTTTCTAATATTTTGCCATTTCGTTTACTGCTTCGGAGTTCAGCCAGCACTGATTCATCTCCCCATATGGCGAGCAGATCCCGTACCTCCCGTTCTGTCCATGCTGGAGCTCTTTTGCGATCCTGGGACTCCATCACGGTTACCTGTGCTGATGAGCTCTGCGTGGTTACCTTTGCTCTCCACGCTCAGCAAACAGGAAATGAAATTCAAACATTCGCGGGGCTTTTCCTGTCTACCTGGCCAGTGCATCTGAGTTGAGAGTGCTGTCCAGAGCGGGGTCAATGAAGCACTGTGGGATAGCTCCCGGAGGCCAATAACGTCGAATTCCATCCACACTAACCCAATTCCGACCCCCTAAGGCCGATTTTATCGCTAATCCCCTCGTCGGAGGCGGAGTAAAGAAACCGGTTTAAAGAGCCCTTTAAGTCGAAAGAAAGGGCTTCGTCGTGTGAACGTGTCCAGGCTTAATTCGATTTAACGCGGCTAAAGTCGACCTAAACTCGTAGTGTAGACCAGGCCTAAGACTTGCTAGCTGGTAAGTCTTCTACTGTGAAAAGTGATATTTGTATGTTTGTTTGTATGCAAGCCCTGGGACAAATTAAGCCCTGGATGGGGAGGTGGGCATGGAAGCAGTGGGGCCCAGGGACAATGGGGGCGGAGGGGAGGAGGCGGGGAAGTGAGCCTGGGGCTGAAGCCTGAACCAGAGCCTGCCACTGCGTGGACGGAGCCCGAAGACCCATGGCTGAAGCCTACCTCCCCTACCCGTGGGGAAGTGGAGAATTCACCAGCTGCCTACACCTCTAATGTTTCTGTCTCCGGAGCGGGGCAGGACCCAACCGCTGCTGGCGGCCCTGGGAGAGGGGCCACTGCTTTGCACACACGCCCTCCCCACCCACCCTCAATATCACTGCCCAGGAGGCTGTGACCGCAAGAAAAGGCCCTGGTGGCCACATGCAGCCATGGTGGCTGCATTTGAGAAACACTGCTCTAGGGGCCTTGGGGCCCAGTTTCTCAGGGTGCTTCTGATGGAACTCTTGTAATAGGTCCAGGGCATGGATGATCTTTACCAGTTCTCTAGATCACTTGTCCAAACTACAGCCTTCGCAGTCCACTACGTACTGGAGCCTTCCCCTAGCCTTGATGAGAGTTGAGGATTCGGTGGACCAGGTACTCCCCCTGCCCACGGACTGTTATGGGTGATGGTGGCAGGTTGGAGCTGTTTGGGTATAGGTTCTCAGTGTAGGACTTTAAAAGTGAGATGTGAAAGATGGGGTGCATCTTCAAGGACTCAGGCAGCTGTAACCTGAAGGCAAGTGGGTTTTCCTGCTCTGTAATCTTGAAGGGGCCCAGATAGTAGTAGTCTAATTTGGTGAATGGGTGGCTCAATCTAAAGTTCTAGGTGGAGAACCTCACCTTGTCCCCTATGGCCAGACTGGAAGCACCCTAATGGTATTCTGTTTATAGGCTTCTCTGGAGGATTGCAAGTGTTCCTTGAGCTCCTGGTGCACCTGGTATAGGTGGGAGGTGAAATCCACAGCAGTTGGTATTGAGGAACTCACAGGCAAGCTTGAGTGGAAGCAGGGGTGAAAGCACATTCTTTGCAAAATATGGCTATCTTTGTTAGGAGGTCAATGACAACCAGGATTATTGAGTGTCCCTGGGAGCATGGAAGTTGTAGGATAAGTCCATTGAGATTGTAGACCAAGACTACAGAGGTGTGAGCAGGCCTGGAGGAGACCTGGGGGCACTGATTGTAGGTTCTTGGTACAAGTGTAAAGGTCACAGGACCTTATATAATCCACCATCAGAAGCTCATTGAGACCAGATTCTAGGTCTTGAATTGGCCAAAATGGCCTGCAAGCAGCAAATCATGGCATAGATTCAATATCTGAAGTTTATGTTGTCCCTTCCAAACATAAAGACAAGCTTTGTGATAGAGGCGGCAATTCTGTAATTGGAACTTGGAGTTGGGTCAAGTACCTGCCTCATTAAGGATCTGGCAGATCTGGGTTGCAAATGGGTTGTCAAGGTGCAGGGAGTGGATGGAGGCCATCAGACTGCTGTCCACAGTCCCATTGATAAAGTTGGATGCCTCGAGCACGCCAGGTTTGAGATATTCATCTTTGCAGGATAGATCATCTGCCTTTCCATTTCTCGTCCCTGGGCAATAGGTTACAAAGCGAGCAAAGAAGAGGAACCAGTGGATCTGACAGTCCATAGGTATTTCAGGTTCTTATGGTCCATCAGGACATGGACCAAGAATCATACCCCTTCTAGGAGATGGCGCCACTCCTCTAAAGCCACCTTGATGGCCAGTGGTTTCTTTTAGCAAATATCGTAATTTTTTGTGGTCGGGGTTAGCTTCCAAGAATAAAAAGCACGGAGGTGGAGCTGGTTGTGGGGGCCCACATCACAAGATAGTACTGCATCTATGGCAAAGTTTGAGGCATTGGCCTCGATCGTAAATGGTTTAGTGCGATCTGGGTGAATCAGGATCGGTTCCAAAGTGAATGCCCTCTTCAGTCGATCAAAGGCTGCCTGACCCTCCACAGACTAGGTGAACCAGTCCCCCTTTTGTAGGAGCACCATTATGGGTGCAACCAGTCTATAGAATCCTTTAATAAATCTGCTGTAGAAATTGGCAAATCCCAGGCATCACTACATCCTGCTTACATCCTTGGGTGTCACCTTACGCGGATCCATGGTGAGTCCCTTAAGTGAGACAGTATTTCTCGGGCTTTGCATAGAAGTGATTTTGGTGGAGACTTTCCAAGACAGTGTGCATGTGATGATTGTGGAGGTCCTGACTTTCTGAGAAAACGAGACTATTTGTCTAGGTAAATGATGACAAATTGTTCTAGTATGTCCCTAAAGATGACACCTATGAAATGTTGGAAGGTCACCAGGGTGTTGCACAGTCCAAACAGCATGACCAAATACTTAAAGTGGCCACATTTAGTATGGAAGGTGGTCTTTCCATTCATCTCCTTCCTGGATCTTCACCAGGTTATAAGCTCCACGGAGGTCCAACTTGGGTGAAGACCATGGCAAAGTGGAGTCTTTCAAACCAGGGCTTTGGAGCGGAGCGGAGCCTGGAGCTGGAGCGCGGAGCAGCTCCGGAGCAGTGGAGCTGCAGGTTTTTGCCTGGAGCTGGAGCGGAGCCAGAGCACAGCTCCAAAGTCCTGTTTCAAACAGCTCATTAATAAGTGGTAAGGGTACAAGATTACAATAAGAAACCTTCCTTACAGTATCTTGGGCAGTAGTCCTTTGCCTCAGTTTCCCACCTTGCAGTGTGAAAGTCCAACTAATAAATGTCCGTAACACTCCACTCATGGTTGGTTTGACTGAGGTCATTAAAGTCCCAGAGTCCAGGTGAGCATTCCGGTGAATTCATCTCCCACCCTGGGCAAGGGATGGTCACATGATATCTTTGCCTCTATTCACCACTGCTGCCGCTGCCTCTAGCAGTTTGTCATAGCAGTGCTGGATCAGGTTCATGCCTAGAAGAACAGGGGGTAGGTCGTAGTTATCAGTGTCTATTAGAGTGATTCCCTGTTGATGAAGAATCTGGGAGTCTAGCTGTATGTTAACAAGCATGTATCCCACATAAGGGATGGTGAGCTCAGTCCTAGCAACTAGCTGAATCCAGTTGTAGGGAGCGTTTGATAAGTCCTCTGGCCACCAGTGCTGGAGAAATGTCCTCTTATGAACAGTAGTCACCTGGGAGCCAGTGTCCAGTATGACATTCATCCGCACACCATTGAGGACAATGAGAACTATTGGGCACCTGCTGTTGAATCTAGATTGTTCCCATTTAGGTGTTGGTCCTAGTGGTTGTCCCTTCAGGGTTCAGGTCCATGCCCGAAGGACCCCCTGTTTTACATCACTACCTGGTGGGAGCAGCTCTTTGTGCGGTGGCTTGCTTTCCCACATTCCCAGCAGATGGGTTGGCCATCTTGGTCAAACTGAGCATTTGCCCTCCTCCCTGCCGGATTTGTTTGTGCCTAATGCAGTCTCTACATTTGTGTCTCCTGCCTCTCCATCTCATACTCAGCTCAACCATGCATCTGGACAACTTGGGTGATATTGTGGATCTCCATGCTGGCTGAGATGCTTCAGTCCACCCCCAGCCAGGCCCCAAGTGTTGGGTGTGAGTAACTAAAGCCTAGCATGTGGGTGGCTGTCCAGCCCTCTCTCTCAGGTGTTTACAATCCAGCTGCCTCCACAGCTTTTTCCTTAAAGTCCTCAAAGTCCATATTTGGGTATTTGATGCATAGGGAGCGCAAAGGCTTCCAGCAACAGGGTCACAGGCCCTTTTCATCATGCCAGGTCCTGTTCTAGGCCCAGGAAGGGTATCATCTTTTTAATGGAGCAGAGGATCATGTGGAGGCTATTGGCAAAGTCCCTGAGTGTCTCCAGTAGATTTTTTTTTTTTTTAGCTTGAGCAAAGAATTCTTTAATCTGTTAGGGGAGGGGCAGAGGTCATGGGTCCATAAATCCAATCCAGTCTTTTAAAAATATTTTGGACTCTACCATTCTGGTTGCCTGGCCAGGTCCACACTTCCACTAGAGTGGCTCCCCACAGCTGGCCCAATAGGATCCCCAGCTTCTGGTACTCAGGGCAGAGGTGGATTACTGTTTTGTGGAGCCCTGGGCCAGAGCAAGTGGAGTGCCAGGTGGGTGGAGCGGATCGGGGCATGGGGCACCCATTTTTCTGGGCCCCCCAGTTGGCCAGGGCCTCTGGGCACAGACCCCATTGGCCCAGTGGCTAATCTTCCACTGACTCAGGGAGGCAGTACATATTAAATGTGTACTCCAGCCCTACCTGGGAAGCTGGTCTGGCTATCCCCAGTAAACCAGGGTAACCACAGGTCCCCATGTGGTATCCCATCAACATTGGGGCAGGCCACGAGGAGGGGAGAAGGGTTGGAGTTCATACTATTAAAAGGTGTCCCTAACCCTCCAACTACTTGTGCCTCAGACATTGTCCCAGTCTTGCCTTAACTCCCAAAATCCTGTTTGAGATGACACTTGTCAGTTGGGGGATTCACAGGGTGGGGGATGTGGTCCCAAGTCCCAACCACTGCACCTCTGCACAAACACAACCCTCCCTCCTAGGGGTCAGAGTTAACCCCTTCAACAAGTACCATGCTTAACAATACAACACCACTTTTATCTAACTCAGGCAAAGCCAGGAGTAAACCCAGGTGAGTATTTTGGTTACAGACTCCCTTATGGTGGCATAGCACACATCCCTCCATGCCAGCTCGACACACACAGACTGTCTGCCCTGTGTCAATGCAAACCTCCTTGGGTCAGTCCAACCTGTCCGGACACTCTAATATTGGAGTGTGCTGTGAGCTCAAAATAGTGGTTCCAGCTTCATGGTCCCAGCTGACCTGTTGGCTCCAGGCTGTATGTCTGCAGGGGTCCCCTTTGCAATCACCACTGCAGCAACTGGTTCTCCTTCAAGCATCTCCTAGTGCAGACTATCTCTGCCCCATCTCAGTGTTGCTGATCCTGCTGGAGTGGCTACAGCTTCTTTGTTCCCTCTGCAAACTTTGCAGGCCAGTTCCCTGTCTAATCCCCTGACCTGCTCAGTGGTACAAATCCTCCCAAGCAGTCTGTAGCCAATTCTGTATCCTTGTTTTGGAGTAGCACCCCAGCCCTCAGGCAGGTTTGGTTGTGCTATGTAGGGAAGGAGCTCTACCAAGTCCCACACCTTAAACAACTTCACAGCACCAGATAACACCTATCCCTCTCCTTCTGATTTTCACTTGAAACTGGCATCACTACCCTGTTTAGTGAATGAGGTTCCATTTAGGGTGACTTACCTCGATTAGGGAATGTTAAGTACCATTCTGCTGCCCTTTAGATATATGGTAAAGATAAGATTTCATAACCCTTGCATCTGAGACTTAAATGATTTTTAACCCAAAGCAGCCAAAATTGATGACTTTGGCAAAGCAGGTACGGTTGCTGATTACCCAGGCAAAGTAGTTGTATCTATGCAAATACAGTCTGCTCCTTAAGTCTTTTCCCCTAGTTCATCAATAGATGGCAGGGGACAGCTCATTCAGACCACTGGCTTACACACAACATCTATAAAGACTGAAAAAGCTCAGTTCGGAAGGAAAGCTATAGGGAAGTAGGTTGGCTCCTGTCAGGGTTCCCTCCCCACTCTGAACTCTAGGGTATAGACATGGGGACCCGCATGAAAGACCCCTTAAGCTTATTTCTACCATCTTAGGTTAAAAACTCCCTAAGGCACAAATTCTCCCTTGTACCTTGGATTAGGTAACGCTGCCACCAGCAAGTGATTAGACAAAACTCAGGGAAAGGACCACTTGGAGTTCCTACTTTCCCCTAATATTCCCCCAAGCCCTACACACCCTTTCCTGGGGAGGCTTGAGAATAAACAAGATGAGCACAAACCAACCTTGGGGGTTTTTTTAGGCCACTAAAAAAACAAACAATCAGATTAAAAAAAAACACAGAACTTTATTAGAAAGAAAAAAGTTAAAAGAAGCACCTCTGTGAAATTAGAATGGAAGATAATCTCACAGGGCAGTCAGATTCAAAACACAGAGGATTTCCCTCTGGGCAAAACTTTAAAGTTACAAAAAGAAAACCAGAAATACACCTTCCTCTCAACACAGAGAAAATCACAAGCCAAAATAAAAGTAGGCTAACGCATTCCCTCGCTAGTACTTACTAATTCTAATGGAGTTGGATTGCTTGCTTTCCTGATCTGACTCCGGCAAGCACAAAGAACAGACAGACAAAGAACAGACAAAACAAAGCCTTCCCCCCCACCCCGATTTGAAAGTATCTTGTCCCCTTATTGGTCCTAAGAACATAAGAACGGCCGTACTGGGTCAGACCAAAGGTCCATCTAGTCCAGTATCCTGTCTACTGACAGTGGCCAATGCCAGGTGCCCCAGAGGGAGTGAACCTAACAGGTAATGATCAGGTGATCTCTCTCCTGCCATCCATCTCCACCCTCTCACAAACAGAGGCTAGGGACACCATTCCTTCCCCATCCTGGCTAATAGCCATGAATGGACTTTACCTCCATGAATTTATCCAGTTCTCTTTTAAACACTGTTATAGTCCTAGCCTTCACAACCTCCTCAGGCAAGGAGTTCCACAAGTTGACTGTGCGCTGTGTGAAGAAGAACTTCCTTTTATTTGTTTTAAACCTGCTGCCCATTAATTTCATTTGGTGGCCCCTAGTTCTTGTATTATGGGAGTAAGTAAATAACTTTTCCTTATTTACTTTCTCCACATAACTCATGATTTTATATACCTCTATCATATCGCCCCTTAGTCTCCTCTTTTCCAAGCTGAAAAGTCCTAGCCTCTTTAATCTCTCCTCATATGGGACCAGTTCCAAACTCCTAATCATTTTAGTTGCCCTTCTCTGAACCTTTTCTAGTGCCAGTATATCTTTTTTGAGATGAGGAGACCACATCTGAACGCAGTATTCAAGATGTGGGTGTACCATCGATTTATATAAGGGCAATAATATATTCTCCGTCTTATTCTCTATCCCCTTTTTAATGATTCCTAATATCCTGTTTGCTTTTTTTGACCACCTCTGCACACTGCGTGGATGTCTTCAGAGAACAATCCACGATGACTCCAAGATCATTTTCCTGATTCGTTGTAGCTAAATTAGCCCCCATCATATTGTATGTATAGTTGGGGTTATTTTTTCCAATGTGCATTACTTTACATTTATCCACATTAAATTTCATTTGCCATTTTGTTGCCCAATCACTTAGTTTTGTGAGATCTTTTTGAAGTTCTTCACAGTCTGCTTTGGTCTTAACTATCTTGAGCAGTTTAGTATCATCTGCAAACTTTGCCACCTCACTTTTTACCCCTTTCTCCAGATCATTTATGAATAAGTTGAATAGAATTGGTCCTAGGACTGACCCTTGGGGAACACCACTTGTTACCCCTCTCCATTCTGAGAATTTACCATTTATTCCTACCCTTTGTTCTCTGTCTTTTAACCAGTTCTCAATCCATGAAAGGACCTTCCCTTTTATCCCATGACAACTTAATTTACGTAAGAGCCTTTGGTGAGGGAGCTTGTCAAAGGCTTTCTGGAAATCTAAGTACACTATGTCCACTGGATCCCCTTTGTCCACATGTTTGTTGACCCCTTTGAAGAATTCTAATAGATTAGTAAGACACGATTTCCCTTTACAGAAACCATGTTGACTTTTGCCCAACAATTTATGTTCTTCTATGTGTCTGACAATTTTATTCTTTACTATTGTTTCAACTAATTTGCCCGGTACTGACATTAGACTTACCGGTCTGTAATTGCTGGGATCACCTCTAGAGCCCTTTATAAATATTGGCGTTACATTAGCTATCTTCCAGTCATTGGGTACAGAAGCCGATTTAAAGGACAGGTTACAAACCATAGTTAATAGTTCCACAACTTCACATTTGAGTTCTTTCAGAACTCTTGGGTGAATGCCATCTGGTCCCGGTGACTTGTTAACGTTAAGTTTATCAATTAATTCCAAAACCACCTCTAGTGACACTTCAATCTGTGACAGTTCCTCAGATTTGTCACCTACAAAAGCTGGCTCAGGTTTGGGAATCTCCCTAACATCCTCAGCCGTGAAGACTGAAGCAAAGAATCCATTTAGTTTCTCCGCAATGACTTTATCGTCTTTAAGCGCTCCTTTTGTATCTCGATCATCCAGGGGCCCCACTGGTTGTTTAGCAGGCTTCCTGCTTCTGATGTACTTAAAAAACATTTTATTATCTTTTGAGTTTTTTTGGCTAGCCATTCTTCAAACTCCTCTTTGGCTTTTCTTATTACATTTTTACACTTAATTTGGCAGTGTTTATGCTCCTTTCTATTTACCTCACTAGGATTTGACTTCCACTTTTTAAAAGATGCCTTTTTATCTCTCACTGCTTCTTTTACATGGTTGTTAAGCCACGGTGGCTCTTTTTTAGTTCTTTTACTGTGTTTCTTAATTTGGGGTATACATTTAAGTTGGGCCTCTATTATGGTGTCTTTAAAAAGCGTCCATGCAGCTTGCAGGGATTTCACTTTAGTCACTGTACCTTTTAGTTTCTGTTTAACTAGCCCCCTCATTTTTGCATAGTTCCCCTTTTTGAAATTAAATGCCAGAGTGTTGGGCTGTTGAGATGTTCTTCCCACCACAGGGATGTTAAATGTTATAATATTATGGTCACTATTTCCAAGCGGTCCTGTTATAGTTACCTCTTGGACCAGCTCCTGCGCTCCACTCAGGACTACATCAAGAGTTACCTCTCCCCTTGTGGGTTCCTGTACTAGCTGCTCCAAGAAGCATTCATTTAAAGTATCGAGAAATTTTGTCTCTGCATTTTGTCCTGAGGTGACATGTTCCCAGTCAATATGGGGATAATTGAAATCCCCCACTATTATTGAGTTCTTAATTTTGATAGCCTCTCTAATTTCCCTTAGCATTTCATCGTCACTATCACTGTCCTGGTCAGGTGGTCGATAATAGATCCCTAATGTTATATTCTTATTAGAGCATGAAATTACTATCCATAGAGATTCTATGGAACATGTGGATTCACTTAAGATTTTTACTTCATTTGATTCTACATTTTCTTTCACATATAGTGCCACTCCCCCCCACCCCCCGCCCCGCACAACCTGTTCTGTCCTTCCGATATATTTTGTACCCCAGAATGATTGTGTCCCATTGATTGTCCTCAGTCCACCAGGTTTCTGTGATGCCTATTATATCAATATCCTCCTTTATCACGAGGCACTCTAGTTCACCCATCTTATTATTTAGACTTGTAGCATTTGTGTACAAGCACTTTAAAAACTTGTCACTGTTTATTTGTCTGCCCTTTTCTGATGTGTCCGATTCTTTATGTGAATGTTTCTCATCTGATCTGGCCCTTACATTATCCTCTTCCATCCTCTGCTCCTGACTATAACCTAGAGAATCTCTATCAATAGACTCTCTTCTAAGAGAAGTCTCTGTCCGATCCACGTGCTCCTCTGCAGCAGTTGGCTTTCCCCCATCTCCTAGTTTAAAAACTGCTCTGCAACCTTTTTAATGTTAAGTGCCAGCAGTCTGGTTCCACTTTGGTTTAGGTGGAGCCCATCTCTCCTGTATAGGCTCCCCCCATCCCA
>NW_020664489.1:6040446-6219625 GCF_002925995.2 Terrapene triunguis | reverse complement strand
ATCAACACTAAACAAATTCACTGTTCAAAGAATTGATTGAACCCCTTTAAGTCTGAACAATTGACCGCTGCTGGAGTTATTTATTATATCATTAGAAGGGGTGGAGCTGCTTCTTGCAAGAACCAGGAAAAAAGGGACAAAATTAGAAGGGGATGCCAAAAAGAGGTAACTTTTTTGTTGTTGTTGTTGGTTTTTTTTTTTTAAGATTGAGTGCTGCTGTTCTCGTTTTCTTTAAAGACTTACTTAGTCTGAATCATACCACAACACACACACACACTCTCTCTTTTTAAACAAAGTAAGAGTAGTAATGCTGGCTACTCTTACACTGTAAAATGCCCTGACTGTTATATGTTTACTTTTTCAGACTTAACATTGCATTGATGTTGACTGTAAATTCAATTACTTTATTTTTAAAGAAAGAAAGAGACCGCAAGAAAAAAGAAAATGCAATACTTAGACAAAACTGTACAGTTAAGCCACATTTTCCTCTAGTAGACATGATTCTATATGAAAGATTTTTCATGTGATATCTCATCTGCAGGAACAAACTTTTATTTAAACTGAATTTACATGTCTTGCCAAATTTTAAAGTAACAAATTATTTTCCAAAATATCTTTCATGCAAAATTGTGTTCCAGCATAGAAAATACAGCAAAATGTGTGTGATTAAAAATATTGTGTACTGTGGCAGATATGATTTTTTCGTGAAAGATTTCCATGTGAAATTGTGTTTGCTATTATGAACCATAATATTGTGCTGATTTTGTAAGTGCAGGCATGACTCGTTCTGCTTGTTGAAGACCGTTTAAGGCCCAGAATTCTGGTTTATGTAATCAGAGGCTGATGGGGATATGTAGCCCAAAGGCCATATGATTGGTCATGTGATCAAAGCAAGGCCTGTTATTAGTTTTGGGGAGTCAAGGAAGATAGTAGGGAGTTGTTCCACTAGAAGATTCAAGGGGGGACATTGGCTATTAGGTCTCACCTAGCAAGGGCCTGGGAAAAGAGCCCACGTGGGCCTATGGTCAGAAGCTAGTGAGAGGCCTGGAACTTCCTAGAATTTTTCACAGCCTCTAGGATTAGGGCTATGGAGGATCCTTGCAACCAAGAGGTTGAAGGACTGTAGTGAAGCCTTATACATGGGAAGAGAGAACTACACATAGACCCTAATGAAAGGGCAGGGAAACCTGAAGCCAAGGTATGAACAAGAGGGGAGTTTCCTGTGCAAGTAGGAAATTTAATCTGTATATCAATAAGCCAGAGCCCAGAAGGGGATATTTGTAACACTAACTGTGTGGCATATGATTATCTCAGAAGCACAGGAGGGGAAACTGAGGCAGTAGCACACCTATCAAAGGCTCCCCTTGGGCACATAGAGCACAGGTCCAAAAATGAATGAAAAATTTACTATTGTGCATACCCATATGCAACCTAAAATCTTTCATGTTCAAATATGCATCACCACATTCCAAATTGGACAGAGCTCTGCTATTTTACTTCCCTACACTTGCTTTTCACATCTTTCTCCCATAAGCACTGCTTTGCTTTCTCACCTACACCTGGAATGTCCTTCTAGATTCTGTATGCCTCACATTTTCCCTCTCCTCCTCTAAACTCTCCTCAAAACCCTCTTCATTCTAAAATCTCTCCACCAATAACCCATACTACCATGCTAACCCAATAATCCTATGTCACCACCAACAAAAAATTAAGACATAAGGAATTAACATGCCATGTACCTTGCAAAAACCATCACTATCATAACTTTGTTTGGCTTGTCTAAACTGGGAAACTATATCATTTTATAACACATCCTTGAAGACAGCGTTATACATTGAAGGCCAGATTCTCTGGTACACTATGTCCACTATCATGCCACTTTACTCTAGTTAACCTCAACCACTGACACACCATTAAACATGACACTCCCTTTCTACACTGACCACCACATCACTGTTTAACATTGCAACTACTCCTCAGGGTTGTGTTCTTGCATAATGTAATTTCCCAAAGTAGACAAATATATTCTAGTGTAAACCTCCTTTCCAACCCTTGCCTGATGTAATATCTTTCTTGTTATGTCATATCTAAAGACTTTTAATATTACCTCTATACAGTTAAGTAGATCTTCTCAAATGAATAAATAATTGCAATTCTGCTTAAGCACAGAGAAAATGTTATAAAAATAGATGCCTGTATTCTGTCCTCCAGAAGAACCTATGAGAAAGAAAAAGTAAGCAGAGAATTCAGTTTGGTAACCTCCCTGGAGAATCCTTACAGATACAACGATTTGAGTGCAATGGGTGTGACATTCTGAGTGTACCTGGTATGGATCATTAAGAATTACAAGGATATTTTGGTTCCATCCTGGCATATCTGAGGGTATCTGCATGGAGAGTCATTTCATTCATATTGCTCCCCCACCATGGTTGCATGCTATCCCTGTCCTCAAGTTGTGAGCGGGGATGAGATACCGTGGAGGAGAGGTCACTACTTAAAGGACAATTAATATCTGTGCAGATTTTTGCTAGAAAATCTGCTGGGTCTTTTTGTTTTGGGGGAATGCATGTGTGTGTGTGAGAGAGAAACATAATCATAGAGTTTAAGGCCTGATGGGACCACCAGAGCATCTAGTATGACTTCCTGAATATTACAGGCCACTAAACACCACCCAGCCACTCCACACCAAATCCAACAACCAGAATTGACCAAAGTATTACGGCCCTCAGGAGGCTAAGCTGTTGTGTGCCATAGGCTGTGAACAGGGGGGATCCAGGTGTACCAAGGCCTGAGGTGCCTGCAATGTCAGGGAATTGATTTAGTGAGCATGCAGCATAGAACAGCAGCTCCTATCTTTTGCCTGCTTCTGGCCAAACATCCCCCAATACTCATGGAGCCCAACCTCACAGTCTTCACATAGAAAGGCTTCTGTGGGTTCATAGCAATTGGAGAACATGTTCCATAGACTTGCCCCCCGGCTCCAACCATCCTGGGTTATAACTCCATTTTACCTCAAATTCTACTCCTTATGCTGCCCTCTGTAGCACAGAACTGTGGAGAGTATGGGGAACCAGAGTTTCCTGTAGTGAGCTATTCTCCCACCTGGTTATTACACTACTTACTTATACTAACTGCTGCTGCAGCTGAATTTTACAGGCATTAGAGCTGGTTGGGATTTATTTTATAAAACATTTTTCTGCTGGAAAATACCAATTTGTTAAAAATTAAACTTTTCCCAGGAAAGGGTTGATTTTGACAAACGTTCTGTTTCCAAAACATTTCCGGGGGGAAAAAAGTTTCAGAATTGTTGAAATATCCTGTTTCAACATTTTCTAAACAAAGTTCTGTTTTTCATGTCAAAATAACTTCTTGTATTGAAATTTAAATTAATTTATAATTTAAAACATCAAAAAAAAAGTCAAAACTGAAACATTAAGAATTTATCAAAATGAAATATTTGGATTGACCCAAATCTGAAAGTTTTTGCTTTTCAACAAAAATTTGACTCTTCGAATTGGCAATTTGGGACTGGAAAAATGGTCAACATGTCAAAATCTCACAGGACGGGGAAAACCATTTCCCAGCCAGCTTTATCAGGCACCTCCCATTGACAGACATCAGTAAGCCCAAAGATGTTTAAGACAAAGTATTAGTTAAACTTCCAAAAAAGGAGAGTTCAGACTTTCCTGACTCAAATACAAATGCCCTCCCTCACCAAGCAGAAAAACGCATTGAGCCTAGACTTGAAGAAGAGGAAGGAACAAAACATGTAAAGATGCATCATATGTTCCAGGACAGTAGTCCACTGTCTATCTATAAGCCTATTTGTCTTGTTTAATCAAACTCTTTAGACTTATTGGACATTTACAGCCTCAATAAAGTTTTGGAGTGTGAATCCATTCACAAAAAAAAAAAAAAAAATGCGGGTGACTTATTTGAAAAAAAAAAAAAAAAAAAAATTTAGAAAAAAAAAAAAAAAAAAAAAAAAAAAAAAAAAAGTCCTGGTGCCTCATTTGTTTGGAAAATTATAGGAATAAGTTATTGTGCAAAGACTGTAGGAAAAAGTAGGCAAGAAATGTTCTAGGCAGCTTGAACGGAGATAAAAAAGCATACTCTGTGATGCAAAGATCAAGATGCAAGAAGCGAATTCTCCTGGACAGGGGGAGGTGGCGACAGGAGGAAAGTAAAAAATCCAACAAAAAATCATGAAGTTACTGGATTTCTATTACATTTTAGTGGTTATCAAGTAAATCTTCACACAACTTTATTTAATCTTTTAAAAATATGCATAGCACTTACTGCAGTACTGTTGGCACTTTACAATCTTTTAAACATCAGCTTGAACCGGCTTTTATTGCACAGTTAAACTCTCTCATTTCATCCCTTCAACACTGGCTGATTGAGAAGCTCCTTTTCATAACAGTCCATAATGGGAGCTGCCTTTTGACTACAAGTGATCTGATTTAGCACTTGATAGTGTGTGGGTTGTTGGTTTTTTTTTTTTTTAAGGTTTCAGTAGGCACATTGCAATGGGTTTTACATACTAAGCACTTCAGGATCAAGTGCAGTGGCTGTTACACTGATCAAGTATTCTCTACTTGTTCTGTCAGTATATTTTTCATTTAAAATATAACTGTTTTAGGAAAAATGTCAGGTGTGCCTGTGTGCCTCCCTTGAATGCTGCTACACTAGAAGTTTTCACAACTAAACCACGGCTGTCCAAAGCTGCATCCATTATTAGGTCACTTCACTTGAGATCCATAGTATTATAATATACTCATAAACTTATTTAATTAACGGGGGTTATTTTTTAGGGAGTGTGATGGGGTGTTTACCCTCATAGTAGCCTGGAAAGGGTTAATGAGGCTCTGAAGGGGCCAATTAACTAGACAGGCCAAACCTGAAGAGAATTAGGTGGTCTAAGTAACCCCAGACAGATGATATAGCCCACTTGAGAAGGAACAGGTAGGGTTACTATACGCCAGGAAGTTGGCAGCAGAAGAGTGCTGCAGCTCGGGAGCCTGCAGAAGTTCTTTGGACATTAGAGAAGGAAAGAAGGAAACAAGGAAACAAACCTAAGGGGAGAAGGTGTAGGAAAAGGCTGAGGTTTAAGATGGTACAGACCTTGGCCACTGATTAGATGGTCCCTGTGCAGGAACCCGGAGGTGGGCCTGGGTTCCCCTACCAGCTGCTGGGGAAGTGGCACAATCAGGACAGTGGATTTGAAGACTGCCTGGGATGGTTCATCCTGTGGGACTTTGATACCCCAGAAGGGGGAAAATACATAGTGACCTGGCTGAAGGGCCAAGCCATGATTAGAGAGCACCCTAAGTCCCAGAGAGTGAGGGGGGGATGCTACAGGGTGTGTGAATGAGTGATGGAAGGAATTAATTCCCAGAGCAACCAGGAGGAGGTGCCCTAGAGGTCAGAGAACCCTGTTATAGGGAGCCTCTGCATACTCCCGCTTGTGGAATTCAAAGTGCCTGCATCACAATGATCCAGACTGTTCTGGGAAGTTGGGCCCTTTGGGAGTTGCATGAGGGCTGCCTCATATCGCTGAATGTTCAGTGCTCAAGGAGGAGGAAGCTAAAGGAGCTCAGTTTATGTCCCTGTCTGACCCTCCCAGACAACTAACTCTAATTTTTACCTCGTATATAGTTAGTTTTAGAATTTAACTAGTGTTTAACATAGTTTTTAGAAAAGTTTTAGATTAGTCATATTTTGGGGTAACTTTACCTATTTCCCCCTTACCTCTGGATTCCACAACTGACCTCAGAATGATCTGTGAAGAATGCAAGCTTAAAGAAACTCTTGCATGTGATAATGGGAAAGCAGATGTTCACCAGAGCTGTTTCTTCAACTTAGTCCCCTGTACAGATCTCAATTTTCCTGCTCTCACTAGCCAATATTGAAACATTCCTCAGTTCCTAAGCCATCTATGACTCCACGGCTCATGTCCCAAACCTAAACCAGCTAAGACTTCTAACCCTGGTTCTGACACTGCTGTTATAACATCAACATCTCCAGACTTCCACTCTGCCTTCAGTTCAATCTCCTACTCCTCAGGATCACAGGGAGGACAGAAAGTGTACTGAAAATGGCTCTGCAGGGCTGAAGAAAAGGACCAGAAAAAGGTAAGTGGGACTGCATTGCCTCAGCACCAAATATGTAAACTTGTTGCACAACTAATTGGTATTGTGGCTTGCCAAGACATGCCATGACTCCATCACAGGTGGGTTTTGAGGCTTCTGCTGATAATGTCCATAAAATGGAATTGAGAAAGAGCAGACATTACCCTGCCCCTGCTATTTCCTACAGAACTTCCTCCACTCAGCATTACATACCTCCCTAGGAGGATTTTATATACCCTCTACCAGTCAACCAGGATGAGGGAAGTCTAGCCTAGTGGTCAGAGTGGGCATCAGCACTCAAGGGCTAGGGTCAAGCTAGAGTCAGTAGTCAGGAGTCAGAGCCAAGAGTCAAAACAGAGGCAGGAACTGGAGCAAGCAGGGTAACAGGCAAGGAGGGGTTCAAGGCAGGGGCAGGACAGAGGCAAGGCTGGGAGCAACACAAGAGCAGGCACAGTGGTGGGCATGAGTGTTGAGAAGCCAGTGAGCTGCTGCTTACTGCTGGCTTCTGCAGCTGATGAGGCTGCTTGGAGACTAGCTCTGCTGCAGGCCCTGATTACTGACAGTACTTCCCCAGAGGCCTTGAGACCTGATTTCTCGGGGGTAAGTATGGTGAAAGGTGTGTAGGCAATTCAGGGCATGGATGTGTTCTGCAGGTTCCCATGAACGTTCACCAGGGCCATATCCATCCCATTTAATTAGATACTGTAGTTTTCCTCAAATCTGACAAGAGTCTGGAATCTGCCAAACCACATATTCTTCTTGGCCCTGAACAGTTATAGGCAGAGGAGGGGGAGTAGTATGGATTGGGAAGGGGTTCTTGACTAATGGTTTTAGAAGAGAGACATGGAAGACTGGTATCAAAGCGGTAGCCGTGTTTGTTGCTTTTTACAGATCCAGACTAAGAGTCCTGTGGCACCTTATAGACTAACAGATGTATTGGAGCATAAGCTTTCATGTGTCTGACGAAGTGGGTATTCACCCACGAAAGCTTATGCTCCAATACATCTGTTAGTCTATAAGGTGCCACAGGACTCTTTGTTACTTTTTATGGAAGACTGGGTGAATCTTGAGGGAATCTGGGAACTGTAACTTGAAAGTGACCAGGTTAATTTGTTTCATGATCTGGAAAGGCCCCGGGTACTTATGGTCCAGCTTTGTGGAGGGGTGAATTGATCGCAGATTCCAGGTGGACAAGCACACCTTATCCCTAAGCCAGGTGTTGGCTGGCAGGACCACGTGGCATACCATTTGTAGGTTGCCTTGATGACTTCTAATTGCCTCTGGAGTTCTTAGTGAACATGCTGGATGTGGGTTTTGAGTTTGGTAACAGCAGGCATCAGCAATTCGGAGGGGATCTCTGGATGAGCATGAAGATGGAAACCATAGTTAGCAAAGAAGAGCGTCTGCTTGGTGGAGGCGTATATGGCATTGTTGTTAACGCAAACTCAGCATGAGGGATCAGGGACAGCCACGAGTGTTGGAACAATTTTTATAGTGGGGGTGCTGAGAGCCATTTAACCAAACTGTAAACCCTGTATATAATGGAAACCACTTCAAGCCGGGGGGGGGGGTGGCAGCACCCCCAGCAAGCCTAGTTCCAGCACTTATAAGGACAGCCAATCATCCTGATGACAGTTTAGGATGCAATGTAGGTGCTGTTCAAGGACCTGACTGACCCGCGCCTCCTGCCCATTGGTGCTGGGATCATAGGCTGTCGAGGTTGTGATAAAGTTCCTCCTCTACCTTGGTGGGTCCTGCACTTATTGGCAGATTTTGCTTGCCTCAGAGATTCACAGTAGCTCTCAGTTTGGCCACTTTCATGGCTCAAATCTGCTGTTCACTCAGATAACTTCATCACTGGTCAGTATGGGGAAAAAAGAGTAAGAACAATTCCCACAGTTTCTGCTGATCCACCATGTGGGTCAGGGAACAGCCCAGAGACCTTCCCCTCTGGTGGAACCTCCTGTGTTGGATCAGGAGTTGAGAGGTTTGGGGGGAATCTGGGCCCACCCTCTACCCCGGTTCCAGCCCAGGGCCCTGTGGACTGCAGCTGTCTAGAGTGCCTTCTGGAACAGCTGCACGACAGCTACAATTCCCTGTGCTACTTCCCTATGGCCTCCTCCCAACACCTTCTTTTTCTTTACCACAGGAACGTCCTCCTGATGTCTGTTAACGCTTATACTCCTCAGTCCTCCAGCAGCACATCCTCTCACTCCCAGCTCCTTACGGACATCTCACTAACTGGAGTGAGAGCCTTTTTAAACCAGGTGTCCTGATTAGCCTTAATTAATTCTAGCAGCTTCCCAATTGGCCACAGGTGTCCTAATTAGCCACAGGTGTCCTAATTAGCCAACCTGCCTTAATTAGTTCTAGAAAGTTCCTGAGTGTTAAGGAATAGTCCCTGTTATCTTACCCAGGGAAAAGGGACCTGCTTAACCTGGAACTAATGTATCTACCTTCGACCACTCTCTTGTAGCCATCTGGCCTGACCCTATTACAAGGTTAAGATCTGAACACTCAGGCATCATAGAAATTCTCACTAGAAGTGGGAAATAAACTGGGGTCCTCAGTCAGACACCACACCTATAGGCAAGCCATACAGATAAAAGATGTTGCTCACAAACAGGTAGGCTGTCTGCTCAACAGAGGGAAGTGCTCGACATGGAACAAAATGCACCATCTTAGTTAAATGGTCAACCTCCATTAGAATGGTAGTGTGACCTTGGGAGGGTGGTAATTCCACGATAAAATCTATTGATATGATGATGACCCAAGGCCAAGGTGGAGTGGGTAAGGGCTGGAGAAGACCAGCAGTCTTGAATGGGGGGTATTGGTCCAGGTGCAAAGGTCAAAGGACTCTGGGTAAGACCCAACAGAAGTGTGCATAGCACCCACCGAAAGTTCCTGGAAACCAGTTCTTGGGTCTTGAAATGGCCAAAGTGGCCTGCTAGGAGAGCTTTGAGGCAAAGTTGTAGGACTCAAAGCCAAGTGGCCCCTTCGGGCACATAGATGCATCCCTTGTGGTATAGGATCATGTCCTGGAATGTGAAGCCTGTGGAGGACTGGTCTTGGTCTAAGTCTTGACGGGTTTGGATTGCAAAGGGATCACTTGGTAACTGAGAGCAGATGGAGGTCAGAGGCCAGATAACTTCAGAAATGAAGTTTGAGGGCTTGAGAATCATGGACATAGTCTCCTCACCAGGTTTGTAGTACTCATTTTTTTGTGACCATGCATCTGCCTTCTTGTTCCTTGTCCCTGGCCAGTAGGTGACAACAAACTCAAATAGCATGAATAAGAGAGAACAGCATGCCTGCCACTGGTTCAGGTGCCTGGCCATTTTTAGGTATTGCAAATTTTTATGGTCTGTCAGGACTTGGACTGGGAACCTAGCACCCTCCAGAAGATGGAACCATTCTTCAAAGGCTGCTTTGATGGCCCCAAACCGGATATGACGCAGAGGCGACGCGTGGGTCGTGCACCAAGATTTCTCCCTTGTAGTTGGTCCTGCTATCTCCTCATGGAGGAATGTTGGGGGGGGGGGGGGGCGTGCCAGGAGCTCTGTGCCTGCTGGGCAATTTCCTCACATGGGCTGTGTAAGGGGAGGGCAAGAGAGCACTGACCTCACAGCAGAACTCCAGCTTTGGGCCGTTTTCAATAAGAGCCAGGCAGCTGAGCTGCTTCCCAATCCAGGTGTGTGCTTAGCTGCTCGTCCCAGTGCATGGGGGGTGGTGAAGAGGATGACGGGACTACCCCTGCAGGGAGCCACTGGGGCCGGGTCAAACCCACCCTCAGCAAACTCGCCCGGCTCCAGGAAGCTTCACATCCCCTGACCCCATCACTCCTCAGCTGTGGGGGGAGGGGTCACTCTATAGGGAGATACCCTCCCATTTGCCCAACCCCAGTGCATCTGGACCCCCAGCCCCTGGAATCCTCCCACTGAGCTCCCCACACCTGAATCCCCACACCGCCGAGTCTCACCCCCTGCATCCAGAGCCCCTCGCACCCAGACCTCCCCAATGAACCCCCCACACCTGAATCCCCACCCCACTGAGCCTCACCCTCTGCACCCAGAGCCCCCCCCCACTGAGCCCCTCCCAAATATAGAAGTCCTTGGATATGGTGGGAACAGCATGGATCTTGGCAAAGTTTAGGTCCATAAAATTACCTGAGGTCCCCGAGTTGTCTAGGGTCTGTAGAGGGATCTCGGGGCTTACTGGTAGTCAGATTAATAGAAATATTCAGAGAAACTGACTCAGGGATCCTGTTGTGCCAACTGTGGCTCATGGATGCTGGGAACCACTGAAGTTGGGAGAAGACCAACTCGGCTTGGACCCACTCCTAAGGGCTGGGGATCTGGTCTTTCTTGGCCCCGGTTCTGCCTTAGTCTTCACTGGACATGTCAAGGCAAGATGGCCATTGTTCTTCAGAATATAAGCTCAAACCTAATGCCCAGCATTGGTGCTTCTCCAAGTTGGAGAGGTGTGGATGAACCTGGTTGGTTTGCAGGAGCTCTGATGCCAGGGAAGACCTGCCTATTTGCGATGTCGGGGCAGGGTGAATGGTGGCTTCCAGAAAATCGGGGTATGCTAATGACAATGTTCCATGAGGTGGAAGTTGATTTTGATGCACAAATCAATCAGATTGTTCAAACTGGACAGAGGCTCCATCCATGCAAAATCATTCTTTATATCCTCATTTAAGCCCAAGTGGAAATGGTGATGCTGTGCTGCCTCATTCCACTCGGTGTCAGAAGAAAAAATGATGAAATTCAGCAGCATAGTTGGTATGGCCTGGCCTCCCTGCCATAAGGTGTGAAGGGCTGCCTTGGTGGTCTGCACATAGTTGGGATCACCGAAGATGATGGACATAGCTTGAATAAATTCCTCTAATTGTCACAAGAGGGAGATGGACTGTTTCAGGAATCCAAGGCCTGAATCAACAAATTTAAGATGAGCCCACAGGGGCCTTATCCATGGGAAATGATTCATGGTGAAGGAGAAACAGCAGCCGACATTGGTTCAGGAACCTCTGAAACGTGTCCCAATCTCTGTCAAATTTGGGAGCAGGGAGTCCCCCAGAACTTACACCTCAACTGCTGGTGTATCTGTTAGGGTTGGTGGGCCAGACTTGCTGCATTCTTCTCTGGCCATATGCAGAGTCCTCTGGTGGGGTGGTGTTGTTGGAACCTCATAGACTCATAGACTTTAAGGTCAGAAGGGACCATTATGGTCATCTAGTCTGACCTCCCGCATGATGCAGGCCACATAAGCTAACCCACCCACTTTCCCTTAACTCAGCTGTTGAAGTCTCCAGATCGCGATTTAAAGATTTCAAGTCGCAGAGAATCCTCCAGCTTGCGACCCCTGCCCTATGCTGCGGAGGAAGACGAAAAACCTCCAGGGCCTCTGCCAATCTACCCTGGAGGAAAATTCCTTCCCGACCCCAAATATGGCGATCAGTAGAACCCCGAGCATATAGGCAAGATTCTCCAGCCGGACCCTCATTTTACCAGCGATGGTATGTTATTGCCTAATTGACTAAAATCACGTTATCCCCTCAAACCATTCCCTCCATAAACTTATCTAGCCTAATCTTGAAGCTGGACAGGTCTTTTGCCCCCACCGTTTCCCTCGGAAGGCTGTTCCAAAATTTCACCCCTCTGATGGTTAGAAACCTTCGTCTAATTTCAAGCCTAAACTTCCCCACGGCCAGTTTATATCCATTTGTTCTCGATCAGTGCATCTTGAGTTAGCATCTCATTAATTTGAACAGGGCAATTTCTCCCCTCAGATCTACTGTTTTAGGTTGTCTGCAGACATTGCTGCATCAGTTGTGTCCTCCTGTGTTCATGTTTAGGAAGCAAAGCTTGAAAACAGGAGAGCTAAAACCTTTTTTTAAAATGTAATCTGAGATTCTGATGTAATCACATGACTCCTGGAGCTGGGTCCTAGGCACAGTCCTGTAGTCCTGCCACAACCTGACAGAATGATTGATACTTTGGGGCTTCAGTCTACTTTTATCCAGCAGAAGGAAAAGATAATTTCTGACATCTTGTAGTTCAAGAGAAGAGGAAGGCGATGCTCCCTATCCCTGATGGATTATTAAACTTGGCCAAATTCATCTGGCTTTCATCTGTTACCATGACTGCAACACACGAACAAGGCTGATTGCCTATACTAAGGGCCCTACCAAATTCAGGGTCCATTTTGGTCAATTGTACAGTCCTGGGATTTTAAAAATCATTAATTTCATGATTTCAGCTATTTAAATCTGAAATTTCATGGTGTTGTAATTGTAGGGGTCCTGACCCAAAAAGAAGTTGTGTGGGGATCGCAAAGGTTATTGTAAGGGGGGTTGCGGTATTTCTACCCTTACTTCTGTGCTGCTGCTGGGGGGGGGCGCCGCCTTCAGAGCTGGGCACCCGGCCACCAGCCGCTGCTCTCTGGCCACCCAGCTCTGAAGGCAGCGCAGAAGTAAGGGTGGCAGTACTGTAGCCCCTGTAAAATAACTATGCAACCCCCTTGCAACTCCCTTTTGGGTCAAAACCCTCAATTTGAGAAACACTGGTCTCCCTTGTGAAATCTGTATAGTATAGAGTAAAAGCACACAAAAGACCAGATTTCATGGTGGGAGACCAGATATCACGGTCCGTGACACATTTTTCATGACCATGAATTTGGTAGGGCCATACCTATACTGAGTGCCCCAGAGAGGGACTCCTTTTTTCTACATTAACCATCCTTCGTTTCTCAGCAACTGCTGTGGCCACTAGCTGAGAAATCAAGGTCTCAGAGATTTTCTCCTCTTCTGCTCCAGAAGACTGGATATCAGAGGCAAACAGGTACAGGAAAATAACTGCTTTTGGTTGCATTTAATCTGGAAGGGGTTAATACATTGCAGTGAGTATTCTGACATACCTATTTTGGTTCAGTCTTCACTAAAAAAGTTAATTATGATCAGGTGCTTAACACAATTAATACTAACACGACAGAAAGAACAGATTAATGAAAGTTTACATAAGTTAGATGTATTCAAGTTGGCAGGGCTTGACAAAATTCACCCTAGGGTATTTAAGGAACTAGGTAAAGCAATCTCTAAACCATTAGTAATTACACTGGCCTACAATTTTTGAGAAGTCGTCTGCTTCAGAGATAAAATGTGCTATTTATTATGTATTTTGATGTGCTGAATTCAAATATGACAATTAAAACAACTGATTGGCTACTGTTTCTAAGATATTTAAGTTTTTACATTTTATGTCTATGTATATTGTGTAGATAGTAGAGTTTTAATCATAAATTGTAAACCTAGGTCTTTTCATGTGTTTATGGTTCTTTACATGATAATATTTCACCTGTCCTGTTTATGTAACACTTTAAAAATCAGCAAAAAAGAGTTATATAAATAAAATTTATTATGAAACAAAAGGCAAAAAACTATTCTGTACATAGTTTAGTCCTATTCAGTGTCTACTCGGCGCTTCTTGGCTTGTCTCTTGTATTCATTAAATGGAGCATCTCTTGTCACTGTCCAGCAATAGTCTGCAAGCATTGATGGGCTCCATTTGCCCTGATAGCGTTTCTCCATTGTTGCAATGTCCTGGTGAAATCGCTCGCCATGCTCGTTGCTCACTGCTCCGCAGTTCGGTGGAAAAAAATCTAGATGAGAGTGCAAAAAATGTATCTCTAGTGACATGTTGCAACCAAGGCTTTTGTATGCCTTGAAGAGGTTTTCCACCACCAACCTGTAGTTGTCTGCCTTGTTGTTTCCGAGAAAATTTATTGCCACTAACTGGAAGGCTTTCCATGCCGTCTTTTCCTTGCCACGCAGTGCATGGTCAAATGCATCATCTCGAAGAAGTTCACGAATCTGAGGACCAACAAAGACACCTTCTTTTATCTTAGCTTCACTTAACCTTGGAAATTTTCCACGGAGGTACTTGAAAGCTGCTTGTGTTTTGTCAATGGCCTTGACAAAGTTCTTCATCAGACCCAGCTTGATGTGTAAGGGTGGTAACAAAATCTTCCTTGATTCAACAAGTGGCGGATGCTGAACACTTTTCCTCCCAGGCTCCAATGACTGTCGGAGTGGCCAATCTTTCTTGATGTAGTGGGAATCTCTTGCACGACTATCCCATTCACAGAGAAAACAGCAGTACTTTGTGTATCCAGTCTGCAGACCAAGCAAGAGAGCAACAACCTTCAAATCGCCACAAAGCTGCCACTGATGTTGGTCATAGATTATGCACCTCAAAAGTTGTTTCATGTTGTCATAGGTTTCCTTCATATGGACTGCATGACCAACTGGAATTGACGGCAAAACATTGCCATTATGCAGTAAAACAACTTTAAGACTCGTCTTCGATGAATCAATGAACAGTCTCCACTCATCTGGATCGTGAACGATGTTGAGGGCTGCCATCACGCCATCGATGTTGTTGCAGGCTACAAGATCACCTTCCATGAAGAAGAATGGGACAAGATCCTTTTGACAGTCACGGAACATGGTAACCCTAACATCACCTGCCAGGAGATTCCACTGCTGTAGTCTGGAGCCCAACAGCTCTGCCTTACTCTTGGGTAGTTCCAAATCCCTGACAAGGTCATTCAGTTCACCTTGTGTTATGAGGTATGGTTCAGAGGAGGAGGATGGGAGAAAATGTGGGTCCTGTGACATTGTTGGCTCAGGACCAGAAGTTTCATCCTCTTCCTTGTCTGACTCAAGTGAGAATGATTCTGGTGCATCAGGAACCGGCAGTCCTTCTCCGTGGGGTACTGGGCGTATAGCCGATGGAATGTTTGGATAATGCACAGTCCACTTTTTCTTCTTTGACACACCTTTCCCAACTGGAGGCACCATGCAGAAGTAACAATTGCTGGTATGATCTGTTGGCTCTCTCCAAATCATTGGCACTGCAAAAGGCATAGATTTCCTTTTCCTGTTCAACCACTGGCGAAGATTTGTTGCACAAGTGTTGCAGCATATGTGTGGGGCCCACCTCTTGTCCTGATCTCCAATTTTGCATCAAAATAAAGGTGATAGGCTTTCTTAACCATAGTGGTTATACTGCGCTTTTGTGATGCAAAAGTCACTTCACCACAAACATAGCAGAAGTTATCTGCACTGTTCACACAAGTACGAGGCATCTCTGCTCACTTTGGCTAAACAGAAATGTGTCCTTTTGCAAAATCAAACACTGACAAATAAGAGCACGACACTGTATGATTTCTAGAGCTGATATATGGCAATTTGTTCAGCAGTGTGATGTAAGCTTCGTTATGATTGCATCATCCATGACTTCTACGACTAACGTGATGCAATTCATATCATGTATGACGGAATACCAGCTTCAGATTGCATCATTCATTGTTTTGCCTAAAAAGCAAGTACTGTCCAAACCCAGTCATAGATTTATTCATAGATCCAGTCAAAGATGTATTTTAGTCATTTCTGGTTTAAATTGAGATCCCTTCCCTTTATAACTCACTTATCCTCCGCCATTCCCAAGTCAAGGGTCGTATATACTGACCCAATAGCATATCTTGAAAACTAGAGCCAATCAACAATTTTAAGCATCATTTTCGTTCTCAGTGACCCAAAATTAGTAAAGTTTGACTACATTTATTTCAGAAGCATTTTGGCTGTAGAGCAGTGTTATCTATGAGAACTCGGATCACGGGTGAGATCCTAGTGGACTGAAGAAGGGCAAACATAATACCTATCTTTCAAAGGGTAACAGAGGATCAGGGGAATTATAAACCAGTCAGTCTAACTTCACTACTTGGAAAAATACTGGACCAAATTATTCAACAATAAGTCTGCAAGCATTTAGAGCAGTGGGAGCAACCTGCGGCCCATCAAGGTAAGCTGATTGTGGGCCGCGAGACATTTTGTGGCAGGCATGACCCCCCACAGCTCCCAGTGGCCACGGTTCACCGTTCCCGGCCAATGGGAGCTGTGGGAAGTGGCGGCCAACACATCCCTGCGGCCCGCGGGGTCTGTCCTGGGTCTAGTAATATTCAATTTTCATTCATGACTTGGATAAAGGAGTAGAGAGTATGCTTATAAGATTTGTGAATGATTCCAGGCTGGGTGAGGTTGCAAGCACTTTGGAGGACAGGATTAGAATTCAAAATGACCTTGACAAATTGGAGAATTGATCTAAAATCAACAAGATGCAATTCAGAAAAGACAAGTGCAAAGTACTTCATTTACAAAGGAAAAATCAAATGCACAAATACAAAATGGGGAATAACGGGCTAGGCAGTGGTACTGCTGAAAAGGATCTGGAGGTGGTAGTGGAACACAAATTGAATATGAGCCAACAATGTGATGCAGTTGTGAAACAGACTTATATAATTGTGGGGTATATTAACAGGATTGTTGTATGTAAGACATGGTAAGTAATTGTACCACTCTGCTCAGCACTGGTGAAGCCTCAGCTGGAGTACTGTGTCCAGTTTTGACACCACACTTTAGGAAAGATGTGGAGAAATTAGAGAGAGCCAAGAGGAGAGCAACAAAAATAACAGGTTTAGAAAACATGACCTGTGATGAAGGGTTAAAAAAACTGGGCATGTTTAGTCTTGAGAAAAGAAGATTAAGGGGGGGGGATCTGATAACAGTCTTCAAATATTTTAAGGGCTGTTATAAAAAAGATGGTGAGCAATTGTTCTCTATGTCCACTGAAGGCAGGACAAGAAGTAACGGGCTTAATGTGCAGGAAGGGTGATTTAGGTTACATATTAGGAAAAAACTTTCTAACTATAAGGATACTTAAGTACTGGAATAGGCTTCCAAGGGTGATTTGTGGAATCTCAGTCATTGGAGGTTTTTAAGAACAGGTTAGACAAACATGTCAAAGATGGCCTAGGTATATTTGATCCTGCCTCAGCAGGGGGTTGGACTAGATGACCTCTCAAGGTCCTTCCAGCCCTACATTTCTGATTGTACCACACATTTCCCTGCTTGACTGGGATACAGCTGCACAAAAAGTTCCAGATCACTTATTTGTTTGTTTGGGTAAACTGCCTGCCCAAGTCCATCTCCTATTTTTGAACACAGTTTAAGTGACTGGTAAGAAATAGCTGAGGGCATATTATATTTCAGATGTTGCTGCATTACACAGTGGAAGGATTAGTACACTGCTTTCTATTTTAGTTGGGAGTCTGAGTATATCTTTCTTGTAAGCTGGAGTACAGGCAAAGTACTTTAGTTGGAAAATATTGCCAAACATATATTCTGTGACCTAGCAATGTTTGTGAGGGATACAGCTTTCAAAGTTATTCCTTTAGAATGCTTTCCTCAAGCTCAGACTGGTGAGTCTGACAATCAAATTTCTGGCAGCCTTTGTTTCCTTGACTAAGATCAGCATTACCTATAGGAGTAAAAGGGAAGATATATTCAAAGACATTGGCTTTTCCCCTCACTTTTTCCAGATTCTAATGACATGGCCTGCAAATAAATGTTGTACTAACTACGTTTGGTTAGATTTGGTGAAGCAGCTTGTAAATGTGGTATGTTTAGAAGATTACTCTCTCCATTTAGACCCAGCAGCCTTACATTGTATAATTATGCTTAGTAGTGAATTGAACAGAGAAAGGAAGCCCACTAATACATTTTAAATTAGAAGTTCTCGCCATCTGATTTCTCTAAGACCACAAAGGATAGACAATTTATTGTAGGTTTCCCATTTTTTCTTTCCACCTGATTTGATTAAAATTCTTGAGACAATCCTGGATTTAGTCACCAGATGGCACTGTAATGATATTCTCTTGTAATCCTCTCTGAATAGCTGAGGTTTCATTTGAAGTGACCCATAACATTGTCTACAATGAAAAATTATTGCAACTTTTTAAAAAGAGTTCTAACACCTTCATTATTTGCAGTTTTACTTTGAACTTTGGCAGGGAGATAGTTCTGGGAAGGGCTCTTTATTGGCCTCATGCAAATCCATTCAGATTTTTCCAAGTTAAAGGTTTTGACAATTGCCACTGCCTGTCTTTGTCTGACACAGCACATGCTATTTTTAGAAATACACCAAAATCCCATAACATGCCATTAGCATGGCACATGCAGCTCCCTGGTACTTCAGCATTTTCCACTCAGAGCCGAACCTTCAGATGGGACAGACAAAAATGCATGACGGTCATTATCCTCTTCAACCTGCTGCAGCTTTTCCCTATCCCTATACATTTTGGTCTAGGTCCAGGAGAATATATAATGTACTAAGGCCTAGCCCTAGGCACCCACAGATTCTAATCTAGAGTCACCTGTTTTACTAACCGGTGTTGTTAATTCTGTGCCTTTCACAATCCTTATTACTGATCACAAAGTGACAGGTTATACAAATTGGGAATACAGCACAGATCTCTATCTAGTGCAGCAGAACCTTGTCTCAAAATTAAGAACAAATAAACTGCGTGTATGAAAACATGCTTAAGTAGCAGTCATGCATCCCCTCTCTCCCTTCCCCGCTTGTTTGTTTTGAATCTTGTTTATTTCAAGGGCCTGATCCTCCAAATATACACATGCAAATTAGGGGGGTACTGCTAGTAATGTTCTGCACGTGTGTTTGCAGGATTAGGGTCTAAGCGAGTAAGCACTTTAGGGCAGTGACTACTATAATGAAACCCCAGACTTTTTCAGGCCTTTAGATATAACGTAGCTTTACGATGAAGGACCTAAAACTGCTTCACTCGCTGTAGAGATCCACTAAACCACAGCCGTTTCGCTAGAGGGTGGCTGCCAAGAAGGGTGCGGCAGGATTTAAAAGGGCAACCCCCTGCGCCCCCTGCTCTTCTGAAAAGCGCCATGGGATGAACGTCCCAGCACAGCGAACGGGGCATTCGGGGACACAAGCAAACCTGCCCCCACCCCATTGGAGTACGCCACGGCGCGCGCTCCAGCCCACACAGTCCCCGACTAGTCCCAGCTTCCACACGCTCGGCTCGTACGATCCCCACGCCCCCTTCCTCCCGCCGGTGGGAGTCACTGCGCAGGCGCAACGGCTGGGCAGCTGGAGGGCGGGGCTTTCCTTAGAGACGTTAACTCGTTGGGGTTGGCGCCGCCGCCATTTTGAATTCGCTCGCTGGTGGTCCGGTCGGTAGCTGCGGCGGCTAAGTGCGGCTCCGTGACCCCCTGAGAGCGCGAGAGAGACCGAGGGAAGACGAAGCATGGCAGCGAACAGCCGGAACTTGAAACAAGTGCGGATCGAAAACAGCTCCCCGGCGGCCCCGCTCGGCATGGTGGGGGGCGGCGGCCTGAAGGGGATGCGGGGCCTGGAGGCGGACAACGAGGTAGGGGCCATGGCGCTGGCGCAGGTCAAAGAGGCTGGCGACGAGGAGCAGGAGGTCGGGTTCACCATCGACATCAAGAGCTTCCTCAAGCCCGGCGAAAAGAGCTACACGCAGCGCTGCCGTCTCTTCGTGGGGAACCTGCCCACCGACATCACCGAGGAGGACTTCAAGCGCCTCTTCGAGCGCTACGGGGAGCCCAGCGAGGTCTTCATCAACCGCGACCGCGGCTTCGGCTTCATCCGCCTGGTAAGGACCTCGTCCCCCGTACGTGACTGCGAGGGAGTCGGACAGGCCTCCCGGCTCCGGTACAGGCACTGTGTGGGGGGCAGTGGGACAGGTCTCGTCTCGGTGTTTGCATCCCGCACAGGCATTGTGGGTGGGTGGGACTGGGACGGACCTGGCCCCTACAGTCGCCTAAATTACACCCCCCTGACACGGTGGGGGGGGGGAGAGGGACAGTGCTTGTGTCGTTCCCCCCCCCTCCCCCCGGCCTCTGTGTGCGTGTTGGGGGCGGAGTGGGACAGATGTTTCTCTGCAGCCTCGTCTCCCTTCCCTTGTCAGTACGCTCATTGCTAGTGTCACTGCCACCAGCCTTATTGCTTCTCTTCTTCTGCTCCTCCGCCTGGTACAGTTCTTTCTTCCATACCTTGTCATGGTTCTGCTTCCATACACTGATTGCCATCTGCCTTATCGCCTCCATTTCTAGCCCCAGTAGTGCACACTGGTGCCTGTCCACCTGCATGTCCAGCTGCCTTCATGTCCCACCCAACAGTCCCACTTCTTCTACACCAGGGGTTGGCAACCTTTCAGAAGTGGTGTGCCGAGTCTTCATTTATTCACTCTAATTTAAGGTTTCGTGTGCCAGTAATACCTTTTAACGTTTTTAGAAGGTCTCTTTCTATAAGTCTATAATATATAACTAAACTATTGTATGTAAAGTAAATAAGGTTTTTAAAATGTTTAAGAAGCTTCATTTAAAATTAAATTAAAAATGCAGAGCCCCCCCCCCGGACCGGTGGCCCGGACACGGACAGTGTGAGTGCCACTGAAAATGGGCTCGCGTGCCGCCTTCGGCACACGTGCCATAGGTTGCCTACCCATGTTCTACACAGATAACCTGATACTGACCTTTTAATTTTCAATAGTAGAAAATGGAAAATGCTGCTTTGAGTAAGAAAGCATGTTTAGTTGGGTTGAGATGGTTGGCCCATCCTGGCACTGCATTATTTCCAGAAGTTTCTTTGTGTGACTAATTGGATTTTTCCTGTTTATGATGTAGCATGAATTAACGTTTTATTATACTCTAAGGAGGAGACTCTGGATACTTCTCCCCTCCTTTTGTACTTTAGTTCTTTGAAAGCCAAATATGCACAGTCTGAGCCCGGTAGGATTATTTGCTGTAGGCTTCCATTCATGAAAGCATGAACATCAATTTCAGAGGTATACTGAGGTATACGGAGTTATACCATTTGCACTTTAGTGAAATATATTGTTGTTAGATACAATTGCTGTTTCCTTGAGATCCTTTTGAAAAGAAGGGCCTACATTTTCAAAAGTTGCTAGTACACCTCTACCCTGATATAACGCGGCCCAATATAACATGAATTCGGATATAACGCAGTAAAGCTGCACTTGGAGGGGGCTGCGCACTCCGGCGGATCAAAGCAAGTTTGATATAATGTGGTTTCACCTATAACGCGGTAAGATTTTTTTGGCTCCCAAGGACAGCGTTATATCCGGGTAGAGGTGTACCAGTGTTTTTGCATGCCCCACTTAATGGTCTCCACTTTAAGAAACCTTAAAGGGGCCTGCCTGGTTTTTGGATGATATGTGCTCATCATTTCTGAGGATCTGGTTTCTGGTATCTCATGAAAAAATTGAGGCAGTCAAAACTAGGTTATTGGACATAGGTTTTAACATGTTAGTCTGCTTGCTATGCTGAGATGCTTTTCATAGCCAAATCGGCTGTAAATAGAGAATGCACAGGGTGGTGGGCATAGAAAGGCAGAGTTAAGATTTTTTTGGGGTACTTAAATTGTCAGTTTCCATAATTTACAGTATTTTAGATTTGTTTTAAATTGTAACTTTGCCATTGATTTTTCTAATGTCTAAACACTTGTATTTTTTAAAAATGTTGCTATACATTGGCTTTTTTTCTTGACTATATAACTGGGAAAGAATACAGTCCCTTTGCTAGTAGTAGCTGAGAGGATTAAGAAATGGAGCATCTCATGTCACTTTTTTGCAGCCTTTTTGGCCAACTGAACAATTTTGCAGAGGTTGTGGAGAAAGCTGTATCCCACTTTCCTTGGTTTGAGGAATGATTCCTTTAGTACAATAACTTGGGGTATAGGTGAAAGAAGTTAAAGGAAAAACTCCAGGATAAGAATGGGAGGGCAACATCAGGGAAGACCGACACTTGGGTTAGATAGATCCAAAAGACACAAAAACAAGTGAAGGGTAATAAATACAACAGGCATAATGAAAATCCCTAGAGAAAACAAAACTCTTTTTGTACAAGGATGTAGCTTGTATTTTACTTTATTTCAGCTGTCAGTTCAATCAAAAGTGATAGTGGATAAAAAGAATGGTAACAAAAAAAATTCCCTATAAATTTAAAAATTTCTGTCAAAGAGTGAATGAGGGAAACTCCCCCCCCACCCCACCCCATCACAGATGCAGAAATGAAAATAATATATATATCCCTATGGAAAAAAAGTTGTGTGAAAGTTCTGAATTCACTTTGACTGTCATATAAAGAGTTGCATACTTTTCTGCAGTAGGAATGTGTTAGGGGAATCATCCTCTAACACGTGCAAGCAAAACTCATGAATTTAAAGTACGACATCGGAGGAATTGTCACAGCTTGAGGAGATTTTAGAATTAATTGATAAACTTAACAGTAACAAGTGGTTTGAGCATTGTCCTGCTAAACCCAGGGTTGTGAGTTCAGTCCTTGAGGGGGCCACTTAGGGAACTGGGGTAAAAAGCTGTGGGGATTGGTCCTGCTTTGAGCAGGGCGTTGGACTAGATGACCTCCTGAGGCCCCTTCCATCCCTGATGTTCTATTCTAAGTCATCGGGACCAGATGGCATTCACCCAAGAGTTCTGAAAGAACTCAAATGTGAAGTTGCGGAACTATTAACTATGGTTTGTAACTTGTCTTTTAAATCGGCTTCTGTACCCAGTGACTGGAAGATAGCTAATGTAACGCCAATACACCTCTACCCTGATATAACTCGACCCAATATAACACGAATTCGGATATAACGCGGTAAAGCAGCGCTCGGGGGGGGGGGGGGCCTGCGCGCTTCGGCGGATCAAAGCAAGTTCGATATAACGCGGTTTCACCTATAACGCGGTAAGCTTTTTTGGCTCCCAAGGACAGCGTTATATCGGGGTAGAGGTGTATTTAAAAAGGATTCTAGAGTTGATCCCAGCAATTGCAGACCGGTAAGTCTAACGTCAGTACCGGGCAAATTAGTTGAAACAATAGTAAAGAATAAAATTGTCAGACACATAGAAGAACATAAATTGTTGGGCAAAAGTCAACATGGTTTCTGTAAAGGGAAATCGTGTCTTACTAATCTATTAGAGTTCTTTGAAGGGGTCAACAAACATGTGGACAAGGGGAATAGTTAATTTCCAGAAAGCCTTTGACAAGGTCCCTCACCAAAGGCTCTTATGTAAATTAAGTTGTTATGGGGTAAGAGGGAAGGGTCCTTTCATGGTTTGAGAACTGGTTAAAAGACAGGAAACAAAGGGTAGGAATTAATGGTAAATTCTCAGAATGGAGAGGGGTAACAAGTGGTGTCCCCGAAGGGTCAGTCCTAGGACCAGTCCTATTCAACTTATTCATAAATGATCTGGAGAAAGGGGTAAAAAGTGAGGTGGCAAACTTTGCCGATGATACTAAAGTGCTCAAGATAGTTAAGACCAAAGCAAACTGTGAAGAACTTCAAAAAGATCTCACAAAACTAAGTGATTGGGCAACAAAATGGCAAATGAAATTTAATGTGGATAAATGTAAAGTAATGCACATTGGAAAAAATAGCCCCAACTATATATACAATATGATGGGGGCTAATTTAGCTACAATGAATCAGGAAAAAGATCCTGGAGTCATCGTGGATAGTTCTCTGAAGACGTCCACGCAATGTGCAGCGGCGGTCAAAAAAGCTAACAGGATGTTAGGAATCATTAAAAAGGGGATAGAAAATAAGATGGAAAGTATCTTATTGCCCTTGTATAAATCCATGGTACACCCACATCTTGAATACTGCGTACAGATGTGGTCTCCTCATCTCAAAAAAGATATACTGGCACTAGAAAAGGTTCAGAGAAGGGCAACTAAAATGATTAGGGGTTTGGAACTGGTCCCATATGAGGAGAGATTAAAGAGGCTAGGACTTTCCTCTTTTCCAAGCTGAAGACTAAGGGGGGGATATGATAGAGGTATATAAAATCATGAGTGATGTAGAGAAAGTAAATAAGGAAAAGTTATTTACTTGTTCCCATAATACAAGAACTAGGGGCCACCAAATGAAATTAATGGGCAGCAGGTTTAAAACAAATAAAAGGAAGTTCTTCTTCACACAGTGCACAGTCAATTTGTGGAACTCCTTGCCTGAGGAAGTTGTGAAGTCTAGGACTATAACAGCGTTTAAAAGAGAACTGGATGGATTCATGGAGGTTGGGTCCGTTGATGGGTATTAGCCAGGATGGGTAAGGAATGGTGTCCCTAGCCTCTGTTTGTCAGAGGGTGGAGATGGATGGCAGGAGAGAGATCACTTGATCATTGCCTGTTGGATTCACTAGCTCTGGGGCACCTGGCATTGGCCACTGTCGGTAGACAGGATACTGGGCTATATGGACCTTTGGTCTGACCCAGTACGGCCATTCTTATGTTCTTATGACATATTATTAGAATGAATTTTATGGAAAAACAAATGCAGATTGCTGAAATCATTGAACAAATGGAATCTGAAATATTCTTGCTTTGGGAAGAGGATACTTTGAATGTTGACCAATCCCCCCCCTAATTTTAATATGCTCATAATTTAAAAAAAATGTTTAAGTAATGGTAAAATAGCTGAAAACTAATAAATTGACTCAGTATCCTTGAGGAAAGTATAGAATGGATGCATATAAAATGTTTTTTTTTTTTCCCCCTCTTGGAAAGGAATCTAGAACACTGGCTGAAATAGCAAAGACAGAACTTGATGGTACTATTTTGAAGAGTAGACCACTTCGTATTCGATTTGCTACACATGGAGCTGCCTTAACAGTCAAGAATCTTTCACCTGTGGTTTCCAATGAGCTTCTGGAACAAGCTTTTTCTCAATTTGGGCCAGTGGAGAGGGCTGTTGTTGTTGTAGATGACCGTGGCAGAGCTACAGGAAAAGGTTTTGTAGAGTTTGCAGCAAAACCTCCGGCAAGGAAGGCTCTAGAGAGATGCAGTGATGGGGCATTCTTACTAACAACGTAAGTTAACGGGTTTTTTTTTTCTGGTCAAATTCGTGGGTGAGTGTTTTTATAATGTATAGAAAACTGCAACCACAAGCATGGCCATACCTTTTATTATTTTCTCAGAACTGGGACACCAGATTTGTTGTGAAATAGATGTCAGCTGGAAGGTCATTTTGAGTATTCACACCAAGCATCTTACTTTGCTCAAGAATTTTTCTCTGAAAACAAGCTAGTTATGAATTATATCTAGAGCCATAAGATTTATTTGATTATATGTAAATACAGTATTTTCATGGGTAGGTGGTATTATTTTCTTTGTAGATTCTTTAATTATTTGCCAGTAACTTTTACTTTCTCCATAGCTGTTCAGAATTCTCCAAAGGTAATTAGATTCTTTTTGGTTTCACTCCTGACCATGAAGTTTCCAATAACAGTAGTGAAAACTGACAAGACTCTAGTTGGTGTTTACTTTGCGGTATCTTGGCAAAACCATAAGCAGAAGCATTGAAGTTTTCTATTTGCAGACTTAGGACTTAGGAGGAACATGACCCTGCATCTGTTCATATTTTGAAGGTTGTTTGCAACTGTATTGCTTCCTACTAACTGTGGGCAGGTAAATTTTTCAGGTCTTGCTATTATTGATAGCACCTTATCACCTTTTTTTAATCTCTTCCTTCATACTTTTGTAATTCCGCCTTTTCACACTTTGCCATAATGGCAGAGGACTATCAGTGTTGTTGTGACTGCTCGCCTACATGCATTTGCTAGCAGCAGTTTCATGCTGCTTTGCTGATTATGGTTGAAATTGCAACTGCTTAGGAAAAATGTATTGTGCAATTATCTGTAACTTTTCTCATTTGGGTGAATGTCATAGTGTTTGAGTGAATAAAAACACATGATTTTGGCCTGAATTAAAAATCTGAAATATTCCCTAATGGACTAAATTACAGGCATATTTAGTAGGTCCCCGTTGTGGCTGCTACATTGTGTTGCAGGCACATTACATATGGCACTCATTACAAGATGTAACTGATAATGGAATCATTATGCAACTGTTTTGTTAATATACTTTTGTGCAAACTGCTGTGCTACAAAGGGCTGGTCTATACTTAGCCGCTAGTTTGGCGGCTGGAAATCGAACTTCCGGGTTCGATTTATCACGTCTGGTCTGGACGCGATAAATCGAACCAGGAAGTGCTCGCCGTCGACTGCGGTACTCCAGCTCAACGAGAGGAGTACCGCGGAATCGACGGGGGACCCTGCCTGCCGCGTGTGGACCGCGTCTGAACTGCGGTAAGTTCGAAGTAAGGTATGTCGACTTCAGCTACGTTATTCACGTAGCTGAAGTTGCGTACCTTACTTCGACTTGGGGGGTTAGTATAGACCAGGCCAAAGATGTAGGATAAGGAAAGAAGAAGCGCCATGGAAAGAATAGTGTGGCCACCAGAACTTTACATTACCAGTTTTAGTATTCCAGAAAACTATCATACAATGAAACAATTTGTTACACTGTATGTAGCTTTTGGGGTTTTGTGAAGATCTACATAATGGGATGAGATTTTTCACATTTTTTACCCATCCTGATTGGTTTATGCAATTGTATTGAAAAACTCTTGTATTATATGTTGAATGCCCTTAATAATCAGGGATCGAGGGAGCTTTTCAGACCATTGAGGGCCAGATTCTGCCATCCTTGTGTTGATATCTTGCTCTGCGACTATTTCCATTGAAAATAGTCATATTTTCATGAAGCAAGGTACTACTCAATTTGAGTAAGGGTGACAGAATCAGGTACTCATGGTTTAATTTATTCTTTTTTAATTAATTGAGTTCTTTCTTCCATTAACATTTGATTCTCTTCATAAGTTGAACATGAGCGTATGCTATGTTGTAATGGCTATACCATCATATCACTTTGAATAGTATTGTGCAGTCCTGTAAGTTTTTCATTATTTGAAGCCTCTCTACTGTATGTAAAATAACAATATTAAAAAGTATAGAACTGACGATGTTGGGAAAGTAATGGAATCAGGGCTGCCCAGAGGATTCAGGGGTCCTGGGGCAAAGCAATTTCGGGGGCCCCTTCCATAAAAATAAAGTTGCAATACTATATTCTTGTGGGGGCCCCTGCAGGGCCTGGGGC
This sequence comes from Terrapene triunguis, assembly GCF_002925995.2. Lineage (NCBI taxonomy): Eukaryota > Metazoa > Chordata > Testudines > Emydidae > Terrapene > Terrapene triunguis. Next base: position 6,192,583 of record NW_020664489.1, on the reverse strand, counting down.
AAATTGCCCCACTTGCCCCCACCGGGCGGCCCTGAATGGAATTGGCTTTCCCACAAAAGCAAGTCTCTATAATTCGTTGCTTGTTTGTGTTTGATACTCTGGTGTGCATTCTATTGAGGTATAGCTCATGAAGGGAAGATGTTGATTTCTAAGAATATGGCACTTTACGGAACAGGACATTTAAAAAGTCAGTTATGCTGAAATTATTTTCTAATTGTAATGGGAACTCTGATGTCTACAGTGGAGTCGCATCTTACGTGGGTTCTAAAGTCAGCGCGTAAGGCGAAAATCGCGTATAGTCAAAATTGCCCTTGAAAATCCCTTAAATAGCCCATAAAGTACAGTGTACATGGTTTTGTGTACAGTATATAACCCTGTACAGTAATATGTATAATGTATACAGTAATGCACAGTATATAATAAAGAGTACATATGCAAAATATAATTTTACAGTACTGTATTTTTAATTACATGAGAGAGAGATGGAAGAATGAAAGAATAAAAAAGGAAAACAGTAAACCACCATTCATTCTGGATATTCTTGCTAGTCTACAACGACAATGACACTATTGGGGGGGTTGTCAGGGCTTGATGTCAATCCAGGAGACAATGGGCCAGGCTCATCTGCTGCTGGTTGTTTTTTCTTGAAAAACATGGTGATCGGCAACTGTTGCTGTTGTCTCTTGAGCTGCTCAAACATTTCTTGATACTGTCTCAAATCGTCTGTGATACTACGTGTGATTTTGAGGCTTCGTTCCATAGAGGGATCGTATTCAGAAATTAAATCATTCAAGTGTTTCGCTGCTTCGAACACTTCAGCAAATTTATGAAGATTCCAACTTGCTGGCTCTTCCTATTCATCGTCATCATCTTTGTCTTCTGTAGACGATTTTATCAGTTCCTCTAAGTCTTCGTTAGTTAATGTTTCTCTTTAGTTCTCAATTAATTCTTCAATTTCTTCCTCGAGGATGTCGATGAAGCCAGCACCACCCACTTGCCTGGCCCCCTGAACAATGCGTTTCACTTCTTTGTCAATGGTCGGGAAACCCTTTAAAATCATTCACATATTCTTTCCATAGGTTTCACCAACATGCGTTGACTGTTTCAGGCTTGATTGCATCCATTGCCCGTTTAATATAAGTGATGCAATCGGCAATGTTGAAGGACTTCCAACGCTCCATCACATTAAGATTGGGATCAGCATCCATAGCGTTACGTATCCGTGAGAATGTAAGCCTCGTGTACGTGGCCTTGAAACAGCGAATCACGCCTTGGTCGAGAGGTTGGAGGATGGAGGTGGTATTGGGGGGGAGAAAGACAACTTTAATGTCATTATGCGCAAACCGGAGTGCCTCGGTGGCCAGGAGCATGCTCTACGATCAGCAGCACTTTAAAGTCAAGTCCTTTCTCTTCGAGGTACCACTTGTCCTCCGGAATGAAACACTTGTGGAACCAATCCAGAAATAATATCCAAGCCTTTTTGATTGCCAGAACACAGGCAGGAGATTTTTGTTCTTGCCTTTTAGGGCACGGGGATTTGCAGCCCTGTAGAGCAAGCTCGGCTTTATTAAATGCCCAGCCGCATTGCTACAAAACAACACAGTCACACGGTCTTTAGCTGCTTTGAAGCCAGGAGCTTGTCTTTCTGATTTCGAAATGTAAGTGCGGTTGGGCATTTTGTTCCATAAGAGCCCAGTCTCGTCAGCATTAAAAACTTGTTCCAGAAGATAGCCCTTTTCTTCTATGACTTTCTTTAATTGTTTGGGGTAGGCTTTTGCTGCCTCTTCATCGGCAGATGCAGCTTCACCAGTAGTCTGCACGTTTTTGAGGTTGAAGCGGTTCCTAAAACTGTTAAGCCAAACTTGGCTGGCTTTGAATTCCTTCTCATCAGAAGGCTGTCCCTCTTCGGCAGGAGGTTTGAACAGCGTGTAGAAGCTAAAAGCCTTTTCTCGCAATGTGTTGTCATCGATAGGCACATGTTTATGGTTCATGTCTTCCAGCCATAAGTTTAATGCCTTTTCAGTCTTCACTAAAGTCTTATCACGCACCTGGCTCGTCACCGTAGCAGTTATTGGAGCACTTGATGCCACGGCTTGACGAATTTCTCTCTCGAATCTTGATGGCACGGATGCTAGATTCGTTGGAGACCGACATACCATCTCTCAATAAGTCCAACACAGCCAGTTTTTCCTCCAGCGTTGGAACAGATCACTGTTTCTTCGGTTGAGCACCAGATGAAGTAGCTGGCTTGCGTTTAGGGGCCATGTTGTACGGAAAATACGTATCTTTAAACATTAGAATCACACTCAACGCGGCGAGATGCTCACATTATGAGAGGCACGCAGGAACTGAGACCAACTGAGGGAACAGCAGATTCACGTCTCCCATCTCACTCCGGGGCATACACTCATTGCGCGCGTATAGTTGAATTCGCGTAAGTTAAATGCGCGTATGATGCAACTCCACTGTACTTATCAATTCTATTTTTAATTGTACAGGTAACTTTCAAAAGCATCTCTGTATTTCTTGTAATTTTGAACAAAGCTGCTGCTGTTTATTTGTATTGTGATAGCTTCTAGGAGCCCCTCTTGTGGACCCAGACCCATTTTGCTACATTTGTACAAATGCATAATAAAAACATGGTTCCTGCACTAAAGAGTTTAAAGTCGCCTGTAAACAGTTATTTTTAGTTTTTTATACATTCTTTAAATTGCTCAATTTATTTTTCCATCAGGAGAAGGCCAGTAGTGTTTTCTAGATAAAATAGTTGGCTTACGTGTAAGACAAATTTATTGTATTCCCTCAGACAATGTTTTTTTAAAAATTTCATTAAACATGAAGGAGTTGTAGCTAACAGACCCTAAGAAGTCATTTTTTAGAACGTTTTCCAACAATATTACAAAATGTAACTTGTTTCAATGTAGATTTCCTTGGTTTAATTAATGAACAAAAATATTAATACACACAACCTTCAATATTTCTTTCAGAACACCTCGACCTGTTGTTGTAGAACCTATGGAACAATTTGATGATGAAGATGGGCTACCAGAGAAATTAATGCAAAAAACGCAACAGTATCATAAGTAAGTTGGATTTAGATTCAGATTTCATTAAACATTATTAGGTTAGCTTGGTGAACAAAAGTTTATTAAATTTTATCTTGATGTGTGGAGTGAGGATGGGAGAGTGCTGTTTGTATAATAAGCAGATTTTTTGTTTTTATTTTTAAATATACATACAATTGTTAAACTTTCTAAGATTAGATGTTAGGCTTTCCTGATTACGAAGTGCAAACTCAGATAATAGGCACTCAGTCCCTGATCCTGAAAAGATTTGTGCACATGTTTATTTTTACTCTGAGCAGTCCCATTGACTCTGTATATAAGTCCCTGCAGGATCAGGGCTTCAAATACTGCAGTGATCGGTGCAATAAAGTAAACTGAGAGTCTTGAGTGTCAGGAGAAACCAAAGTTCTTTTAATTTAGAACTTTTAGTGTTGAAATTTGAGACTGTCCCCAAGAAATCCTGATTGCTGGAGCCAAAATGCTTACTCAGATGACAAGCAAAAATAGAACGATTTATTTTTAAAATAATGTATGAGATAATATTTTGGTTCATTGCTCTTTAATGAATTATTACAATAGCACAAGCATTCGAAAAGGATACTGTGAACTAAAATTTTGATGGGCTTTAGTTTTTGAAGTCTTTGAGTAATATTTTAATACAGCAAGCCTTGACACTTTTTCAAACATTGGTATTAAAAAAATCATGTTTATAAGTCACTTTCTTAGCAGCCTAATAATTATTAGTTTAGTTGCATAGTCTTCTGCTAAAGCATCAGAAATTTTCAATATAATGCAAAACAAGTCTTCCTTAAAAAGGAATCAATTTAAAGGGGGCTTGATTTGGACTATTTCTCTGGTCATGCAGAGTAATCTTACTGCAGAGTCCTACCATAAAGTTTTGGGACTGAGTTCTGAAAATGAGCTAATATTTTATAATTACAGAAATTGTCTACTTGATTTAAAGTTAGAAATTGAACCTGAATGTTTGATTAGGAATATATTTTGCTACTGTAGCTGGTTATAAATACATATTTCTGTACATTTTAACTGTGTACATTTTTATTAGGGAAAGAGAGCAGCCTCCACGTTTTGCTCAACCTGGAACATTTGAATTTGAGTATGCTTCCCGATGGAAGGCTCTTGATGAGATGGAAAAGCAGCAGCGAGAACAGGTTGACAGGAATATTAGAGAAGCCAAAGAGAAACTAGAGGCAGAAATGGAAGCAGCTAGACATGAACATCAGTTAATGCTGATGAGGCAAGGTAAAAATCAGATACTCCGCCTACTATAAAAAGAACCTGTTTCTCTAAAAAGGTTCCTTTGCATAACATATTGAGTGATGAATCTCAATTGTGTATGACACATGTAAATGTTTGAGATTTTGTTAGACTAAATATTTATTGGCTTTTTAAGAAAATACTTAGAGGTGGGAAACAGTTTTTCATTTGAACCAAAATCAAGTCTACTCATCTTTTACTTTCAGAGTACAATATAATCAGACATAAAACAGACTTCTACAAATTAAAAAAAGTGAGCTTTGCTGGTGACCATGGCCATATTCTTGTTTTCTAACTCCACTTACATCTAAATACTGTGTGTGGAGAGGCTGGGTAGCTTCACAAATTCAGTAGGAAGGTTTTTTGAGTTTGTTAATGTTGATTGTGATCCTGGGCTGAAATAAGTTAATTTTGCACACTGTGTATAGAGAAATTGTGTGATTGGCATTGCTCTTTTGTTTTCCATTTCTTATACAAATAAGAGTGTTGAGGGAGATAATTTTATAGTTTTAATAGCTGAAAGCCTTTTGCTTTGATGCCCAATTTAGGAGGCTAGTGCATGTATGAGTCAAGGAGTATTCCATCCTCACCTTCTTGATTTTTAGTTTATTTTTTTCTGCACAGTTGGAAGGACTGTCAGACTTCTGAGTAAATAATACAATAGCGTCTTTCATTACAAAGGATCCAAAAGCTTTTAACAAACCAGACACGTACAACACTGAAACCTGTTGGATAGTGGCAGGCCACCAGCACAATGCACCACAGTGGAAGTAGGAGTACTTGTGGCACCTTAGAGACTAACAGATTTATTAGAGCATTTATTAGATGCATCCGAAGAAGTGGGTTGTAGCCCACGAAAGCTTATGCTCTAATAAATCTGTTAGTCTCTAAGGTGCCACAAGTACTCCTGTTCTTTTTGCGGATACAGACTAACACGGCTGCTACTCTGAAAAGTGGAAGTAGGGGAAACTGGCCAAGTGCATCTGGGTAAGCCCTACAAAAAGTGTTGTGGGATCTTCTGATATCCACATTGGGGAGGAGATAGCTGGATTTTCAAGTTCTTATCCAAAAGACCAGTACACTGAGCATCATGCAGTTTTATTCTCTGTTTACCTGGATAGGCTGAAGGTCTGTGTCAACACTTAACGGATTTGAACCTCCAAGGTTTCAGAGCGTGTAGGTATTTCAAACCTTAAGCCTAGGTAACTAATATGTCCCCTCTGTCACATGTTTAGTTTTAACAGGTAATCATGCCATGACAATATAATTTCCCCCCTCTTCAAAGAACAAGATTTTCTTGTTTCTTGTGATTTTTCTGTAGATTTGGTTATTCCATTTTTTTTCACATCTAAGACTTTCATGACTGGGGTAGACTAAAGATATTTCCCAGGTGGCTTTACCGACAAATGCTTTGAAAAGTGGGTACTGTTAAATAGGTCACTTTTTATATAAATAGTTCCTTTGGAGCTAAAACTTCCAATTTGGTTATTTTTTAAAAGTTTGCTTTTAAAGAGTGTTTTAAAGAGACACAGCAGCTTAAAATCACATTTTTGTTTAATATTTTTATCTGCTGTTATAAGTAAGAGTTGATACAATGGCAGATGTCTCACTTAGGCCTTAATCTGGCATTATCTGTTATGCAATGGGAAATAGTCCCCTCTAGGTCTCCTTATGTGATGTTCTGCTTAGGACACTGAGAAGTGTAAGCCACTGTGTTACCCCACTGCCTCAGTAAGTGAGAACTTTGCTGCTGTTAAGTTGTGTGTCAGCTCTCTGACATACTAGCATTGACTGCCTTGCCAGCAAACTCCATAAGGCTCTCCTAGTCTAAATCTTTCCTTGAAGATAATCAGTGAACCCCAGTTCCCCAGAGAAGTCTCCTTGCAGTGTCCAATCCCACTAACAGAAATTAAGTTTGCTGCCTCCGAAGAGATAGTGTACACATCAGCCTGTTAGGTTTTCTGAAGACTCACACTTACTTCAATATAACAGCACTGAGATAGTTTACAAACTAAGAAAAAGTTTATTAACAAGGAACAGAGATTTAAGTGATACTAGCAAGAATAAAAGACAGGTATAGTTACAAACAAAACAGAATGCAATGTCTTGCGACTAAAACTTAACGTTAGCAAGTTACAATCTTTGCCTAAGCAGATTTCTCACATCAAGTTCGCAGCATTTTCTGCCTTTTAGGCAAGAGGATCCAACATTTGCAGTTTCAAAGGGTGCTTTCCCCTAAGTGCTGGATAACTAAAGTGTTTTTTTGCTCTGCTTATATTACCCAGAGTCCATTGTGTCTATCTCAAGAGCCAAGAAGACTTCCTGGCGGTGGGGTGCCACTTGCTAGCTTAATTGCTTTGCTTACCTTATCTGTAAATGTATTTTCATTGTCCTCTGGCTTACAAAGCTTGACCCAAACAGGCAAATCCACATTCCTTTGTCTAAGGCAGGTTGGTTTATCACCTCTCTCCACAACATATCTCATTGACTTTAAGGCCAGAAGGGACCACCATGATCATAGAATCATAGAATATCAGGGTTAGAAGGGACCTCAGGAGGTCATCTAGTCCAACCCCCTGCTCAAAGCAGGACCAATTCCCAACTAAATCATCCCAGCCAGGGCTTTGTCAAGCCTGGCCTTAAAAACCTCTAAGGATGGAGATTCCACCACCTCCCTAGGTAGCCCATTCCAGTGCTTCACCACCCTCCTAGTGAAAAGGTTTTTCCTAATATCCATCCTAAACCTCCCCCACTGCAACTTGAGACCACTACTCCTTGTTCTGTCATCTGCTACCACTGAGAACAGTCTAGATCCATCCTCTTTGGAACCCCCTTTCAGGTAGTTGAAAGCAGCTATCAAATCCCCTCATATTCTTCTCTTCTGCAGACTAAACAATCCCAGTTCCCTCAGCCTCTCCTCATAAGTCATGTGCTCCAGCCCCCTAATAATTTTTGTTGCCCTTCGCTGGACTCTTTCCAATTTTTCCACATCCTTCTTGTAGTGTGGGGCCCAAAACTGGACATAGTACTCCAGATGAGACCTCACCGATGTCGAATAGAGGAGAATGATCACATCCCTCGATCTGCTGGCAATGCCCCTACTTATACAGCCCAAAATGCCTTTAGCCTTCTTGGCAACAAGGGCATACTGTTGACTCGTATCCAGCTTCTCATCCACTGTAACCCCTAGGTCTTTTTCTGCAGAACTGCTGCCTAGCCATTCGGTCCCTAGTCTGTAGCAGTGCATGGCATTCTTCCGTCCTAAGTGCAGGACTCTGCACTTGTCCTTGTTGAACCTCATCAGATTTCTTTTGGTCCAATCCTCTAATTTGTCTAGGTCCCTCTGTATCCTATCCCTATCCTCCAGCGTATCTACCACTCCTCCCAGTTTAGTGTCATCTGCAAACTTGCTGAGGGTGCAGTCCACACCATCCTCTAGATCATTAATGAAGATATTGAACAAAACTGGCCCCAGGACCAACCCTTGGGGGCACTCCACTTGATACCGGCTGCCAACTAGACATGGAGCCATTGATCACTACCCGTTGAGCCCGACGATCTAGCCAGCTTTCTGTCCACCTTATAGTCCATTCATCCAGCCCATACTTTAAATTGCTGGCAAGAATACTGTGGGAAACCATATCAAAAGCTTTGCTAAAGTCAAGGAATAACATGTCCACTGCTTTCCCCTCATCCACAGAGCCAGTTATCTCGTCATAGAAGGCAGTTAGGTTAGTCAGGCATGACTTGCCCTTGGTGAATCCATGCTGACTGTTCCTGATCACTTTCCTCTCCTCTAAGTGCTTCAGAATTGATTCCTTGAGGACCTGCTCCATGATTTTTCCAGGGACTGAGGTGAGGCTGACTGGCCTGTAGTTCCCCGGATCCTCCTCCTTCCCTTTTTTAAAGATGGGCACTACATTAGCCTTTTTCCAGTCATCCGGGACCTCCACCAATCACTATGAGTTTTCAAAGATAATGGCCAATGGCTCTGCAATCACATCTGCCAACTCCTTTCACACCCTCGGATGCAGCGCATCCAGCCCCATGGACTTATGCTTGCCCAGCTTTTCTAAATAGTCCGGAACCACTTCTTTCTCCACAGAGGGCTGGTCACCTCCTCCCCATGCTGTGCTGCCCAGTGCAGTAGTTTGGGAGCTGACCTTGTTTGTGAAGACAGAGGCAAAAAAAGCATTGAGTACATTAGCTTTTTCCACATCCTCTGTCACTAGGTTGCCTCCCTCATTCAGTAAGGGGCCCACACTTTCCTTGACTTTCTTCTTGTTGCTAACATACCTGAAGAAACCCTTCTTGTTACTCTTAACGTCTCTTGCTAGCTGCAACTCCAAGTGTGATTTGGCCTTCCTGATTTCACTCCTGCATGCCTGAGCAATACTTTTATACTCCTTCCTGGTCATTTGTCCAATCTTCCACTTCTTAAGCTTCCTTTTTGTGTTTAAGATCAGCAAGAATTTCACTGTTAAGCCAAGCTGGTCGCCTGCCATATTTACTATTCTTTCTACGCATCGGGATGGTTTGTTCCTGCAACCTCAATAAGGATTCTTTAAAATGATCATTTAGTCTGATCTCCTGTATGTTGCAGGCCACCCACCCACTCCTTTAATAAGACTCATAACCTCTGTGTGAGTTACTGAAGTCTACAAATCATGATTTAAGTTACTGAGAATCCACCCTTTATATTAGTTTAAACTTGCAAATGACCTATGCCCCGTGCGACAGAGTAGGGCAAAAAAACCCAACAACCCAGGGTCTCTGCCAGTCTGACCTGGGGGAAAATCCCTTCCTGACCTCAAATATGGCAGTCTGTTGGATCCTGAGCATTTTGGCAAGATTCCCAGAAAGAATTCTCTGTAGTAACTCAGAAGTAACTCAGAGCCCTTCCCATCTAGCGTCCCATGACTGGCCATTGGGGATATTTGTTACTAGAAGTCGCAGATCGGCTATATGCTATGCTTGATGAGGATGTTTTTTAAAAAGTTGATCAAGCACCTCTCTTTAAAAAAAAAAATTATTGCACTTTGAACATTAAGAAAAGGAATAGTAAATATGAGAAAAATATGTCGTCATATAAATTCATGGTCAGGCCTCATCTGAAATACTGCATGAAGTACTGGTCTCCTCATCTCAAATGAATGTTGCAGAATTAAAATGAGTTCTGAGAAGTGCATTGAGAATGATTAGGGGCATGGAAAAACTCACATGAGGAGGGATTGAAAAGGCAGATTGTTTAATTTATACACTTTCAACATATTTCCTCTAATATATACCATTGTAGGCAGTCTCGTCATACCATCCCCATCATAAACATATAAAGCTCAGTCTTGAAGTCAGTTAGGTTTTTTGCCCCCCACTGCTCGTCTTGGAAGGCTGTTCCAGAACTTCCCTCTGATGGTTAGAAACCTTCATCTAATCTCAAGCCTGAATGTGTTGATGGCCAGTTTATATCCATTTGTTCTTTTGTCAACATTGATGCTTAACTTAAATAACTCCTCCTACTCCCTGGTATTTATACTTTTGATGTATTTATAGAAACATGGGAGACCAAAACTGCACAGAGTATTCCAGATGAGTTTTCACCAGTGCCTTGTATAATGGTACTAACACTTCCCTATCTCTACTGGAAATATCCTGCCTGATGCATTTTAGGATTGCATTATTCTTTTTCATAGCCACATCGGCGGCTCATAGTCATCCTGTGATCAACCAATACACTCAGGTCTTTCTCCTCCTTGTTGCTTTCAATTGATAAGTCCCCAGTTTATAGCAAAAAAAATTCTTGTTGTTAGTCTCTAAGTGTATGACTTTGCACTATTAAATTTCATCCCATTTCCGTTACTCCAGTTTTCAAGATCATCCAGTTCTTGTATGATATGTTCTTAAGGTAAAATATCTTAGGAAATATGTTCCTAAGATATTTTATCTTAAGAACATATTTCCAACACACATATATAACTCTTTGTACAAATACCTACACATAAATCACACAATATTCATGACCAGCATGTCACTAGCTTTCATAAAAGACCTTACTTGATGCTCTTAATTCGATTGCTTAGTCTTTGGGGTTCAGATCCCCCATTCTTCCGATGGGGTGGATGGACCCTGTTTGTCACACCTCACCACTAAGGTTAACATCCATTATCTCCCGTTCTGCTTCTGGGTCAAACAAGCCCCAGTGGTTTTTTGTGGAGTCCTTTTTTCTTGAACTGGAATTGGGAATTCTTCTACACAGTCTGTCTGATTCTGCTGGTTTGGAAGATCAGCTGAAACTGAGCCAAGCCCAAAATGGATTTTGGCAGCTTTGTCTTCAAATGTCCTAGGTCTGATGTTATTACCACTTTCCAGTTTATTGGACCTTCATTTTCATACTGGAGTAAGAATATCCACTTGAACCTCAATCTTACCAGGTTCTTGCTCAATTTTGGATTCCTGATGTGCTTGATGGGGATGTTTTTTAAAAAGTTGATCAAGCACCTCTCTTTACAAAAAAAAAAATTATCTATTGCACTTTGAACATTAAGAAAAGGAATAGGAAATATGAGAAAAATGTCATCATATAAATTCATGGTCAGGCCTCATCTGAAATACTGCATGAAGGTACTGGTCTCCTCATCTCAAATGGATGTTGCAGAATTAAAATGAGTTCTGAGAAGTGCATTGAGAATGATTAGGGGCATGGAAAAACTCACATGAGGAGGGATTGAAAAGACAGATTGTTTAATTTATACACTTTCAACATATTTCCTCTAATGAATGGAATAGATAAAGTAGATTGAGAGCTTATATTCTCTCATAGCACAAGAAGGCGGCAAGGGAGGGGACATTCAGTGAAATTGAAAGTTTCAAATTCAAAACCGATAAAAGGGAATGATTTTTCACACACTGTGTAATTAGACCATGGAACTCATTGCCACAGGATGTTGTTGAGTCCAAGAACTTCTTTGTATTAGGAAAGGACTGGATATTTATATGAACAAGAGTATCCAGAGTTGTAGTTAATGGGGAACATGATGATGAACTAAAAGAGTACAGTAAGGGAGATAAAACCTCAGGTTTTAAATCATTCTCTGTTCGGGATTAAGATGAGTCCTTCATTGAGGGCCAATTACTTTACATCTGCCTGTTTTGGGGGTTCTTGTACGTTCCTTTGAACTATCTAATGCTGGCTACTGCTGGAGACAGGAATTGCTGTATTGGGTAAGACCCATGGTCCATTAGTCCAGTATCCTACGTGCTCTTGACCGTAAAGGTAAATGACATTAGTTAAATGCATTGACCATTTTGATATGAGTTAGTAGCTCATTCCTTAATCACATTCAGATTAAGTAATAGAATGGTAATTTTCTAATTTAAAAATGAAATCACTTTGTAATAGTGCTGACAGGGTGGATTTGATTTAAATCAATTTGATTTAAATCACTAGTCAGGAAGACTTGATTTAATCATGGATTTCTACATAAAAGTGCATTCTTGTTGGTTTTTATAACCTTAATACATATTCTTCACAATTCAGAGATAGATGTAGGTTTCATTTTTAGAAGGTATACACTATACATTTTTAAAGTGATTTATTTTGAAAACTTTTCAGATTAGTTTTACAGCTATATCAGAAAATGAATGATTGTTTGGTTATTTCATTTATCAAAGGTAATTGAAGCAGATATTTATGAAGTCATTGAGAGGTGAACTATCTCCAATTCAACAGGTTAATCATTAATATTTGGAGGATTTTCTTGACATGCTGTATTAGGAGGAGAACATCACCAGACAGACATTTAAATTGTTTTATTTAATTAAAACAACGATGTTATGTATTCTGGATTTTTTTCTTCAACAGCAAACATATGATATTTTAACAAAACAAGCATATGAATTTTTGAATTTAGTTAAACATTCAAGTTTTTTAAAATCAGGTTTATTTTTGTTGTTTTTAACTAAAATCGTTAAATGAAATATTAAAAAAAAAAAATTAAATCCACTATGTCAGCCAGGTCAACATGAGAAACTTAAAATACTGACTTCTGCAGCTAACTCAGTCGTCTTCACCTTCATTTTCCTGTTTGTTCATAATCTGGAAAAGAAAAACAAGCTTTCCTGCTTTTTCAAGTCCCAAATGATTTCTTAATTTGGAATGAATTAGTCCAAAGGAAGAAAATGTTCTTTCTACACTGGCAGAAGAAGCTACTGCTGTTAAAAGTGAGATTATCACTTCAACAGTCTCTGAATCCAAGTGCTTAAGGGACTTCCACCACTTCACGGGTGTGACTTTCTTTAAAACATCATCAGCAAACATATATTTCTAGAACGTTTTTTATTCCCAAACTGGGTCTCTCTTATGGTCTGCTGCCATTACAGGTTTTCCTTTCTAGTGAGAGAATGGTATGGTAGATCTCAAATCAGTGAGGGCTGCACTCAGAAAGACCTCAAGACTTCTGGAATATGCTGCTCAAACAGTTTCACTTTTGTTTCTACTGCCTGTCCCTCCCTTCTCACATTTATCTCCAGACTTCTCCTTGTCCAGCTCTATTCCGCCCCCAACAATCTACTCATTGAACTTTCTGAAATTTTGCACTTTTAGAGAGAGGGGAGGGATTGACTCTGTGTACACAAATTTGCAGAGGGACAGTACGGTTGAGGTCTGTTATTTCTCACCTCTATGTATTTATTTATTTATTTTAAACCATTTTTGATGTTAACAAGCCCGTGATCTCTGGACACACAAATTCACAGTTTGAGAACTGCAAAACTAAGCATCTCTGAAGGTATCTTCTAGACTGAGCACTGAGTCCCATTGGGTAGATAGAAAGATTAACTTAAATAATCTATACAGAAACCCTTGGAACTCCATAAGATTGGGTCCCTAATCCATGAACTATTGGAACTCATTTACAAAACTTCTTAAACATTACATGAATATATTGTCTCATACTATAGAATTAGAATTTATAATCCCTATTCCATAATAAGAATATCTTTGAGCTATAATGTATCTTAATTAAAACTATCTTTAGATAGGTTTTTTCCCTCAAAAAGCATTTTCTCAAAAAATTCCGATTTAAATAAAAAAAATCTGATTTTTATTCTTTTTTAAAAATAATTGATTTTTATCCACCTTGGGTAGTGAACATTTTGCTATGTGCATTCCACTACTAACAATGGAACACTTGCAACCACTGAAGTAAAAATAATAATTAAGGGTCTTATATAATATCTAACTTTTTGCAGATCTCATGAGGCGCCAGGAAGAACTGAGACGTTTGGAAGAACTTAGAAATCAAGAGCTACAGAAACGCAAGCAAATACAATTGAGGTATTTTGTTTTATTTGGTATTAATCCAGCAATGTGCTAAACATTCTAAATATGTAACTGATATTCTAGGTCTAAGTGAATGAATGTAGGTATTCTAGTTTAGAGGGACTGATTATGAAATCTAGTGCAAGCAGTTTTTTTTTTTTTTTTTTTAAAGAATGCAACAATAATGCTTCTGTGCAGGTGCAGAAGAATATAAATATATGATGTTTCAATCCAGATATACTTAAAAATAAACAGAATATGAAACAGAAGGCTTACACCAATTAGAAAGTGGTATGTTTAATAATTCTGTGGGTTTATTATTTATTATGGTCAGCTGCGTTCAGTCTAAATAGCATAGAATTATATTAATTTATTTTCTACATTCCTTGTGCCAGTTTCTTTTAAGATTATGTAGGAGGTGCATTTGACTATATGAAGTTGAATTTGACCCATTTTGGGGCACTGTTCTTCAGTTAGATTAAAATTATGATACAAAATGATGCAGTCTCTTTAATTTATGATAGAGATTTTTCTGCAATAATTACCCAGTTATAACTTTCTCATATGCATCTGTGTGCTCTGACACATCTGTCTCTGAATACTAAAATAAACATTCTTTTTTAAGATCTATTTTTACAAACGTGGATGATATTTTATTAATGTACTAAGATTCAATAAAATTGGAGAAGGGGCTTAGTTACTTGAATTGAGTTTACCAATGCCTTTTGGAAGAACTGTTTTCTGATGCTCCTATTGCTTAATTTTGCATTTCAAAATAATTTACTGCAGTGAAATATGTACCAGAATGCAAAAAACAAATTGCAGGAGTTATTGATAAATTGTAGTTTTTAATGTTGTTAAAAAAATTCTCAGTTATCCAGGCTTAAACTATCATAACCATGGCAAGCAGAGAACACACCTATAATGCTGTTAGGTATATACCAGGTGTGTGCCAAAATACTTCAGTGAAATGTCAAAGCCCAAAAGGTGGAGTGGAGGACTAGTAGTAAAATGTTATGATGCTATATAATGATTTAAGCCAGGGGTCCCCAACGTGGTGCCCGCGGGCACCATGGTGCCCACCGGGGCATCTAAGTGCGCCCACGTACTGGCCGGCGTGCAAGCATCTGCCTAAATGCCACCGACAAGCAGCATCATCCAGAGGCGTCGCCGCCGAAATGCCGCCAGTCAGCGGCATTTCGGCAGCGACACCTCTGGATGACGCTGCTTGTCGGCGGCATTTTGGCGGCGACGCCTATTGACGTTGCCGCTTGTCGGCGGCATTTTGGCGGATGCTCGTCCGCCGCCACGGTCCTCCGCGCCAGACGAAAAAGGTTGGGGACCACTGATTTAAGCTATAAGAAGTTTTTTTAATTAACTTGAAATTCATTCAGTTTCGCCCTAAAAGTCTATTGAAACACTTGTATGAAGAGGTCATGAACATAATTTACACAAGTTTATGAATACTTTTAGACATGAAGAAGAACATCGACGTCGTGAAGAAGAGATGCTACGGCAGAGAGAACAGGAAGAACTGAGACGACAGCAGGAAGGAGGATTTAAGCCAAATTTCTTGGACAATGTAAGTAGAATTCTATTTGATTAAAATCTGAAGTGCAGAAGAACCTTTGGTTCTTTTCCTGTATTTTCAAGAATGACCAGATTGAAATGTCTTCCTCTCCGGGCTACTTGAACTACTTTCCTGTGAATGCTCTTATTTCTGTCGCAGAGAGACCACAGTGATCAATAGTATGGTCTCATTTTATCCCCCATGATTTTGCCTAGGGTACATATTGACAGTGCTCTTATTCCTCCAAGTCAGTTATTCAGAATTTTAACTAACTGAAGGTTTTTAGATATTCATATATTTTGTACGTTCAGGAAGTATTATCTCCTGTATAATCCCACAATTTAAACACACTTCTACTATTTTCCAAGGTCAGATGACAGTGTTTCCCTTATGAATGGAAATATAGATAATAGGCAAAGGTCATGTCTACATCGAGAGTTGCACTGGTTTTATTAAAGGCATTAATTTTAAATCACTTAAGTTTAAAGTGGTGCAAACCCCTGTGTGAACTCTCTTACTTTAGTTTGAGTGGTTTATTTTGTTTTAGATTAAGTCTGTCAGGGAAAATAAGCCACTTTTAAACAGAAATAAGAGTGTTTACACAGTGGCTTGCATGGTTTAACTAAATTGGTAAAAGTTTGTCTGTAGACAAATCCTAAGATTACAACCCATCTTGATTCTATCACTGTGGGTGGAAAAAGGAGAATATTTTCTAAATTAGGCCTAAAGATAACTTGCAAAGAAAAAAAGGGCATATATCCGTTTTCATGAACTGGGTTAGGTGGCCTAGTGGTTAGCGCACTAGTGTCACCACCCAGTGGATAGGTCTTACAGTTCAGGCCCTCTTTTAATTAGAGGTGCAGTGAGGTGGGCACATAGCTTGGATTCCTCCTGTAGTAGCGGCAATAGTAGGGGGCCTGGGCCTGCCCACTCCACCGGGCTCCGACCTAGGGGCCCTAGGAGAGTCAATAGTATGTGGCCCACAAAGGTGCCTTCCAAGTTACCTTTTGTGGGTCACTTCCTACCTTCTGTTTTTCTCCCGCCCCCCCCTCCAGTCCAGTATAAAGTGAAAAGAAAAAGAAAAGGCAACCAAACTATCATCCCCAGCAGGGCTCTGCACACAATCTTTTTCCCTCTGGGAGTCTTCTCCAGCTCCCTTGTCAGGAGCCTTCAGAGTAGGTCTGTCTGCCTCCCTCCTTAGCTGGGTTGTTCCCTTTTCAATCCTTTCTCTAGTTGGAGCATGCTCTGGAGGGGTGTGGAAACCTGGGCCCAGTCCTGTCTTTTTACCCCTTCTGGCCCAGCATGGAATTTGTATACTCCATCACATTTGGAAGATACTGATGTCTGGAGCGCTAGTGAAATGATGACATCATGAGAGAGAGGGAGAGTTTTAGACAATTTTAGACTCTTAGGTCTGGTCTATGGACAATTATTGTACTGATCTTTCAGTTGGGTGAGGGGTGACTTTTCTACAGAAATAGTTAAATCAGTACACCTAGTGTGGACACAGTTGTAATGTTAAGTTATAACTATTCTCTTTGGGAAGGGGAATAAGGTATGCACATATAAATCATCTTTATTCTGATATATCTGCGTCTGCATTATGGGGCTTGTGCCACTTTAAATATCCAGAATATTTAAAGCAGTACAATTTATGTATAGACAAGGCCTTAGCTTTGGGTTGTTTTTAGCACGTTCCTCAATGATTTCACATTTTGGAGAAAGAATATCATTGTTAAATATTCAGCACCATCGCACTAGCTATTAAGGTTGAAGAGAACACAACATGCACGTTCTGAGTCATCCCAGGAGGTTCTTTAGCAAAACTATACAAAATCACATTTGCTATTCCAAGCAGAACCCCCTTTTTACACTTTTTTCCCCAGGGTGGTGGTGATAGGAATGGAGCAAAAAAAGGTATGGGTTATAGTTTTCTGTGTGGCATTGCCAAGTGCTTTTAGAGGTTTTGGCCAGATCTATATTTGATTACACCTCTCTAAAAAGCTTGCTGCAGAAAATATTTCAGATTTTTTCCTTCATTTCCATACGTGCTTGCATTGTGAAAAAGAAAATGTGTAAGCATTGTGCATGTTTTGGGTGAGGGAAGCGATAGAAGAAAAAGAGATTTCAGAAGTCTGGAAGGTTACAATATTGCTATTGCCCCTTCGTGTGTAGTTTTTAACATAGGGTTATATAGGATTTATGTATTATAAAACTTACATAATTATATTTAAATATAGGATTAAGTATTTTATGATTGATCTTGAGACTGTACTTGAAATGCCAAATTTTACACTCTAGTTCACATTAGTGTCTAAAGACCTATAGCATATAATCTTTTACATACAGCATGTATTTTACCTATCCTCTTTAAGGCTGTATGAATTTGAACGTCAGATCCTGTCATTTCACTGAAATTTGACCCTCTGTTAAAGCTGATGTCCTGAACAAACACAAAAATATAGCATGAGAAGGGAAAAGGATGGTTCAAGTGGAAAGCATTTTAATTTCTGTTAATAATTTATGCTGCTTCACACATTGAAGTGGTCAGGATGCCTTTTTTGGGGAGCAAAGTGGTGGTGTACTTACTGTAAACTCTTTTCGGATAAACTTTGTATAAATGTTCCATTGAGTTCCACTCTGAGTAATTTGTGATCGCCTGAAACAGTGCTGCTGCAGGAAATTGTATGTATATTTTGAAATAGTCATACAAGTATGAATCTGCTAAAACTGGTATGAGTTACACTAAAAATGGTTGCATATAAATTTATTTATTTTAAATTGGGATATGTCATGTGAACTTGAAATGGCAGATTCCAAATACTACTATTTAACTATCTCATGGTTTTCAGGTCAGGTTTAATGATTCTAGTATTGTAGTGATAAGTTGGCTTTCATTCCAATAGCATTTTTAAAGCTGTGCAAAAATTAAAATACAGTAATTTACATGATTATGGAACTTTTCCTCTAACTGGTTTCTAATGGAAGGAATCCATATTATACTTACACAACTTTTACTTTTGAATGTAGCAGATGAAACCAATTTCATATATGTACATTACAGCACATCTATAGATAACTATAAGTAACAGTAATTTTAAAGTGTGAACGAGAGCTTCTTTATTAAAAACATCTGGTTTTGGAGTAAATCAGAAAGATGAACAACTAATTTCAGGATATTGAGAAGTGGTGTATCTAATGAATTTCTGCCATCAGATTAATGAATAGGATTTTTTTCTATGATCATATTCCCTTTTAGTGATCAGTTTCTAGCTCAGACTTGTTGATTGTAAGCAGATTTGATCTGCTAATTTGTCTTAGCATTAGACTGCCCTTTTATCAATATTGAGAATGTTTACTGTTTCAACCATGACAATCAAAGTTTGAGGCTTCAAATACAGAAGTAATTTCTATAATATATGAATATATTCAAGAATGGTTTTCACTGTATCCAATCTTTGCCAGCAAACTCTAATTATGGCATGTTTCTTTAATCCTTAGAAGATCATACACTCTAATATCACTTTTGTATATGGAAAGAAATTAGTAATTGTTTCTAATACTTGTTTTTGTTTCTTAAAAGCTTTGAAAATATAAGCTTCCTTCACTTATATCCTATCCTTTTCACTGTTCAGTTTTAAAGAAGGACCTAATGGTAAGTGTAATGATTACCAGAATTGGAACCCTTCATGCAAGGATCTTATATCAGGCTATCTTCATTCATTAAGGTTACTTTCCATATCTTTAATTATTTTTTAACTCTCTTAAACTTTGATTTTCAATATGTTTGACTAATTTTGAAAAGAGTTTGATTGCTATTTTTTAATATACTCTACTAATTGCATTTGATTCAGTTACTAGTCAGTGTTTCACAGTTTTATTTTTAACTGACAAAAATATAAGCCAAACAACAAAAGTTTCTAATTTAAGCTGTTTTAAGTCTTTGAAAGGTTGATTCGGCCTGCTTCCTCAAAGGATACGTCTATACTTACTTCTTGGTCCGGATGTAAGCGATCGATCTTCTGGGATTGATTTATCGCGTCTTGTCTAGACGTGATAAATCGATCCCGGAAGTGCTCGCCGTCGACGCCGGTACTCCAGCTCGGCGAGAGGAGTACGCGGCATCGACGGGGGAGCCTTCCTGCTGCGTCTGGACCCGCGGTAAGTTCGGACTAAGGTACTTCGAATTCAGCTACGTTATTAACGTAGCTGAATTTGCGTACCTTAGTCCGAAGTGGGGGGTTAGTGTGGACCAGGCCAAAGAAGTAATATTGAATTTACAAAATTAGGAATCTGCTTGCTCTCTGCCTTAATGGACGACTTTTTCCGAGGGATGTCTAAGGATTTTCTTCGGTAATTATTGTTACCTGTAATGCAGCGACAGTTACCCTTAAATCCCTTTTTTATACTGTTTAGGATTCTGTTTTCTTAATGTTTAAAGGTTGGCGCTCACAGAAGTCTGCCTTTATAGCTCAAAGATCACTATATAAATTCTATACAATTTTCAGTTATCGAGTTTTGTTCTAATTTAGTTTGGAAATTGTTACCTTTTTCCTACTTAATCTCTTCAGACAACTATCACTTTGCATAAATACTGTTCCTTGCTAGAAGGGGAACTTGTCTACAGTGGATAACAAATGCAGCATTTTATTTACTAGCCACATAAATATTTGCTTTTTAATGTGATATTTCTTACTCTTGAGCACAAATAACTTCAAAAGTTATACTTAGTAAAGCTATTCAAATTACATAATGTTTAAAAAACACTCCGTTGGATGCTAAAGTGAAAGTTGTGTGCATGTGTATCAAAACCATTTCCCCAAATGTTCGTTTCAGTGCTTAGAATCTGTTCTTTTAATTCACTTTCCTCCATTTGGGTGGGAGACGTGGAGATCATCATTCTGAACCAGTACTAACAAAAATATTGAGCTTTCTGGGCAGGTCTACCAAAAATAGGCAGAAATGCAGGAATTGTGTTCTTAGAGATATGGTGGTTCTGCAGCAGCAGCATAAAATAAAGTATGTATAGTAAGATCAAATGGAGTATTGTAACCTGATAAAACACTAGTTACAAGGATTGAACAGGGCCATCACACTTAAGATCTATGTACTGATCTTTAAAAGAGGAAATCATGGTATAGACTTCGGTGTTTTTGAAAATTTTATCCCAAGTTCCGTTTTCAAATTGACAGAGGCATTTAACTGAAGTGTCATAGAAAGTCAATGAGATTTAGGCTCCTAAGTCAGTTACTCTTCTAAGAATTTTATCCCTTGGTTTTTTAAAAAATTGTTAATTGTAGCTGTTTAGTTGACTTCCCATTTGTTTTCTTACCTGAACAGTGGGGCTTCTACCTATGTTCCATAGGCATCAGAGTAAGGTGTCTGCCACAGCAGAGGTTGCTTGAATAGAAGAGTCTATAGTAGCTTCAAAATGCAGAAGCCCTAAAAGAGCTGGGAGCAGAACAGAGAAAAAGAACTTGTAGTGCAATCCTCTCTTCTTCCCCTCTCCCCCACAAACAAATGGTGGTGAGTGTTTTTTAAGGATTTTTTCCTTCCAACTCCATTCCAAAACTGAGAGTAGGGAAAGAACTTGTTTCCCTATTTCTTTTCTCTCTTGAAGGTGCTGCTGTTGTGGCTGGCCCTGTCTCATGCTGATGTACAAATAAACACCAGTAATAAGCATGAGTTCTACTTGTGATGAGATAGAAAAGCAGAGGGTCAGTTGAGGGCCCCTAAATATGAAAACCAGGGTTGGTCAGGTTACACACCCTGGCCCTTATTTAAAAAAAAAACAAAACAGTGAATAGAACTGCACTTCAATCATTCTGATTTCCTTGTACATCTAAAGGCCGTGCTAACTTTGAGAATTTTGAATGCAGGATTGGGCACTTGTGATAAAACTAATATTCTTTTCTTCTCTTAACCTTTTGTTGTCTTTCGAAGAAATTGTCTCTTGTGCCACATAAATACTTTAAGTAAACAAGGTCAACTGAATGTCTGTTCAAACCAGTGTGTGACAGCGAGCTGTCTACGATCAATAAATGCCAATTAGTTTCTATAATAATTTGGTCAATTTTTAGTGTGCTTTTCAGACCCTGACTCATCCCAGTAGTCCATGAATATAGTCTCTGTTCCTCAGCATAAACTGCTGTAAATTAAACAAACTGCTTTATAAAAAATTTATTGAAGTGTTTCACTTAGAAATTTTCTCATTGTAATCCAGTATACATACGAATGCATGTAATAAGTTGTTTGTTTGACACTTTAATAGCTTTTATAGGTCTTTTAATGTAAAACCGGGTTCTGAAAAGACAAATTTGACTAAATGAAACTGATAAAACTAAATGAACAAAAGTCATGACTGTGATACTTCCCTGCTGTGGCTTTTTATTCAGTGGTGGATCAAGTTATTTCCTGTAATAAAGTCCTGTAGGTTGGGGGTAGGGCAAATGTTTTTTTTAAAATGTGTGGCATATTTCTGCATTTCTTTGTAACTGTGTTAAATTGGTTTGGCAATACCATTAAAAAGTTTTCTTTCAAAAAAATGGTGGTGATGCACGCTGTAGGGAAAGCACTTACTTTTTTTTGCCCTTACACTTCCTCCATGCGCAAAACTCCCACTGAAATATATACTGCAGCCCGTAGATGGTAATGGACACAATTCTGCAACAGCTATTAAACAAACATTAAGAATACATCAGCTTTATTTTCAGAAACAAAACATCTGTTTTCAGACTACAAAATAATTAAAGTCTGTAAATGGTGCAGGTATTGCATTTTCTTACAGTAGGAAAACACTGCATGCATAGTGCAGATCCCACTTGTTACAGCAAAATGTCTATTTGTGTTTAGCCATGTTTATAAAACATTTGATATTTTTCATATATATATATTTTGTTTAGCAAAGCTGTATGAAAGTTGTCTTCCAGTTTTGCGGAGAGCAGCTATATTAATGAAAATCAACATTTTTTTTGAGTATTAGTATGGGAGGGTACTGTCTGAAATTCTTAACCTGTTTCTCTCCTTTTCTCATTGTTTCTGCAGTGGGAGGGGTGTAAAGCAGGTAGAATCACCACCCAGCTACACGGAAAAGCTGCATGTTCATAGAGAGAGCCTGCTTTTATTAACAAAAATGTAATTCCAAAATAACACTATGAACTCCAGTCTGAGCCTTTTCTTTAGAACTGGGTGCTTCTGAAGTTCCTATCACCAGGACCTGTCTGTTGTAGACTCTATTCCCCTCTGCCAAAGGTTTATTCCCACATTCCATATATTCAAGATGGAGTCAATAATTAGCCTGCAATTTCTTACAGGTTTCCCACACCTGCTAAGATCAGTGGTTCCAAAACTACTGGTTGACATACCTCCTTATTTTAAAAAATATATATATATATTTGAAGTACCACATGCAATTTTATTCCTTTTGTGCAAATTTATTTTTGGCCTTAATAGGTTTACTTGAATATTCACAAACTCGTACTAAAATAAAATTTTGAATTTGGCTGGTGGAGATCTGCCTGGGAAAAAAATTAGAAGATAAGGGGGGTTAGCTGCGGGGTGGGGGGGCAGTTTGGGTGGGAGAGTTAGAGGACAGTTGGTCAGGCATTTTTTGACAAAATATTTTTTGTTGGAAAATGCCAATTTGTTGAAATTGAAATTTTGCAGGAACCCACCTGCTTTGACGAAACTTCTGTTGGAAAAAGGTTTCTCGGGTTCAAAATGGAATTTCTGGTAAAAACCAGACTCTCACCCATCCCTGAATAACTTGGTGGTCAGGGCACTCTCCTGGGATGTGGGAGACACTGGTTCAGTTCCCTGCTCTGCCTAGTTTAGATGAGTGCCTTTAACACCAGGCTATTGGCTATTCTGGGATTTGTCTCTCTTCTGTTTGTTTTTGTGAAAAACTTCAAAAGCTTTAATTTTTGTCCTGATGCACAATGGGAGAATTTTTTGAAGTCAGAGGTTAGACTGAGTGTAGTTATTTTGGTTGGAGTGCAGGGAAGGCTCTGATGGTGGGTATGTGGGGAGTCCAAGGAGGGCTAAGAAGGGAGGAGCAGAGAGGTGGTGGTGGGGGATGCTTTACCTGGGAATCAGGCAGCTTCAGCTCCTATCACCCTTGTTCCTGGTTCCCATCCAGTTCTTTGAACCAGAGATTTCTGCCAATTCTACTGCAGCCCTAGGCTTCTGTGGAGAGTTTCCCACGGATTTCCTCTTGCCCTGGTCCCTGGACTCACAATTCCTTCCTCTTGCTTAAGGGATTTCGTAGCCCTCGTTCACTGGATTATACCCGGATTCAAGCAGGTTTCCCCAGTCCACCAGTATCTAGGTTACCGCCTTTTCCACAGAACCTCCCTTGGACTGACACACTTTGTCCTCTTTGTCTCAGGCCCCCACAGTTGTTCTCTCTGGCAGGAGTGGCCAAACTTACTGACCCTCCGAGTCACATACAATAATCTTCAGAAGTTGGAGACCCGCAAGACACGCACAGCCTGTCCCACTGTGCGGTGCACGCCAGAGTGTGGGGTTTTTTCCCCAATGACACACACTCACTCACTCACACTCTCTCTCTCTCTCTCTCTTAAAGCCCTTAGGGCAAAAGCCCTTGGTCCCACCACAGGGGAAAAAGGCCCTAGTCTTACCACTCCGCTGCAGGGCAGAAGCCCCTAGCTCCCCCCTGCCCAATCTTGTAGGTGGAGAATGGGGAGAGGGAGTACATGGGGGGAGGGGGGGGTTCTGGGAGCCAAACTTTAACTGTAAAAGAACCACATGCTGCTCACGAGCCACAGTTTGGCCATGCCATGGGTTTGGGTGGTGATTCAGGCAGGCTTCCCCAGCCTACCAGCTTCCCATCTGATTCTGGTTCCCCTATCAGGGAGTGTCTCTCCTGACTCAGTGCTCCCCTGCAGTTCTGCTCTCAAAGCTGTCTACCCTCTCCTTAATCTTCTTGGAAGTCACTTAATAACTGGGTTTTATGGTATTAAGGAGGTAGCTATCTGACACCTGGCTCCCATGCCTCAGTCTGCTGCTCTCCTGAATATCTTTTTCCTTAAAGGGGCTATGTAATGGAACAGGGTTTAGCTGGCCTTGGGCCTCACTTCCCCTTAAAGGGGACAGACCACCCTGTTCCAGTGTACCACTTCAAACAAGGTTATGTACACAATTTGGGAACGTCTGGAATAGGTCAGTAAGAGAATTCCAGCATCCTGCTTTGTGGTAGAAAAACTTTCAAAAACAAATCAAGCAGAATTTTTTCCCTTGCTCAGATAGTATTTTGTAAAGGTTGGGAACTGATTTCTAATCTTATATTCGGCTCCTAAACATGTGTCATTAATGTCATTTTTCAATAATATAGTAGCCGCCAACTTTGGCTCAGATGTGCTCATTTAAAGAAAAACTTGAATTTTAGTTGTAACTTGCACTTCATACAGGATGAAGTAGGAATGTTTAGATTCTTTAGAACAGGGGTCGGCAACCTTTCAGAAGTGGTGTGCTGAGTCTTCATTTATTCACTCTATTTTAAGGTTTCACGTGCCAGTAATACATTTTAACGTTTTTAGAAGGTCTCTTTCTCTAAGTCTATAATATATAACTAAACTATTGTTGTATGTAAAGTAAATAAGGTTTTTAAAATGTTTAAGAAGCTTCATTTAAAATTAAATTAAAATGCAGAGCCCCCCGGACTGGTGGCCAGGACCCGGGCAGTGTGAATGCAACTGAAAATCAGCTCGCGTGCCAGAGTTTGTCTACCACTGCTTTAGAACATAGTGTTGAGCAAAAAGGTTTTGATTTTCCTTTGATATGTGCAAAAATAGTCTTACCCAGGTTATTTGGAGGTATACAGTAAAAAAACTAACAAGATTAAAATTGTATATTTTAATGTTGCAGTCAAATTTTCAGTGTTTGAACAAAATCTACATTCAATTTCAATTTTTTCATAAGAACATACAAACAGTAGGTAATTTTATAAAATAGAATTTAGGAGACTTGTCAGTCCATACATACTAAGCTTTTGTCTGCATCATGCAGTGGGCAGGATCACAGTGAAATAAGCAGAAATCACTAGTGTGAATCGATGCAATTGTTGTTTCTTCAGACTCACAGTTCTGTTGAGTCTTGCAGAGGGCGCAGAGCATATTCTCTCACCTGTTGTTCCTTTTTTCTAGACTTTTATATCTAGTTTAGTTCTTTGAATATGGTTGACAAATCAAGAAACTGAAGGAAAAACTCTTGTAAATGTATTTCTTGTGTATGGAAATGCAACTCAGAGGTTGATAAACATCTTGTTTAGAGCCCTAGACAGCACTAGCATGCCAACAGAGACCTTAAATACAGCTGACACAAATTTTGGGACTTAATTGTAGTTTGTATGCTCATTTTATACTATCACATGATTTTATTTACTTATGTAAATAAATGCTTCATCCATTTTATGTCTGATAACGATGAAGCCCCGTCCTTTTCTGTGGGGCAGATGAAATCAAATGATGTAGTTTCATTCCACCACTTACTGTTAATGCTCAAGTCCTGGACACTAAATTTACATTGCCAGTTATGAAGCTCTCCACAAGTGACCACCAGAAAAGTCTGATTCCCAACATTGGACTCCTGTAATAGCAAACTGCTCCAGCAAATCTTTTTTCTCTGAGGATAACACTGCTTCCAGGACTTCGTCAGCAAATTAGGGAAGCTTTTTTGAAGAGATGAGGACCAGTTGGTCTGTCACTAGAAAGTGTAAATCTATTTTTTTAAAAGGGACCAAAATTAGTTATTTATTCACCCAGCCCTTTTCTCCCCCCTCCCTCCCATTAGTGAGGATCAGTTTCCTTTGAAGACCCCATATATATTTACTTAAGCTGAGAAGAGAGAAACTTTTCAGTTTTAGCCCGATTTGTCCATCTTTCTGAGCCATAGAAATCATATCTGTGCAGATTCTCTTGAGATTGAGAATTCCTGGCTAGATTAACAATCCAGTCTCCTGTTTCTGTGGCTAGGAAAGTTTATAATTGTTCTGAGAGTTCTAATTAGCTATAGTGAGGGATAAACCATCTAGCAGGTAGGATAAGTATATCCAGGGGAATGGTGTCTTTTTCTTGTCAATATTCACATCTCTAGAATTCCGTTTTGGCACCCATCGATGGAACTATTAACATTCGCAGTGAATACAAGGAAACCTGGTTTGCAGATCTGGGTTACCTGTTTAGATACAGGTGTAGACTCTCCCACAGATTCCCATCTTTTTTCCCCTGGGACATGGACCTCCTCTTGGATTTACAGACTCCAGCGCTAAGGCTTGATGTGTGAAAGTTTAACTATTCAGTAACAATGGGGTTAAATTACTTAAATTTTAGGAGAACCAGGATTTGCATTATATGACGATTTTGTGAGTGTCTCTTGATGTCAAGGTGAGTGCTGTCCTTTTAAGTAAAAATCTTTTATCTTTTGTAAAAGTGTTTTGATTAATAATGAGAATTACTCAAGCTTCAGTTCTGTGCTTTACAAACCTAAGCTTTATGCTGTAACCGGTTATTCAGTAGAGGCTAATGCTCTTGTGGTCTGATGATTTTAATCTCAGACCTCTCATAAAAAATACTGAAATTAGTACTTGCAACTCTGTGTATGTCTCCCTTTGAGCCTGTTGGCACCACTTTAAATTTAGTTCTAGTTGCCATTGTTTTCCCTAGATGAGTGAGCTACTCTTTTCTTCTAGCAGACTTTTACATGATTATTAAGAAAAACAAAGTAAGTTTGTGTACTAGTTCTTTTTTTCTAAGTGTTCAGATGAATGGCTGACTGGCTTGATGAATCCAGAAATAGTTTTAAAGCTTCCAAAGGCTGTCAACCAAATGGGTTGAAGTCTGCAATTTAAAGAAGCTTGTTTTTAGAAGGCGCCCACTGTAGTGTTAAGGGTCACTCAATGAGATCAACAGCTGTCTTGTAAGCTAAAAGGGCCTACATTATAGAATTTTATGCTAGAACACAGTTGGGAGCACTTGGATTAGAGAACATGTTGCTGAATGCATCTTGGTAATCAATATAGATCAGGATATGTTCTGTTCAGTATTGTCATCTGACTTGAGTGCTCCAAGTTAAAACATAAAATTTTCGAACGAAGACCAATCCAGACAGTGGAGCCTTTCATGGATGAGACCTACAGAGCTGCATTTTGGTCCTTAGCTCAGCCTATGACAGAGATTAGAATCCTACCCTCACTTTATTGACACTACTACTTGCGTCCTGATATCTTGCCCTTGCTTATGTATTACACTTATGTCATATCTTTAATTAGGTTAATTGTAAATGCTTTGTGACAGGGATTATGTTTTTCTGTATGTTTGCATAATGCCAGGTGTAACCCACTAAAGTTTGATTATACAAGTACCCCAATAATTCCATTTAACTGCAGGAATAGCAAGTGGGTTCAGTCTATTTTGACAGTGGAACGCCCAACTGTAAATAGTAACACACAAGATAAATATGCAGATTTGGACAGTAGTGGATGTCCATATCCTGAGTTGTTCCAGTTTGGAATAAACACACAACAATGTAGTAAAACTGCTCAGACTAAAAAGTATAGGAAGACAGTTTGCAGGTTAATTAAGACTCCTTATAAATTTAAGTATGATGTTATTACAGCAGTACAGTAAATACCGTGCAAACAAAAACAGTAACAAACATACAGATTTCTTTTGTACCAAACGGTACGCAGGACACGAATCCTATGCATTTAAAACCGTGATCTGCTGTTTTGGCATTTGTCGCTGCACCATCCTGCGCTGAACAAGTGACAGGTGCCCAGTTCTTTGAATAGGCTGGAATCCTTCTCCTTGTAGTTATCTTCTTACTGCAGCTAGTAAAAGCAGGTCTATCACCATTAGCCCTCAGGACAAAGAACTTCACCTCCCCTCCATAATGGCTGTCTCCCTCTGGGTTTGGCTGAACTCACTCAAGAATTTTGAGCAGCTGCTCTCTTCCCCCTCCACTCTCCTCTCCCAATTATATATACATCACACACACTATACAATATTCTTAAACATCTAACAGTAATTCCTAACAGGGAATCCTTATATACTCGTTCATAAGCCGAATTTTTTTAGTAAAAAAGGGAAGCACCAGAGAAGGGGGTCGGCTTATCAACGGGTAT
This sequence comes from Terrapene triunguis, assembly GCF_002925995.2. Taxonomy (NCBI): domain Eukaryota; kingdom Metazoa; phylum Chordata; order Testudines; family Emydidae; genus Terrapene; species Terrapene triunguis. The sequence continues at coordinate 6,164,213 of NW_020664489.1, read as the reverse complement.
AGAGAGGGAAAGGTGGGACACCACCCCTCTCCCAACAGAGGGAGCAAGGAGAGGCAGCACAGCCAGCAGAGACAGAAGGGAAGAGGCGGGGCTGGAGTCTCTCCACTTCTGGCCACGCTGCTCTCCCCCTAGCCTCCGAAGCAGCTACAGCTCTGGGGCTAGCAGGCTGCATCCGTGCCACTCGGCCCCACCCCCCAGAGCAGCCTGTGGCCCGCCGGAGCACGCTGCGGCCATGCCGCCTGGCCCAGCCTGCTGGAACATGCTGTGGCCGCGCCGCCTAGCCTGCCGGAGCAGCTCCAGCCAAGTCAGAGACATCCTCCCCTGGCTCTCCCCAGATAAGGTGGGAAGGGATGGGATGGGGAGAGTGTGGGGCTCCCGGGCGAGGGGTGGGGTCATGTGGGGGATGGTCACAGGGGTTACTCCCCTGACTCCCAGCTTCTCCCCCCAAAAAAATTTCCTCACCAGTTGCTGTCCTGGCCCATCAGGGTAAGCAGCTGGCGCGCTGGGGCATTTTGTTTACTTAGGTTTACCTCCGTGCCTGTGGACGCTCGAGGTAAACAAACCATCTCGGCCCACCAGCGGCTTATCCTGATGGCCCGGGAGCCAAAGTTTGCTGACCCCTGAATTATACGGTCGGCTTATGAACGGGTTATAAAAATTTTCCATTTTTACTTATCCGTCTTGGGGGGGCGGGGTCGGCTTATAAACAAACCGGCTTATGATCAAGTATATACAGTAAGTTTGGCTCCAATGCATACATGGAATTTGTTAAAGCAGGCCTGCAAGCATCAGCAATCAGAGCAGAGATCTCAATACTTAACCTCTCCTTTGTAAAGCTACCTCAGATGTTTGGATGAAACGTGCTGATTTCACGCTTAAGAAAGATTGTATAGACTGGTCTGAATCAGTGAGGATGTCATTTTTAAATTGTAAATAGTATTTCACTTCATTTGGATTAGTCCAAATGATCAACTTACTTTTTTTTTTTTTTAGTATTCACCTCTATTTTGGTATAGTTTTTGCTTACCATATAGTCAGTTCAGTTTGATATATTGCATTTTTGTCTAGTGAATAAATTAAAACCCTCTTCTGTTTTAGTTTCGTTCATATAATTTGCTTCCTCGTTTGCTGAGACTTGTGTTATACGCCCTTCTCTCTCAATTTGAGTAGTTAATAATGATCTTCTAATCTGTATGGCAGGGGTTGTTGGAAATTTAGGGAGAGATGGGATAGTGCCTGGCTTTGTGCCAGTAAAATTTGCCACGTCATTGGTGCTTTTTTCCGCTTTACAGCATGTGGTGTAGATAAAGGTGGTGTATGTATGGACTGACCTGAAACCTGTCAGAGAAATATAATTTGCAAGTAAAATATTCTAACTTCCCCAAACAGGTACACGTCCTTTCAGTCTGCAACATTATTTTATATGTAGGTCCCTACCAAATTCACAGTCCATTTTGGTCAATTTTATGGTCATAGGATTTTAAAAATAGTAAATTTAATTATTTCAGCTATTTAAATCTGAAATTTCATAGTGTTGTAATTGTAGAGGTCCTGACCCAAAAAGGAGTTCTGTGTGGGGAGGTGTCACAAGGTTGTTATAAGGGGGGTTGTGGTACTGCTATCCTTCTACGCTGTTGCTCGCAGCGGCGCTGCCTTCAGAGTTGGGCAACTGGAGAACGGCGGCTGCTGGCCAGGTGCCCAGCTCTGAAGGCAGAGCTGCTGCCAGCAGCAGCATAGAAGTAAGGATGGCATGGTATGGTATGGCCACCCTTACTTCTGTGCTGCTACCTGCAGAGCTGGGCCCTTAGCAGCTGCCACTCTCAGGCCACCCAGCTTTGAAGGCAGCATTGCAGAAGTAAGGGTAGCATGGTATGGTATTTCCACCCTTACTTCTGCACTGCTGCTGGTGGGGCGCTGCTTTCAGAGCTGGGCGCCTGGCCAACAGTTGCCACTCTCCAGCCACTGAGCTCTGAAGGCAGTGCAATACCGCGACCCCCCTAAAATAACCTTGTGATCCCCCCCCAACTCCCTTTTGGGCAGAACTCCAAATTTGAGAGACGCTGGTCTGCCCCGGGAAATCTGTATAGTATAGGATAAAAGCACACAAAAGACCAGATTTCACGGTCCGTGATGTGTTTTTCATGGCTGTGAATTTGGTAGGGCCCTATTTATATGCACGTTACCAGTTCTGAATATAAAGATTTATGCTGAAAGTATCCTTATAAGAACTTCAATATGATTGAGAATTGCTGTGTTTCCACCTCTGTTTGAAAATTTGGCTTTCGGGTATATTGTGGTATACAATAAATAATTTGGTTGTGATGCTGCATGTCCAAAATGCTTGGCACTACCCACGTTGATTGTATGCTAAAACATATTAGAAATATATAATTAATTACCAGCATATACTGTGAAACAGCACATGTTCCGTTGCAATAAAAGCATTTAAACTGGAAAAAAAAGTTAAGATTTCTGCTGAAAAGAAACATTGTGTTTGCCAGGCTTTGAAATTGGCTCTGCTGCTGTTCCTCTCTTTCAAAATTTTGTAAAGATATGGCAGTGGGGTTGTATTTCGTATTCCATCTAAAAATAGTACCAGAATTTCATTTTATATGTCTGTTGCACTTTAACCATGATAAATGATTTTTTTAATTTATTTTGTTGTTGTTCTTCCTGGAACCAATTGGGACTATATTGTATACTTTTAATTCAATTTTTCTATCTTCTGTCATGGCATCTCATATCTTAAATTTAATCTTCAGAAGATACAGTTCTTTTCAAGTATCTAATGCCCCCTCTATCTGGGTCCAAAGATTTAATTAGCTCCTTTGTCATATGCATTATGGAAATTGTTAATGTATGTAATGTATTAAAAATTGCATTGTTTTAAAATTTAGTAACTTTAAAGTTAAGAATTTTTTGCTGTATTTCTACATGTACAGGTGGTACAATTAGTCCAGCTTTCTCTCTTACTGGGTAAGACAGCTCTTCATCTCTGCAGCCTCCACAAGTGGGGATTTGTGGAGTATGGAATTAATGGAAAAGTTTGTAACTGAGGTTCTATGAAGGTAATATATCCTCCATATTGCCACACATCTTCCAGTTTTCCTTGAGAGTCGTCTACTATGATGTTAAACTACTACTGTTAGTTATATCAAATGTAAGTAAATGACTGGAGGATAACTTACTGCATAAAATCCTTTAATATCCATTCCTGGACATTTGAACATAAGGACACACCATGAGCTTGGATAAGGTGAATATTGCTTTTAAATAACTATTTTTACAGGTAAGTAGTATTTTATTTCTCAGAAATAGTTATTTTCTGTCACTAATACATTGTAAGCAATAAGTATGTATGAAACTCTGGTCAAAAATTGTCATGATGTTTATCCTGTGTTTAAATAGCAACAAATATGGTAATATGGGTTATTATTAAATTAGATTTTTTTCCCCATAAGTTTACATTTTTGAGAGTAATTGAAATGATAGTGAGGAACATGAAGCTAGATTTTTTTTCATGTCTGCTGCTTCCTTAGTTCTTAAGCTGTGCTTGACAGCTCCTGGGAACTAGGAATAAAGTGCAGGAACTGTTTCTCATTTGCTTTTAAAAATATATATATTTTTAAAGTGGCTTGCAAACAATTTAAAAAAAAAAAATTTTTGAGCGTATGCCCTCTTAGTTTATCTGATATATAAAGAAGGCCTGAAAGACTTAGTTGTTTAAGACGAAAAGCATAAAAAGATTTACACCAGGAATGTAAAATCTAAACTTCTCTTGTTTTGATGGATAGGTCCAGTAGATCAGCAGGAGCTCTAAGAGATGTTTAATGTGAGCTCTTTATATCTTAATTGAACTTTTGAGGGTGTTGAATCAAGACTTTCATTATTGAAAAGGTTAGCTGTTAAAGTTGGATTGATAACAAACACAGTACTAAAATTCTCTGGGTTCTTGTGGTGATGTAATTTCATTAGCATTAGGATATCTCCAATCTCCTAGAATTGGAAGGGACCTTGAAAGGTCATAGAGTCCAGCCCCCTGCCTTCACTAGCAGGACCAAGTACTGATTTTGCCCCAGATCCCTAGGTGGCTCCCTCAAGGATTGAACTCACAACGCTGGGTTTAGCAGGCCAATGCTCAAACCACTGAGCTATCCCTTCCCCCCGTCAACATAGTCTTCTAATCTAGATAGATCCTGAATTTCTAATTAAAAAGCAATTTTTTTTAAATAAACCCTTTCAGTCCTGCTTTATCCCCAATTAAGAAGCAAAAAAGGGTCCTATTTTTTCCTTTGCGAGGTTATCTTGAAGTAGTTCCCAGAAGCCAAGGAGAGCCAGGCAGCACAGGCTGCTTTGTGAGCTTGGGGTGCGGTATCCTCTGGGGGAGAAGGAGCCTATTTTGAATGGTGCTTTGAATAATGGGGGGAGAGAGGGGAAAGGCAGGGGGAGAGAATGGAAATGCCTGAGTGATATTAACTTCTGTTTTTTATGAGGAAGTACCCATCAGTGTTCCCTCTAATTTTTTCCATCCGTGTGTGGAATGAATTTTGTTATGTGCACCATATCGAGGTGATGTGCGCCACCAGTAGAAACCAGAAACCTAGATATAATATACATTTTAAAAAAGTTAACATAGGGGTAATTACTCCAGCAAGGATAGGTTAGGCATTTTAGAACTCACTACTCAAATAATTAAATTTAAGCATAAGAGAGGAATAAAAATCATGAAATGCATAGACCAGTCAAAAAACTAAAATAACACACTGAAAGAAGTATCCAGAAGTAATAACAACAATACAAGTATGTGTTGAGAGGTGAGTGTGAAAGACAGTGTGACCGTGTGTGTGTGTGTGTGTGTGTGTGTATGTGTGTGAGACAGAGACAGACGCTCGTTGCTCCTTTAAGTACTCTGACTCCATTTTCAGTACAATGCCCTTTTAAGTAGATCAGCAAGTTCAAACACAGCAGCAGCTGCCAGCAAGCTGCCTCCGTCCTGAGCCCTGTCGTGTCTCTCTCCTCCTCCCCGCTCTGTGGAGATGGGGTACAGGGGCGGGGGGAGAGGAGACCCTGACATCAGCACCCTCCGCCCCGCACAGTGAACAGGAGGCTCCCTGGAGCAGCTCCAAGGCAGAAGGCAGGAGCAGCACATGGCAGTGGGGGGGAGGGACACCTGTAGTGCGCAGCACTTGATAGTCTGCTGGGTGGCCCCAGCTGCACAACTTACAGGGAACTGAGGTACCCATAATCATGGAAGTTCCATACTAACAACTGTCCCTTCCCCTTTAGTGAACCACTACTCTAAAAGTACCTGTGTTGTTAGGATGGTCTGTTTACTCCTAGATAAATTGTTCATTGAGAGACAGATTGCTAATTAGGCCAGGTGGCACTTAAGGAAATACGATACTATTAATCAAAACCTTTGATTGAAAAAGGAGTGTAAATAACCAGTGTTTCTGTACAAATAACACAAGTTGTCTTCTCTATAAGTATGTATATATACACCCACATATATGTGTATATATACATTGTGTGTGTATATATACACATACATACACACACACCCCTTTTAAAAGAGTTTACCATCTGTATTTTTGTTTTATACATGTAATTTGGAAGGAGAGTAAAGACTTGTAAGTATTCTGTAACAAATTTAGCACATAAAGGTGGTTGCAGTTGTCTTCTGAGGAGCTTAATGCATTGGTGTTCTTTCTTACTCCTTGAAATTTTGATCAATGGACTAAAAGTGAAAATTAAATTCTGTAGTTCAGATTTATGCTATTATTGTAATGATATGCCTCAGAAAGTGTGCTAAATGCTTTCCAAAGAGAGAAGGAAAACTGAGTCCCTGCTCCAAAAGGCTTAAATCAAAAAAGTTAGGATACATTTTACAGTTTTAGTATTTGAGGGTTCCAATATATATCTTTTGGTTTAAAAAGTTGTAGTTTAAAAATTAACTGTTTTTTTCAGAATCAATATGTATACTTAGATATTTGCCAAGATAAGTGGTAAACATAAGGTCTGTTTTAAAAAAAAACAAAACAAAAACCCTTCAGCTCCATAAAATCATTGTTCCACTTAGTGAGGACCAGATCTATGAAGTCCTGCACAATGGACATTAAAAAACCTTTAGGGCTGGGGGATTTTCTTAGATTAGATTCTAGTGACAATGAGTCTAGAAGAGGGGGACAGTGAGGCTAGAGCAGGGAGCTGAAAATTGGGGAAACAGGTATTCTACTCCTGAGTAGACTGTGTGATCATGAGCAGTTCATGGAGCGGGAGATTCTTCCACCCATATTTATGGACAGTATAACCTTGTTTTGTGAGTACTCAGACCATTAAAAACAACTTGAGTAAAGATGGCAGAATCTGGCTTTTAATGTGTCTATGCCTAATCTTCTCCATCTGTAAATACCCATCTTTTGTAAAGCACTGTGATACCCTATGAAGGAAAGGAAAATATTTATTATTATAATGTAAAAAGACCAGGAATAAAAATTTGCTCCCGAAAACTCCGAATTTTTAAGGCTAATCCTGAATATACTTTTCACAAATGCAGGAAAACATAAACAGTTACAGAAAAAAGACTGAAATGTCAATCGACAAAGAATATATAAAAATTGCCAAATTTGGAATGAAGTTTTGTAATAGATCAACAGATTTTAAATCTTTCCTAGTTTTAGGCTACAAGTTTTGGGTTTGCATCAACAAAGTTCTAAGCATCATCAAAATAAGAATATAAGGAAATTCTTGCCATCCATTATCACTTGCATTTTTGGTTTGGGATATGGCATTGTCCAAATGAAAGATTTTTGATTAAGACTATATGAAATTTTGTCTCAGACTTTTCCGTAAAGCGCCACAGGAATCAAATTTAGTTTCTAGAGCCAGGATGGTATTGCATAGTCTGTCAAAGGAGACTCCAGGTTAAGAATTCAAAAAGACCTTGGGCAAGAATGTAGAGTGAAGTTTGCCTGGTCTTCTGTGGTGCTGGATGAGAGTTGTCTTTGAACAGGCAAGAGGCACTTAAGCAATAGTCTGACTGAATTTCTCCAGTGCTCCCACAGTAGATTTTTTCTTGGGTGCCTCTTCAGCACAGTCATACAAAACAGTATGTTGTTTAAGAGTCAAATTTATTCCAAAGTGGTCAGAGGAAGAAATCTCCTTGTGAAGACAGTAACTAGTTCTCCTTAATTAAAAAGCAGTTATTGCCATTGTACACTAAAATAGGCTCCTTTTCCCTCACTAAGGGTACGTTCAGACTACCCACTGTATCGGCGGGTGGAGATCGATTTATCGGGGATCGATATATCGCGTCCCGAACGCGCTTCCCCGTTGACTCCGGAACTCCACCGGAGCGAGCGGTGGTAGCGGAGTCGACGGGGGAGCCACGGCCATTGATCCCGCGCCGTGAGGACGGGAGGTAAGTCGGAATAAGATACATCGACTTCAGCTATAGTATTCCCGTAGCTGACGTTGCGTATCTTACATCGACACCTCCCCCTCCCCCCCGAGTGTAGACCAGGCCTAAGTGGGGTATATACTGTAGTAGGACTGAGCCCTTGTTCAGAAGAGTTGCATTTTGTTGTCAAAAGTTTTTATATTTGACTATTTTTAATCTGAGGGGAAATTTTGCCGGATCAATGAGAAACCTCCTTGCATAGTCAGGGGAGAGACTTATACCCCAGTATGTTGTCATGGTAAATATTTTTGGCTCAGACTGCCAGTGCTGTCATTGGGCTCCCCCACCCTTCACTTGCCCAAGCAAGCACGATGATGTCCAGTCATTGTCCACAATTTTCCTGCTCTGAGTTTGGTCTTACACTTCTCCAGTCAGATTCCTGCCTCACTTAGAACAACACGGGAAAGTGACCTCTCTGACTGCTTCTGTCTCTAACTCAGCAAGAAGTATTTTTCCTATCCTGTGATACGAGATTTTGAACATTTTCCCCATCCCTTATCACATCAAAATCTCATTTTTTTGCGAATCAAAAATCAGCGGTTTTTTACGCTTTTATTTTTTACTGTAAATTAACTTAAATATTGAAAGTTATTTGATCTGAAAAACTTTTTCATTTAGAAGATATCAAAATGGGACATTTTGACAATTTTGAAACTTTACAAAAGTTTTTAAACTGGAAATTTGTCAAAACCAACCCTTTTGGTATTAGCAAATCAGCATTTTCTGAGGAATAACATTTTTGTTGAAATATTCCTGACCAGCTCTACTTCCCATGTGACCAGCATTTGTCTTTTGATCAGAGAAGGCTACAGGAAAAAGAAGAACCTTCTCCTGAACTGCTACTTACTTTCCTGCAAGGGTCTAAAGTGTTTTCTGTGGTTTCTTGCTCAGTGACTGAAGCAATTTCTGGAGCTATGACTGGAAAAAAAAAAAAAAAAAAGCACCTAAAACAAGCACTCGGTTTGTCTAAAAGATAGAGAAGCTCTGCTTAACGCAGCAGTGGACAGAGGCAGTTTCTGGAATAGTAAAAGAGAGAACTCTCCTGCTGTCCCCCTACCAAAAAAAATTCACAACAAACTGTGAAGTACTTTGAATCCTTCCCAGCTACTGATTTTTAGTAGGAGGCATTAACTTCTTCCAGGTATTGCCTAAAGTCGGAGAGAGGCTTGTTGGGCTACTCAGTCATCTTAGCCCTGTTTAGGTCATATGTAAACCCTTTTCTTAGTGAAAGAATCTTCTAAGTTTCTGGTGGTGAGCTTCTCAAGTTTTTGCTAAATCTGCTCAGGTACTGTGTATCCTTCCAGAGAATTTTGGAAATAATTAGATCTGCTTCCTTAAAGTAGATTCCACATTTCTTGCTTATAACATGAAGAAGAGCTCTGTGTAAGCTCAAAAGCTTGTGTGTCTGACCAAAAGAAGTTGGTCCAAAAAAAGATACTACCTCACCCACTTTGTCTATAAACTCAGGCATTCGTGTGTACTCTAACATCAGCTGAAAGGATATTAAGGGTAGGAATAAGGAGTCTCCTAGAAAGCTGCACACAAACCTTGCACCTAGGCTAAAAAATTAAAACTCTCCAGGAGGTCCTTTCACAGTTAGGAGCCTGACAAATATTATCCAGAACCCCCTCAGGATTTCCGCTAACATCCTTGGCTCACTTGGCTAGATACTATGGTCTGAATGCAGAGGCGACTCCAGATAGAGTAATTGACCACGGAGTGCTTACAGCTGGGCTTCTGTGAGAAGCTGCTTTTTTTGTAGAATAGGCAAAGGGGCTACAGATTCCTGTTTCTCTTCCCCTCCCTTTTCCTCAGGATTTTTCTAGTTCAGCCTTGTCTCTTGTTCTCCTTTGATGTTTTCTAGGGCTGTCAATTAATCAGAGTTAATGTATGTTGTGACTTTTTTTTTATTCTCACGATGAATTGCAATTTTTAAAAAAGAAATAATTTGACAGCCCTAATGTTTTCTCGTAACATCTTTCCGATCAGAAACCAATTCCTGTGCTGTTGTGGACCAAGTCATAAAAAGACAAATTATATTTCCACTTTTATTGCTCATTGTGATTCTAGATGCTCCCATTCTTCCTCGCTTCAGTAAGAGAATTGCCCACTCTGTTACCAAGGTGTAGCTGGCTAACAGACTTTTTTCCAATTGGAAGGCATCACAGTGGAGAAGCAGGAATGCGGGAACCCTGTGAGCAGGAAAATCTTGGATGGTGATTGCTTGTTACCCTGCTTGGCAAAACAAATGAGAAGAAAGAGCCCAGCATCTGTGTTGTCTTGAATGATCCACCGAAAGCCTATTACCTGGAAAATAGGAATATTTTCTTTCCTTGCCAAGGCACAAAAACAAGTATGTTCTAATAAAGAATTTGAACTGCCTTTACACTTGCTGGATCAGGTTTTATGGAAAACCTATGAAATCTCATAAATCAGATAATGAGATTCAGCCTTTTAAAAAACAGATAGCAATGAAAAACACTGCTCACATCAGCAATTATATCTCTTATACTAGTCAATAAATTTCTATTCTTTGCTTATTCAAAATTTGCAACCATCCAATCAAATCTGCTTTCAAATAAGTGGAAGGTTACACTGATAGGCTGTCCTATGACCCAAATAATCACATTAGCTGAGATGTATTTTTTTTTTTTTTTTTATGATGGTTAGTAGTGTTGGCATGTAAAGCCTGGCATACATTAAGGACAGTTTGCAAAAATTTCTCATTGGGGCTAGAATTGTTCGGTATCAGTGGTGTTAGCAAGGATGGGAGCCTTTCTGTTGAGCTGCTGCTACCCTCCTGTAGGTGAGTTGTTGGCTACTATTCATTACATCTGCTCTCTCCATGGTTAGATTACAACAGGTTTGGCTCATATGCACTAGGGCTGGTAATGTGCTAACATTAGTGGAACTGAACCAGACTTGGCAATAGTGATAATTTTTTGCAAAAATTTCCTAGTGTAGTCAAGACTTAAGTAATCACAATTAGAGGAAGTTAACACTTTTCAATGTTGGGTGTATTTAAGGGAACCCAAGTAGTAAGAAAAAACATTGCATTTGTTTTTCATGGTCAGGGCAGGTATTCCACTCAGGAGATTAAATAAAAACTTAGATTTCTATGGATACACAAAGTCAGCAAGAAGCGACAAAGAGTCCCTGTGGCACCTTATAGACTAACAGACGTATTGGAGCATAAGCTTTCCTGGGTGAATACCCACTTTGTCGGATGCATGTATCCGACAAAGTGGGTATTCACCGACGAAAGCTTATGCTCCAATACGTCCGTTAGTCTATAACGGGGTAGGCAACCTATGGCAGTGTGCCAAAGGTGGCACGCGAGCTGATTTTCAGTGTAACTCACACTGCCCGGGTCCTGGCCACCGGTCCGGGGGCTCTGCATTTTAATTTAATTTAATTTTAAATAAAGTTTCTTAAACATTTTAAAAACCTTATTTACTTATATACAACAATAGTTTAGTTATATATTATAGACTTAGAGAAAGAGACCTTCTAAAAAGGTTAAAATGTATTACTGGCACGCGAAACCTTAAATTAGAGTGAATAAATGAAGACTCGGCACACCACTTCTGAAAGGTTGCCAACCTCTGGTCTATAAGGTGCCACAGGACTCTGTCGCTTTTTACAGATCCAGACTAACATGGCTACCCCTCTGATACTTAAAGTCAGCAAGAAGACCCTAAACCAGTGGTTTTCATCCTTTTTTCATTTGCAGACCCCTAAAAATATTTCAAATGGAAGTGTGGATCCCTTTGGAAATCCTAGCCTAGTCTGCTGCCCCCAATGGTCTGCGAAACACAGGTTGAAAACCACTGCCCTTTAAACCTAGTGTTAATGGAATTAGTGTGCTGGCTGATTTCTTGTTTCAGCTGATGCTCCATTAATTCATTTAGATATAATTATTAAGCTTGCCCTCTCCCAAATGGTTCTGTTGTTTCCTGGGAGCTGAGCCAATGCAATAATATTTTTAAAGCTTTCTAAAATTTATTCCAGTATTTTAGGAAAGGGTAGTGAGCCACGCTGAAGAGCAGTAATCAGTGTGTTTTTCAAAAGTGGATAACATCTTCAACTAAAATAGCCCAAATCATTTGTTTTTATTATAGAATAAAAAGTGGAAATTTGTGAGCAAAGCCTTCAGAGTTTTGGAAAACAATTTGCACTTTCTGTTGGTTTCAGTATATTCAAAATATTTAAATGTTTTTACAAGATAAAGAAGTCAGTTTTACTTTAATATCTTCCCCCCCATCTAGAGGCATTTAACAACCTATAGTTTTTAAAATGAGAATTGGTGAATTTTTAAAAAAAAGCTGTGGACTTTTAAAGTAGATGCTTTCCAAGAAAGTAGATATTTGTCTTACCAAACCCATAAGATAATATATTGAATTTCATTAATTTGTATATTCCTGTTCAATCTTTAATGGCCTGCCAATGGGTGAGACACTAGGATTAATTTATGAAGGGTTTATTAATGAAATAGTACACTACTAATGAAACCCGATCTAGCTTTTGGGTTGGTCATGTGCACAGTGTATTTTTAGCATTATTTAACATTTAAATTGTAACGCATATTTTTACTGTGTATTTTTATACAACACTATCCTTACTTGACTTGCATGGTGTTAGAATTAAATATCAACGTGTATTTTCAATTACATTGTAACTTTTTAGAAAATTTTCTGTTGGGAAGTGTTAAAATATGTTGTACTCTTTCTGGTCACGGAAATATCCTTGTGTGATTTTTAACTTCTGTTTTTAAGAATAGCTGAAGACTGAACACTAAATACCTTAGGCAGCATTAACTGGTCTTATATGTTCTGTGGGGCTTAGGTGATTAAAGTTCTATCTCCGCTAAAGTCTAGACTGGGGAGTAAGGGAAGGTTTCACAAAAGTGGGTGATGTACCCCACGTATGTACCTCCCAAAATAAAAGGTACAGGACAAGGGAGTTTAGCATGGAGGTTTCCTTAAAAGTTATAACTTGTGGGGAATGATGAGCTCCTCGATAAAAGTGCAGGCCTAAATAACTTGTACTGGTTTTTCTGCTATTCCTGCCCACCTGATTTTAAGGAAGTTGTTACATTTCAATTCTCTCTCTTCGTGTGTGTATATATGTGTGTGTGTGTATAACTCTTAGGACAGATTATTAATGTATCTTTTTTCCCTAAAAGAGATCAGATTTTTTGGCCAGCTATCTTTACTCTTATTACTAACATTAATAGTATTTTTCCTAACATGAAGATTTCATGGGATGTCTATATGTGTATATTTTATATAAAGTGTACATTATTTGTTATAGGTTTCATTGATTTGATTTTTACAGTATCAGCATTTGCAGTAGTTTGTAAATTGGTTGAATTTAATTCTTAAAGGCAGGCTTGGCAGAATTAATTTTTTATAATTTCAACAGATATCAGTGTTTATTTGTGGGGGAAAAAATTAGATTTTGATTTAAATTTTCATAATTGTGGGAAATTCTGGGGGGATGTCAGACAATAGTTCTTAATGACAACAGATATTAAAATTCAAAAAGTTAAAACACAAATTGTATATTTTGACATGTGATGTTGACAAAGTATAAATATCTTTAAATCGAACTCGGTAAGTTCTTAAACAAAATTTTTCTTTCTTTTGCTTATCTGTAAATTTTAATTAACATTGGTGGAAATATTTTTCGTGTGTGGTGAAATCGATGTTTACCAATATTTACTGATAAAAATCTAATCCTTTCAAGTCTATTTCATCTGTTTGGTCTTAAAAGCTGACCTAATCTAAAATTTGGTGTAATACAACAGTTAATATTTGCTGTTCTATCTCCAACAATCTGGGTTGGGAGGGAAGGGGGGAATGGCTCCTTTTTAGGAGCAGTAACACCAAAATAGAATTTATGTGCTGCCCAGTGTGGTCTCTGGAATGGAGTTAATATTGCCACTCTACATTGAAGTTTTGAATGAAATGGACTGCAAGCTTCTGAGCTGGTCATTTTCCTACTAAACAATACATGCTAGTGCACAAAGGATTACGTTCAGTTTTATAATGGAATATTGACAACTTTTTCCAGAGTTTTTCTTTTAAACTTGGTGGGAGATAGTGAAGTGCTAAAGATCTGTACTTATCTGACATTGTAGTCAAAGTCCCCTCTGTTGTGGAACGAATCCTATTGCCTATTTAACACATGAAATAGCCTTAAAGTGAGAAAAACACGATGTCACTTGAGTTTTGTTTTGCTTGAAAAATTAAAATGGTCCGCTATTTTTGATAACAGCATCCATATTTAGAAAAAATAACCTGATTTTAATGGATAACATTTAAAGTGACTTCACAAGAAATGTTCTGGGACCAAAATTGCAGTGTTTCTTTTTGAATTCCCTTCTTTTCATTTTGCTACTCTTGTGATCACTAATCTCAGCTGGGAAGGTGAGTGATTGGTCTTACATGAAGTAAGATTTGCATTCCCTGCCACTGGGTGCTGACGAGGATTACGTGGTTTGCCTTCTGATATAAACCCAATATAAATATTACATTGCTGGTGTTCTTGCTTTCTGCCATTGTTATTCAACAGAATATTCCATTTCAAATATATTTCTATTTACAACTTTATTATGATGAATAGTGTAGCATATGTAGACTTGAATTTTTGTGGTTCTTTAGGCTACTGAAATTGGAAGGCAAATTTCCTAGGAAAAAAATGTGATTACCTTGTTTTGTCTGTACCTTAACTCTTGCATTCTGATGCTTTTTTAATAGTAAAGGAGAAATGACATCTAATGATGATGGAAATGCTTTCATCCCTCATCTCAACAAACTTTTCCCCCTACTTCTTAATTTCATGAAGTTTTGTAGCAATGGACTTCAAAGTATTATTTTAATATTTTTATATTTTAAAAATGTGTATATTTTTAAAGATTGTTAGTGTATTTATTTAGCTCAATGATACTGATATTCCTGCCCTTAAAGATCTCTTTTTTTTGTAATGAATGTAGAGGAATGGCAAGCTGCAAGTAGATTTTAAGTTGTATCTGAGGGTACACATTTGGTACATGCTACAGGAATTTCTTTTGCATAAAATCCTAAAGAGGGAGAATGTATAAAATTAAAATTTTATGAAGATACAAACATTTTGAATGCAGGGAATACAATATAATTTCTACAGCGTTGAAATAAGAAAGTCAAAATCTACAAGAAAAACTCTCTGTTTTGGGTTCATGTGACCCTTACAGTTGTCCAGGACTATAACCATAATTGCCAACATACCAAGAAGTTTTCTAGGGACAAAACATTTGCAGCTAAATCACTCCTGACCCTTGGTTTATTTGAAGAGTTGTCCTTTGAAAATTGTGTTGCTCCCTTCTGTCCCCGTTATTCATTCTGTGCACTCTATATGACTCCTATTATGCTCCCCATGTTTCAGCCTTCTCTTCCCGTCGCTTCTTAATTGTAATCTTCCATGGCTCCCAGTGTCCCATAGGATTGCACACTCTGTTCCCTCCCAATCTCTTGGTTGCTACTTCAGTTTCTCAGCTCTCTTTTCCCATCTTCTCCCCAGTGACTCCTATCCCATGCAGGCTCCTGTGTTGGCAGCTCAGATGTTTCTGCCCATCTTTCCTTCTCAGTATCAGCTGGCTTCACTTTAATCCCCTGCTGTGCACAGCTGAGAGGTGGCTGCAGGGGCTGGAGCTGGTTGCTGCTAGCAAAAGGACAAGCTTCCAGAGTGTGAGAAAAGGGCCCAGTGATCTGGAAAGGAGCTATTTAGTCCTGCTTTTGTACTGTCATAAGATATTCTGGGACACCATTTATGTGGGATAGATTTTTTTTTGACTCTCATGGCCAAACCCAGATTACTGTTCGTAATTCAGTAGGTAGTCTTATTCTGAATAAATGATTTTTAAGGATAGTATGGCTGTTAAGAATTATATCAGCCAAGCAATAGATTAACAGTTAATATTTAGTGATTTTTTTGTGAAGTTAAATGCCTCC
Source organism: Terrapene triunguis (assembly GCF_002925995.2). Classification (NCBI taxonomy): domain Eukaryota; kingdom Metazoa; phylum Chordata; order Testudines; family Emydidae; genus Terrapene; species Terrapene triunguis. The sequence continues at coordinate 6,148,763 of NW_020664489.1, read as the reverse complement.
TTTTGACACATTAATTTGGTTTTTTTTGGTCCTTGTGTTTTATTTGTGAGTACCTCACAAAACAAGTGAAGAAGAGAATGTCCCGGCTCTGAAGAGTATAAAAACTAAAATTTAACAAGATACTAAAAGTTAGTTATAACCAGACACAACTGGGGAAGATGGAAGAATAGATTTGTTGAAATGGTGGCAAACAAATTGACATCAATCTGCAGGCAAATTTTGTGGTTCTTTGGTCTGCAACCTGAAATATTACCTCTCTCCTTTAAAAGTCAGCAGCAAAGCTAAAATGAAAGTTGAATAAAACCCAGTAGAACCAGTTGAGTACTCTCACTAACCAGTTTTTTTTGGGGGGGAAGGGGAGTTACTTTAAAAAAACAAACAAAAAAAAACCACCCTAAACCACCACCTTAAGTGAAATCCTTTAGCATTAATTGCTTTACTGAAGACATGCAGTATTACGTAGCAAGCCAAGTGGTGTTTGAGTGGGGACAAAAAGATTTTTTTAAAGCATAAATTAAAACATATGTATATGTTAAATGCTTCCTATCTCCAAAAACGCCCCCCCTCACCGCCCCCCCCAAAAATACCCCTCAAAACCAAACACCAAAAACTGGTTGTTTTGGGATATTCACTGTTTTTGGTGTAGTTCAGTGTTCAGTACCATTGCAGCTTGCTTTAACTAAACATTTGGGCTCTACATTTGGCTCTGGCACAGAACCTTTCATCAGACTTGCTATGTGCAGTGGAGTCTGAGATGCTGTAAATTCTGGTCTTGCGTGCTGTGGGAATTGGGAATGCCTCATACTAGATTGTGTGTGGTAATTTACCTAGATGTTGCTCACTTCCAAGTTTGTCTTTAAGGGCGAAATAAAATGGGTTGGGATTGGTAATGAAATGTGGGCCATTTCATCTCTAGGTCACCTGCTTCAGTCTAAGCTGGCACCTGAGTCAGTTGTAACTGAAAGTCATTTTCTGCTCGGTGTTTTGTGGCCTTTATGTATTGGTGGTCTATGTCTAGTTCCTAACAGGTTACAAAACCAAAAAATATTAATACGATGGGCACAAATTTACATCCCTGCTGGCATTTTCCCATATTAGACTAAGGATTGAACGGGCATAGAGACTGAACTACTCTCACTCCTTGTGATGATCTTTTCAGCTCAGTAGTGAGCATATTAACAGAGCAGTGTGGTACTGCTTCTATGGATAAGTGGTTGACAACAGTGTTTCAGTATATGAATTGTCACCTTGTAGGAACACTAATTTTGCCCCTCTGCCTATCCTTCCCGTGTGCCCTCACCCCCCCCCTTTTTTTTTTTTTTAAGATAGGCAGCAGTAATTGCAGGGGAAGGGCCAGGAGGCGCTTTGGGGCTCCAAAACCTGGTGATAGGGTTATACAGGATAAAGGCTGGAAGATGGATGCAGTGGTAAGGAGAGAAGGGTAATAGCTCCTGCCCTTATGACAAATGCTCATTGACCAGTCTTCCATTCCAGTTACCCAAATATGCCTACATCCTTTATTGATGAGCATCCTAACTCTTCGTCACCTCACTAAATCATGACTCATCCAAAATAAACTGCCAAATCCTTGTACTCTCATCAGTTTACAGGAGTTGTCCACCCAAACCCTGCACTTTCCAAGTTCAGAACTGCCAATGACAATGTCCTGACCTCAGTTAAAACTCTCGTTTGGACCCTACTCATAACAAGTTCCCACATCTGAACATTACAGGAATAGTTGCCCTGTACTATTAAATGTTGGTGATTCCTGCACTAGAGCAACTGAAGTCAGCAACTTTAAGTTCACATTGCATATGTGGGAGACTGAACAGCTCTCTGATATTAGGATAATGGAGCCTTTACTCTTTGTTACCTGTTGCCAAGACTGCTTTAAAAAAATCAATGCCTAAAGGTAGATTTCCAAATCCTTAATAAGTGGTCTGGTTTTCAGAAGGTAAAATACATCCTTGAATATTTACCGACTGTATTTTAAAACGTCAAGTACATTTTCCCTTCTGTTTGTATATAACTCTAATTCTCAAGAGTCATGCATATCTACCAAGAATACATGTTTAAATTTATGGAATCTGCTTTCTTCATGGGGGAAAAAGGCTAGTTGTCTGTCACTAGATTTTTTCTTCTCCTGAAAATTTGTTGATTGGTTTAATATTTAACTAACTATGTGTGCTGTTCTTTCAATACTCCTGGGGGAATTCTCCACCAAAAGGTTAAAAATTCTGCGCACTATATTTTAAAATTCTGCATGTTTTATTTGAAAAAATAACACAATATAATCATTCTGGTTTCAATTATTTTGGTAATTTATTTAAACTACAATAGAATGGATGGGGAATGCGAGTGGGGAGCATTGGAGGAAATCCCCAAACCCCCTTGCTTAATAGTAATGTAGCTAGATTTGACCCTTTATTGCTAGTTATTAGTCAACAAATATATGCAGCCATATGCTCAATGTTACATCACAGGCAAGTGAGGGCTGGGGAATCAAACTCATAATTTATATTGGCTACTGACCATCTCCAGAAAGTTCAGTAGCAAATAGTTCCTGGAGCACATTTTGATAGGAAATTTTTTCAGTCCAAAACTTTAGACCAGTTCTAATCACAAAAGCTCCGCAAGCATTTATAAGGCCATACTGTCCTTTACACCCCTCTGGCAATGTGAAGGAGCCTTAAAACTTTTACACCTGTTTTATGCTCCTGTGGGAATTCACAAAAACAATGGGAACAATTCACTAAGCAGGCAGGCTGCTACGTTCTGCTCTGCCTGAGGGGACAGAGCCTGCCCCATGCCTACCTCCTCAGAAACACCCTGAAACCCTGCTCCTCCACACTGAGCATGCTGCAATAGCAAGCCAGAGGGACAGAGTGTCTCTCTCTCTCACTTGCACAATTGCCGAGTCCCTCCCTTCCGGTGGTGGTTTATGTCTCTATCGGCTGCTCTGGGCACCCGAGCCAACCTGCCTGTGCTGCCGGTGAGGGGTGCATGACCACTCTTGCAGCTTCCCTTTGCTTTCCCATCAGAAATCATTTTTCTGTGGGGAAGCAAAAAATGTGTGGGGGACATGAATTCTGCGCACACACAGTGAGGCAAAATTCCCCCAGGAGTATTTCAATACTTTTTGTCTTCCCAAAATGTAAATGGCAATGTGTAAATCATTTTGAGTGCTAGTGATCTGTGATAGACAACACACTTGTGTTTTCAGTTATGTGTTTTTTTCCCCTTTTTTATTGGTACTACCTTTAGTTTTGAATACTGGGAATCTCAGGCTACAAGGTAATCAGACCTCACAGCCTGATTAAAAAATAAAAAACATTTCTTAATTTTTTTTAACAATAGCGCAAACTATTTTGAGAGAATACTCTAAAGCAGTGGTCTAAAAATAGAATTACTTTAGCATCATTAGACCTTTGCTTCCGTTTAATGAAATTTCTCTGTAAGATTTATATTAGGTTTACGGGAAACTTTTAATAAGACTTATGCACTTTTGTCTTGTTTGTTTATTACCAAATAATCCCAATTCATATCAATTGAAGAATATATTTAATTGTATTTCCTGTATTTTTTCTAAATATGACGAAATTAAAACTTAAAAAAAAATTGTGCTTTTTTTGTAGTAGATGGGAATGTTAAAATAATCATGATAGGTTGACCATGAAAACTATGTTTACTTTCAGAGAGAACAGGAAATGAGAATGGGTGATATGGGTCCTCGTGGAGCAATAAACATGGGAGGTAGGGATCTGAAGCAAATAGGCTTCTGTAATGTAAGACTACAATTCTTTGGGACTGTACATGTTACTCATTGGTATTATACATTAGTGACGAGCTAGTAGTAAGGAAAAAACATTTTAATGATAGGTAATATAAAATCTCATCCATTTTGTTTCCGAATAACTGATTCTAGCAGTAAGTATCTATTTACTGTACTTGCATTTTATTATTTTAGTCTCTGTGTGGAAGAAAAATTTAGATATTTACCAAGTAGGAAAACAGGAGAAGGCACTGAAGATGATATCCTGAAAAATGTTGTTTGATGGAAAACGTGAAAGTTTCTGCTGTTTATAATAAGTCTTGTGGAAAAAAAACATTTTGTATCTGAATACAAAAATTTAATGTATATTTAGTTAAACAGATTTAGAATAATTCCGTTCATGGCTTTGTTAGATCACTTCTTGGTGCTATGTTACTTAACAAGAAGTTAAATACTTGTTGGGGACTAAACTTTAATAATTTTATCCCAAGTAATAGCTGCAAATTGTCTTGCATTTTCATTGTTGCCATCAATGATATTGTCACGGTTACAAACGTGTTTTTATTGACTGAATGTTCAGGCTACAAATATAAAACTATTTTGTGTATATATAGTATGGGTAATCACCATTTATATTTCATACTGAATCAGTCAATGTGGAAAAAGTGTTCAGTTAGACTAAGCAGAATATCTGCTTTTAAACTACACTAAAATTCAAGTAGTATATCTCTTGAAGAATCAATTCTATTAAAATATATTAATCATGAATATGTATTTTCACTGAGCTTCATAATCTTTGATTAAAACAAATCTTGAAATAAACTTGAATAGTATTCGTTAAGGAATAAAATTGTCATACCTTTTTAATTTTAAATTATGTCTGATCTGTATATCATTCATCTTATGGCTTTTAATACCTTTTGACACTTGGTAAAGAAACATTCTTTTCATTTTCAAAATAAGCTGTATTTTACATCTTCTCTATAGTGCCTTTTTAAATATAACAGGCTTGAAAAATTAAATTTGACAAGTATACTCTAAACTTGAATCATAGATTTACATTAATATCTAATCCAAGTTCTAAATATATTAGTGCCTATTGTCACATACACTAATAGAAAAAAAGATTTACAACTTTAACATACATTTTTAATGGCAAATGAGGTTATCATCCAAGAAATGAATAATAAGAAATTCAAGAAGGACAGTTCAGAAAAATAATGAGCTAGAAACGTAACATACCTAAAAGACCATTAGTCTTGGATCTAATACTCAAATCATTGAATATATAATTACATTTAAAAAGGGATTCTGCTTGTATTTATTAAACTGAATATTCTTCAGTTTCTTAAATAAGAGCTACAACTTCCCACGGTGTAGCTCATAGACTTATACTAGAAAAGCACAGTCTGTTTTCTTAGTAGCGTTGCAATAGTGATGCTCTGTGCTGAAACCACAGTCCTAGTTGTATATGCACCTATTGAGTCAGCTGTGATACCAGCACTGAGCACTGCCAGTACTATAGGCAGTTTGCTGCTACTGTCCGAAGATGCATGTGTGTGCCTGTTATGACTCAAGCAGTAGTATTAGCCCCTCCCCTTTTCTTTTTCTATCTGCTCCTCTGGAATGGCAAGAGTTAGCAGAGGATCCATGGTATGCTCACAAGGATGGATACTCCGAGCAGACTGTTCTTATGGACAGAGATGTCTGCTTCTCTCCATCCCATGAACTTGTCATGCTGATGGTTGAGTGAGAAGCTCCTTACGCTCCTCTTATTCCCTGCCCTCTAGTGCAGCATCTGTCTGTAGTGGATCAGGGAGACATTTGCCGAAGTTCATGTGGTGGAACAACCCTTCAGAACTGTGATGAGTTCAAACTTTTCTTTAATTAAAGACTAGTTCCTCTCCTCCAAATCTTCTAACAGAAAGTCCTGTAGCACTTAGCCCTAGTACCACAGATCCTTTGCAAAACCTTTCCCTCCAGCAGAACTAATATAAGAGGGTCAGGGTGAGGCTGATTTTAACACTCCTCTAGTATCAGAATCATGCACATACATCTTTGGGGGCAATGATTCACTAGTTGATCACTGTGATAACGAGCAGTCAGTGCTAATAGCACAAAGGAAGTGTCATGTACGTATGTATAGTAGTAGCAGTATGATAATAGTTCTGAATGACCTATTTACAGTTAATGCATTTATTATAATTTCTTCCTAACATGAAAAGTGGTAATCTAATGAAGTATGGGAAGGACTTTACTAGGCATTTCAGTCCATCCAACATGTTTGATCCTTGGATTGTATTCACATACTACAATGATGGACATGGTGTAAAACCCTGGAATTTGGCATATTTTCTTCTGTTTTGTTTGTCAAAGAAAATGGATACATATAGTTGGCTGAACAGGATGGATTGTCCATCTGAACAATACTGTTTCATTCCCATTCTATTTGGATTTTTTTACATTACATCTCATATGTCTAATTTACATACCCAAGTTTTTTCTTCCTTATAATGCACTTTGCAAATGTATACAATTAGTCTTACTGTATCTGCTGATTAGTTTAGTTGTTACTGACAAATGAATCATATATGGTAGCTGAATTTTTATTATAGATAAACTTCCTGTCCACCTCAGATTGCTGTTTCTTTTGTTTTTGCTTCTACTTTCTTACCTCTTACTGTTCCAACCATGGATCAAAAGTTTTAATGGTTTAGTGTTAAATGTTCCATTTGTTTTGTTGTATCTTCTTAATTTCAGAATCTAATGATGTTTATAATATTAGCCATAAATCTCTTTACAATCCTTTTCTTAACTTTCCACTATCCAATACTTCTGTAAAAGACCACATTTTAAAAAGGATTGGAAAACCTAGGGTTTTCAGTATTGCAGTTGATTTGTAATATGGAATAAAGTAAAGTGTTGCCGTTTCTGATGTAAGGTGCTTGAAACCTAAATGGCCAAGTTGTGTAAAAGTTGGCCAGTTGCAAATTGACTAATTTTTCTTGTCTATTGTAATTGTGTATATTACTCACAAAATATTAATACATTTAGTAAACTTTTGTGCAAAACCAGTAGAAGTACATTTATTTGCATACCGTGAGGTTCTCAAATTAAAGGAAGAAAATGTTTTCGTTCAGAAAGCAAGTTGTAGAATAAAAAACACTTGAGCAATAACTTGAAAATGAAGATCAATTTAAAAGTAGATTGAGATAAATGTACAGTCTCAAAGAATAAAAGCAACTTTTATATTTCAAGTAATGGAAGTCTTGTATAGTTGGTTTCTTAAATATTATAAATTGTTTGTTGCTTCTTGGAAAATTCAGATAGGACAGCTCTAAGTATAGATTGTTTTGCATAGATGCGTTTAGCCCAGCACCTGCTGGTAACCAAGGTCCTCCTCCAATGATGGGTATGAATATGAACAACAGAGGAACTTTACCTGGCCCTGCACTGGGTCCTGGTCCTTCCATGGGACCAGAAGGAGCTGCAAATATGGGAACACCAATGATGCCAGATAATGGAGCAGTGGTAATGTATCATTATAAAACTTAATTACTTTGAACAGTTGTCATGTCTCATGGCACATCTTTTGCACCAAAGTTAACTTCACACTAAAGTGACTTTATAGTATCACACATTTTTAATCTAGTGATGATACTTACCTAAAAACATTTTTAGGAAGTTTTTTAAAAAAATGTTTTGGGTCTGTTAAAAGCAACTGATAGGTAAATCTTTTATATGCTTAAATTAAATATTTTTGCACAAGGAGAATCTTTTTCACTTTAAAATCTATTGAGGATATAAACTAGGAATATTGAAAATCCAGAATTAATTCCCCCCCCCGGAACAGGGATGATTATCTTCAAATGGAAATGTAGCTATTAGTGGACCAGTCTTCTAAGAAGTTGTCTGATCCTTACTTAGTCTAAAATTGTCACTTGTAGTAGAACTGTGAATGTAAAATCTATCATGTAAAAATACATTTAATCTAGCAGAATCTTAATTTTCTTATAGGGTATCCTGCATGTGTTAAATATACTTAAATCACTACACCTCTACCTCGATATAACACTGTCCTTGGGAGCCAAAAAATCTTACCGCGTTATAGGTGAAACCGCCTTATATCTAACTTGCTTTGATCCGCCGGAGTGTGCAGCCCCGCCCCCCTGGAGCACTGCTTTACCGCGTTATATCAGAATTCGTGTTATATTGGGTCGCGTTATATCGGGGTAGAGGTGTATATTATGTTACCTGTTCTCTATTCTGTTAGTTATGAAACTAAAATGTATTTATTAATTTTACTCTGTTATGAGGTTTATTTTTCAATAACACCAAATACAATTGTGATTAAAGATGTACATAGTGTGAAGATACCTTTGTGTAAAATACTTTTAAAAATTATTTTAGTATATAAACTCATTATTACAAGGGCACTGGCTAAAGCACCCGTAAGAGTTATGGCGGTGATTACATATCATTGTAGAATAGTTACACCAGCAAAAATTATGTGGAATAATTGATGTACCAGGCTACGAAAAGTCCTATTGTCCAGAAGTTCAGGGTGACCAAAAACCTGGTCTGGACAGTTGGAATTTACTTACTGAACAACAGAAGAGCTCCTGGCCTGCACTTAAAAGGGATGGTTATCTTGGCTTTGCCCATTAACCAGTGCACCCTCTTTTCTTATCTAATATCTTTTGGAGAGAAACAGCCATCTGTTTTTAATAACTTTTTAATATTACATATTTTCTGTGTTTCTGGGTGAGTGCATGTCTGAGGGGATGTTCTGGTGGCACTATATGAAGAGTAGAACAGGCAGCTTACAGTATTCCATGATGGCTTTGCTGGAGCACTGAAACATGTAGCTGAATTTTTTCCTTCCTCTATCTGTCTCCTCAAAGGAAAATTAACTTGAGGAAACAATATATCACTGTCTCAACAGCTGATTTGGAGAGGTAGATGCTGACAAGAATGCATGCTCCTTCAATACTAGACTCACATTTTTGACTTAGTGCATAATGTGCACTGAACCTAATCTTTTCTAGTGTGTATGGAGAACCTCTTTCACCTTCAGGACTTTTACTATCAGTGCCCCAAGATAACAGACTGTTGCTGGTAACTACTGCACTGATTAAATGGGCCTTTCATGCATTTGCCAAAGTTTTGGCTTCATTGTGCTCACTGAAGTCATCTTCTCCAAACTGGTTTCTTAAAGAGGGAGAGCAAAGGAGAAAAAAGGGTATATTAACTATTGCAGTGATTCAGCAAAACTGTTGAACACAGAAAAGTCCTTATTCTGCTTGCTCAGTTCACCTCTAGAACACACCCTTAGGGTTGCATAATAAAAACTGCTGGATATAATGACGCATCAGCTTGATCAGCCTAAAGCTGAAAATTAAAACTGCTGACGTTTCGAAGGAAATGGGAGTTTAAAGAGCAGATTAAGTGGATGATTTGCTCATCTGGCCCTCTAATTTTAATAATTCCTCTTTTGGCTTTGCTCAGACATTTGGGGTTTTTTTGTTAGATGGTGAAAAGAATGTAGCTGGCTAATCCTTGTGTTCTCCTCAAAGGACTGTAATTTAGGCCTGGTCCACACTACCCCCCCACTTCGGACTAAGGTACGCAAATTCAGCTACGTTAATAACGTAGCTGAATTCGAAGTACCTTAGTCCGAACTTACCGCGGGTCCAGATGCTGCAGGCAGGCTCCCCCGTCGATGCCGCGTACTCCTCTCGCTGAGCTGGAGTACTGGCGTCGACGGCGAGCACTTCCGGGATCGATTTATCACGTCTAGACAAGACGCGATAAATCGATCCCAGAACACCGATTGCCTGCCGTCGGACCCGGAGGTAAGTGTAGACGTACCCATAGAGTATTTGCTCTTTGGTGGGTACAAGAAAACAGAGAATGGGAGATGGAGGGAGGGGAATCCAGTTTTCATTTTCAATTTCAGATGGACATGCACCTAGAATTTTTTTTTTTAAGTGCAGGTCATATCAACATCTTGTTATTGATGTAGACATAACCATAATTTCATTTAAAATAAAACACCTCACTTTGGCTTTCATAACTGTTGGACAGCCATATTTTCTTCATGCACAACTAAATTTAAGATCCAGATTGTCATTGGAAAAATCACTTTAAAATGTCCTAGCTTGGCTCAGACCTTTACCATAGATAATAGTCATAGTTCATTTTTCAGTCTAGAAGTAGAAATCCTAATTAAAATACCCATCATTAGCTTATAATTATCTGAAAATTAAACCAGCAGTAAGAGTTACATTATTAGGAGTATGGGAACTTTGCATTAGACAAGTCATTCTTTCATGTCTGGGTATATTCAATGTTGGCAAATTTGCGTTGATTAGAAACAAGATTTTATTGAAAGTACTGTTATATTTTAAAATTAAATACCTGTGTAAATAATTATCTCCCAAAAATTACCTAGAAGGGGAAAAAACGGAGCACTACAGCATTAAGAATTAGGGGCTAGATTTTCAGAAGTGGTTAGCACCCAAAATCTGGCCACTTCATTTAGGTGTCTAAAGGGGCTGAGCTCTTTCGGAAAGTCTGACCCAATATGTAACAGTACATATTATATCCACATCATATTTAGATAAAACTTTTAAAATGTTAGTGACTAGAGTCCTTATCTTGCAAATGCTTATGTTTGTTTAAATTAGAGTACTTAGATGTATAAATATTTGCAGAATTGGGGCCTAAGAGAAGACTTTTAAAGGAGGATTATGGTACCCACATCTGTATTAGTTTATATTTAACTTTAATATGGTTCAGGGAGATAAATAAAATATGTGGCCTAGAACACTAATCTGATTTTTATCTTACATCTGTATTTCAAGTTGGGCTACATTTAAATCTGTCTGAAGAGACTTAAATGTATAATATTCTCTGATGGGAGAAGCTTTATTCCTTGAGTCAATAATCTTTGGAAACATTGAAGCTACAACTCACAATCTCATTTTTTTTTCTACTTTGACAATGCTTCAGTTTCTGAACAAGCTAGTGAATACAGGAGCATTAAAATACGGGAAGATTCACATAAAATGTTTGCTCCCTGTCTTCTAATAGACTAAAAAAATATGTTTACTGTTACATGGAGGATAAGTACAGCTTTGTGGAGAGGCAAGCTTTAGAGTGTAAATTTAAATTATATGTTCTGTAGAAGTGGTTGCTGATGCAGTCTGAGTGGGATGCAGCTCTTTAGTATTTATTTGTTTAATGTACCTTTGTCTTAATTTTACGAAGTTGGAGCATAGCATTTAATAAGCTTTTATTTTCAGCTCCTTTTTGAATAATAACTAATTTAATTGCTCCTTTCTTCCTTCTATGTATGATCCTGATTCTGCTGGACTATCTGCCGAACTTCATGACAACACCACTTGGGGTTTTGCCATTTTTGTTATAATTTACATTTGGCGCATTCCAAATGGACTTAATATTCATTGTATGTTGTTAGCATAATGAGAGATTCCCACAAGGAGGCCCATCACAGATGGGTTCACCTCTGGTTAGTAGAACAGGCTCCGAAACTCCTCAGCCGCCAATGAGTGGTGTAGGTGCCGTGAGTGGTGGACCTGGTGGCTTTGGTAGAGGAAATCCAGGGGGCAACTTTGAAGGACCTAACAAACGTCGCAGATATTAAAACTTTCTTTCATTCCTTACTGTTTAGAAAATTCAGTACAAATATCCGGTGGTATGCCTTTATAATTTTTAGCTGTTATCTGGAAAGCAGTTTTATTGTTAATGTAGTCTTTAAAACAATTTCTTTTGTAATTCCTAAACTTTTTTGTATTCCATCTTAGGCTTTGTAGTGTAGAGCAGAAATAATGCGCATCATTATGTAAGTCAGCTGTGTTTGTGACTTCCATAAAATATCAATGTGTGACCATGCTGTAAAACTTGTGCAGTTATTTGATCACAATAAAATATAAAACAAATTACTTAAAAGGATTTTGGAAATGTTATTACAAATACTGATGGGGAATTTTAAGTTTAATTGTAAACAGCTTCATTTTCATTCATCTTAATACTTAGGAATTCCCACCTTAAGTGTGAAGAAAATTCCATACTTAATCAACTGTAAATGTGTGGAAATAGAACTGTAAGTTTCAATACGTTATGAATACTTGTTATAACAAGTGATTGAAGCTAATGCAATTTTTGAATGGTATCCCATTATATATAAACCCTTAATGATCTGTAAAAAATACTGTTAACCTATTTCTCACCTTCCTTGTACGAATTTAGTCACAATAGGATTGTCAACAAAATATGTTGTGTTGAATTTTTCAAATAAATATTTTGAACCTTGGAAAATAACTTCTATCAGAAGGTAAATCTTTACCTGTGCTTATTCATTCATAAAATGCAACAAATGATATTAAGGATACTTGACACAAAATAAGGTTTTATAAAAATTAAGTTGTAATTTCTGTGCATTTGTGAAATATGGTGAGCATTAGTGAATAGTGTTAAAGTATCCTGTTATAACGGATAATGCTACATTATTTACATCTAGTTTATTTAAGGCCTTTTACCAAGTTACACACTGGGCAAATGTGTTTCCCCTTCTAGCAGCTGGTCCATATAGCAAATAAGAATCTTCTACCAATGGCTTGTAAGAAGACACTATCAGTATCAGGAACTTTCCCATGTTTATTTCAGAGGGGGAAATCATCTTTGTTTTTCCAATTTATTATTGCAATTACTGGTATTTGCCTCCAGTGGAGCATCAAGTATGTTTTATTTAGAAATAACTAAATCTTAATACCAGTTATTCTAGATTTTGAAATGAATAATTACAATTTGATCATTTAATTAAATTTATTCTGGATAAAAATGATTTATCGAAGTGTAAGACTTAAAACCCACACTTCCAGCACAAGTACCCGAGAGCAAGTAATGTGACAGAATTATTGGGAAAGTCTGTTATGATAAACAACTGGAACGACCTATTAGATTATCTAGTCCTCTGTAAAGGCAAGTGGGTCTAAATCTTGGCTGCCTTGCACTTTTTTGTCACTTTCGCCTGTGCAGAATGGGTATAAAATCCTACCATTTTGATTTGGGATGATTTGCACCCATTTTGCACAGGTAGAACTGACTACATGGGGATTTGTGTACACACAAGTTGCACTGGTTTAAAGGTATGGTGTTACACAGATTAAGTTAAACACTTTTAATTCAACATCACACCTTTTAGATAAATCAGTGCAATTTCTGTATGTAGACCAGGCCAAGGTTACAGGGCAGCTGATAATTGGGCCCAAAGGCTCTATGTCATGTAAACTTTCGATATAGAGGTGTGGTGATCTTGTTGAATTTCTTTGTAAATAAATGGATAACCATTTAAAATTAGAAGTAGTGCTGGGAATTGAAAAATACTTTTATACACACCGTGTTATTGAGTTGCTTAAGGGAGATATTAACTGATTGCCACAAACATAACACAAAAATCAAGAATACTGCTCAGCAAATTTACAGCTATGTAATTTATGACCGGTGTAGCTAAATCCATTAGCAACTTCCTTTCTCTTAGGCTAGTGCTGTATTTTGTCTAACAGCACAAACTTGATTCAGTTTCTTAGAGTTTGCTATGCAAAACGATTAGTTTGGTTAAAAGTTTAGTATATTTTTGTTGCATGCTACAAATTGCAAAAAAGAATACCCATTCTTAAAAGTAAGCTGCGCCCAATTTACTGAGCATATTATCCTTAAACTTAACACGGTGAGAAACATTACTACTTGTCCTTAAATTAAATGTAAAAGCTTTCCTAGTTGGCACTCATTCATGATGGAAAATGACATTTGTAACAATTGTAGGGGACCAGTGTTGGAGATTAACTTTCAGGCTGCATTAGTTGAAGATTGCAAATTTGCCTAAAGATTAAGAAATATATTATTTTTACATTTAATCTGGCCAATGATAAATATTTTTCAAGTGCTTGTTTAAATTTATAATTTGAATGAGAGGCATAGTGAGATCTTCATCAATTGATAAAGATCCAAGAGTTTTTTGTTGTTTTTTTTCCCCAGTAGGGGGTTTCATTCTGAGTGTCCTGGCCAAATCCTTATGTATTATTCAGACTCTTGTATGGCCATCGTAACTGTAGTATCTGAACATCTTCCAGAAGCACATAAAGCAGTGTAACAAGAATCTGTCATGTGGTTCGTTCGTTTTTTCTTCTTCCACGAGGAGAAATTGTCTTTTTTCAATATGTGGTGTTACACTGATTGTACTGTCTTTATTAGCAAACGTTAGGTCAAAGAAGTTCACCTTGCACTTAGAAGTGAGGTTTATGGTACATTTCAATTCCTGTGGGAGTTAGTTCCAGTGTCTTGAACTGGTCCCCCCCAAAAAAGTCTCCTGCACATCTTTGTGGTGGGTAGTTCCGTGGTGCCTGAGGAGTAGAGCTGTTGTCTGCTGTATGTGTGCCCGAACAATAGTGATCTTACGTGAACTTTTAGGTATCCTGGGCCAAAACCATTGACTGCCTTAAAAATAACATAGATCTTGAATTTGACACATTATTCTATGAGAAGCTATATTAGAGAATAGAACATAGGTTTGAAGTGTGTGCAGTACCTGGGTTGTTGAGACAGGCTGATGCATTCTGTGCCACCTGGAATTTCCTGAATGCTGACTGCTTCATGCCCAGGAAGGTATCATTCTGTAGTCCTTTGGGAAGATGATAAAAGCAGGTATAACTAAGGCCAGTTGTAAAGTGGGGGTCCTAAAGTATTTGTTTAAAATGGTAAGTAGAGATGGCTAAGGCTGCTGGTGTGTTGACTGCCTGTCATGCTTATCAGTGTTGTCTCATTGTTTCCTTTTACTACCCTGTCTATCCATCTATTGTCTCTTGTTTTATACTTAGATTGTAAGCTTTTGGAGGCAGGGACTGTCATTTTGTTCTGTGTTTTTGCAACACAATGGGGTCCTGCTTCATGACTATGGCTCCTAGGCTCTACGGTAATATAAGCAATAAATAGTGGTAATATATATTTTTATTCTGTAAAGGAAATGAGAATTTATGTAATTCACATAATAGTTGTCTACTGTAATGTCCTTGAATTATACATGAGGAATCAGAAAGATGTTCCTGAAATTTCTTTCCACAGTGACTTAGTTTATCTTCCTGTAGTGTTGTCCAGAGGTTTGGACGGCATTAACGTTCTATTTAAACAAGTCACAAAACTTGGGTGAAACTACCACACTTTTCATTTTGATAGAATACAACAAACTTGAGAGATTTTGGAGTCATTGAAAGCTATTCTCTGTACTATTGTGCTGAAAACTGTTAGTAATATTTAATTTGCTGCTCTGGAAAGAAAAGGAAAGATAGCATCCATGCAGAAGAGGACACAGTACATATGTACAGGTTTTGGAAGAAATATTTCAATTATTCTTATTGTAACACCATTTTTTCCCAACTATCACAGGCCTTGATGCATGACAATGTGTGGCATGCAGATGCCACATTTGAGTCTCAGTTACTTTGGTTTAAGGAGGACTATCTGGTGTACATATTGCGACTTGGATTTTCATTTTTGAGTTCATTACTATTTAGTACCTACCTGCCCAGCTTTCTGGTTCTTAGAAAAAATAATTTTTTTATTTGGAAATTAATTTTTGTGATTCAGATCCACTAGGCTGGATTTCTCACAAAACAAAATATTTAGAAGAACATCCTGAAGACCTGTCCAGATGAGTGAAAGTTCCTGAACCTATCATGCTTTTTTATTGGCTACATGTCTTTCAGACAGAAGAGATCCAGTCGGACATAGAGATGCAATAGAAGTAGAAACCAAATTTTCTAAATGACTGACCTTTTCTCCTTCTCTTATTTACCATTTTGAATATTGTACTAATAAGAATATTGTACTAAGAACGTGTCCTCCTGAATATAATACAAGCTTTGTAATAAGATCAAGTAATCTGAATAGAAATTCAAAATATGAAGTTTTTACATAGTTCACTGACATAATTACTTAACTCATTATAACATATACTCTTTTGTTTCAGCCCTACTCTTAAAGATATTTTTCAATATATTTCACTGTTGCCCCTTACCTCATCTTCACTTTTATTTCTTAATCATCTTCCTGGCTTGAAAAAATAGAACCATTTTAATTGGCCTTTCAGTTGGTTTCAAATAGTTTTTGTGAAGCACTACTTTCTTAAATAATTCTTGTATTCTAACTGGAAATAACCTCAGGAGTTATGAGAGACACAGCAGTAACTTCGTGTGATAGAAAGTAGGAAGTCCATTGTTAAAACGTGCTCCATACTTGCAAAAGTAATGCACGTTTTTAGAAGAGGTATGCTCATCTGACTCCTGCTATATAATGCAAGAGCTAGGTAAGATGTGATAATATTACTGTGCTTTGCTTGTGATGGGGAATGGGAAAAATTTATATAATGAGCAGGTTGTAGGAAAGCAACTTTTTGATACAACTGTTTAATCTACTATGTATATGTTGTGTTTATACAACAAGGAGAATGAAAATTCCTTTGAAATCCTGTTTTCACATTTTAAACAAATTGTGAAGTAGGCTTCTGAGTCACAAAGTGAAATAAGTGTCTTGTATCTTCTTTCTAGGCTACCAACTATCATATGTTACCTTTATAGCAAATGTCTCAGAGACTTTTCATTATTTAGATTCAGTAATTTTTACTAAAATCCATTTGAAATGATATGTACAAATGTAACAGTCAGAGAATTGCATAAAGAAACTTGCGGTATTATTTAATCTTGTCTATAACTTGTATTGAATGTGTAATTTTGATTCTTGTAACTCTCAACATAAATGATAGACTTTTTATCTTTTATGGATTTTTTTAATAGCAGGGAATGTCTTCTCACCAATGCATTGTGCTGATATGAAGAATTAAAGCATAAGTTTATCAATAGATTTTTTCATAGAACATCTATAATCTTAAAAGCCTCACTTCAGCTATATAAATTTCAGAGCTTCATTTCACTTCTGTGACAATCCATGAGATGTGATACTTTTACCATGATTAATCAATCCATGACGAACTTTTAACTAGTAAAACTTCTGTTGTAACTTTCTTAAATATAATAAACTGAATTTTGAATTCTGTCATGAACAATACTTATGAATACATTCTGAACATACAGAAAGAAACCTTTAATATAGATACATCTTTTATCTGCGTTTTCAGGAGGATAGATTTAATAGGTCTTTTCCATCTTAAATGTACTTTTATCTACAGTAAAAGGTAAAATCAGATTTAAAGTTTATATTTTAAAGCATTTTTTATGTTCCTGTTTTATAGAATGGTTCTACATTTAAGTCATGCAGCATTCAACAGCTGGTTGACATGGTGAAAAATCCCTTTGTCTTTTGTGCTGTCCCATTAATTGGAACAAAATGCTGCTGTAATCTCCAGCAGTAATCAGAACAAACATAACCTTGGTATTTCATGCACACACATCTGTGAGTTAATATATTTTACTGGTGCGTAGTGAATTTATTGATCTAAAAACTTCTAACTGCGTAATTATTTTAGTGCTTTCATATCTAACTCTTGTAGATCTGACCACTGTCAGAAGACAGGATACTGGGTTAGATGGACCATTGGTCTGACTCCGTATGGATGTTCTTGTGTAGTACATTGCTGTGTCATTTGATTCCTTCATTGACTGAGAGTACTTATTTCTGCTATCCTGCTGGATGTGGGGCATAAGTGTTTAATTTTTTTAAAAATGCAGTGAATATGGGGATATTGTTATTGCCCGATGAAAAAGGTTGAATATCTTGAGAATAACATAAGCACAAACAGTTCTGTGTGTAAACTGCAAAAAGTGAAAAATAAACAAACATGCAATGAAAATAAACCAGGACTGTGGTTTAATTTTGTATTTATATCAAATATACCACCATATACTTTTTGAAGTTTGTCATACATGAAAGTTTATAGGGAAAAAAATTGAACCAATTACTGTCAGGGATACTTTTCCTGTTAGTGTCTAAAATACTTGGTTACATTTAAAAAAAGTTCTTACACATCACTCTTAAGGGGCTGGTGGGTCAGACTCAGTTTCATGGCTGAAAGTTTTTTGCCCACAAGAGTAACAAAAGATTCAGAAAATGTAATTTGAACCCTCTCACTGTCATGTCCAAATAGTATGGAATATAAGACTGTCCCTACTGACCCTATTATAGTTGAAAAAATGTGAACAGAATGGGGTACAAGAATATAACTCGGGAGTAAAAAAATTTTTAAATCTGGATACTGAATAGAGCTGGGATGTTTTGTAGCCAGGGTCTGCAAATGCCCAAGCCCAACTCTTCAGCCTATAAATTCTAATCATATGGTTAAAGGGGAAGCTACAATATTATTTCAAGTGAGGATGTTTGAAAGAGGCAAACTAAAGATAAGTAAAATTTCAGCTTTCTGCATACCCATACATGTTTACCAGTTAACCTAGGTAGCAGGGAAAATGTGTTATCAATAGTCTGAGCCATAGAAGATTTAAAAAGGATACATGAATGTTCATTATAAAATAAGTTATTTCTGTGGCTAATTATCCGTACTCATTTTGAGCTCCCCACTATGCCTGCTCTCTTGGTTTTCTTAGTATCCATACTGGCTACATTAATTCTTTGATTAGTGAATATTAATACTTCCTCTGTGGTTAAAAAGATATATGTTTGACTGGCATATTTTAATCAGACTGTTCTTGATGGTCCAATAGTCCATATGATTATTGTTTTACAGTTTTTCTATTTTGTTATTTCCCAAGGAGTTAAATCAGACATTTTACTTACAAACATCTCAAATGTCTATAACCACCCTCCCCAGCATCATCTGCGTCCGCCATCCATGTTGTTACTTCCCTCCTCTTTTTCTTTAGTACTTCATATTTTAAAAAAAGATATTCTCTGGCTGGAATTGTGCTCCTGGCAAGCCTAGATATTTGTCTAGCATAAAATTGAAAGAGTTCCATGTAAACCAGCTACTTCACTGTCAAAATGTAGTTCCAATATAGTCCCAAACATAAGTGGCCTCATAAACTGCTAGTACATGTGCTTCATGTAAAGATTTTTCTGTTAATTAGAAATGATTAAGCAACATGGACATCTAAAATCTAAATATTCATAAATCAGCCTAGATAGCACGAGTGAGCTGTTTATCAGCTATTACTGATTTTTATTTCTGGGTAGATCGTCCATCTGTTTGACTGAAACTATAAGAAAGCTGTTTTCAGTCATAGGTAAGAAGCTTTTTGCCTGTAAGTGTCCTCTGTCCACAGTAAATAAATATTGTATGAGTAACTGCCAACTTTGTGTGTTAATCTTTTTCTGGTTCAGCGCCTATTGTGCAATAGGAACTATGAACTATGAAAATAAATAAATATTCATTGCTATCCTGTCCTGTTTAAGTGTCTTTTCAGTACTATCAGACAAATACTTGGCTTAGAAATGAGTTGGGAGTTTCAGTCCCATTCTTCATCTTCAAATGTCCACATTACAGAAAAATCATAAGTGGTACTGTTAATGTCAGTCTCAGCAGAGGTCAAGTATTGAAGGTGTGGAGCAGGGGTCGGCAACCTTTCAGAAGTGGTGTGCCGAGTCTTCATTTATTCACTCTAATTTAAGATTTTGCATGCCAGTAATACATTTTAACATTTTTAGAAGGTCTCTTTCTATAAGTCTATAATATATAACTAAACTATTATTGTATATAAATAAGGTTTTTAAAATGTTTAAGAAGCTTCATTTAAAATTAAATTAAAATGCAGAGCCCCCCAGACCAGTGGCCAGGACCCGGGCAGTGTGAGTCCCACTGAAAATCAGCTCGCGTGCTGCAGGTTGCCTACCCCTGGTGTGGAGAGTTAATTAACTTAACCTATAAATGGTCCCTCCAGAATTTGCTTGTGTGCTAGCTGTGGGAGCTTGCCTATTCACTGCCTGCACTTTTATTCTATTTGGGGGGGGAAAAAAGCTTTGATATTCAAAGTTCGCAATATATTATTTGTCAAGAATGCTAAAATTCATGTGAAATAATTTTTTGTGTAAGAAATATAGTAATGTTAACAAATGAATGATTCATAGACTCCAGGCCAGAAGGGATCATTATGATCATCTAGTCTGACACGATATGTATGTAATCACTTGGGGGATAAAGTATATAACAGGTAAGATACAGTTTTAATCAGTTTGAAGCAAAAACATTTAAAGGAAAAGTTACAAGAAGAGAACGGAGTATAATATGAAGCAATAGTTTTATGTCCTCTATTTTTGATGCAATTTAGACTTCAGACTCCTAGAATTTACTGCATTATCAGTAACTGTTCTGCATCTGAACCTGTTTGGAATAACCAGTGCTGTTAGAAGTAATACAAAGAATAATATTTTTGATTTAGTGTTGGGCAATGTGATTTTCACTTTTCAAAGTACAATATTTAGAGATCAGAAATCCAATTTATAAGAGAATTACAATGGTATATCAACTTGTAAATTATTACAATAATCACATTAACAAATATTCATATTTTAAGTATTTTGATTTACAGTAATGAAAGTGATACACAATTTAACTTCATGTTGGCATGAGCTGTGAATATTCTTGTAGAACCTTTATAATGTCAGTTTACTGTTGCCATGTTATGTCCATCTGATGTCTGATTTTGTTTGCATTTTTGCATTAATACAATTTCAGCACAATTAACTGATATACACTGTGTCCAGTGTACATACATCCTACTCACCCATAGTTTTGAATGTTAATACACTAGTGTGGGATCAGGTTGTTAGAGCATTTATTTCAACTCTCCTACTAGGACTTACTGTACTAGTAACTATGAGGTTTTTATTGCTAAACTTGCTTTCCTTTTTCCTGTGAACAATGTACATTTTGTGGATGTTGAATTTATTGCACCTGAGGATGGATAAAACATTGATTATTTAAAAAATCAGATTTGTATTTAAATTGGATTTAAAATTAAATTTATACAGATTTTTTAAAAAAAACAAACCGATTTAAAGTTGACAACTTATGTTAAGCTAGTATTACCAATTTTATCAACTCTTTTTAAGTTTTAAAAACACCTTATACAATTAAAGAAATGGAGCCAGACTGGATGAATGTTCCTCACTAGATACATCTCTCAAGTCTTCCAATAAAAAAGTGAGGTCAGAGTTAGGATTAAAACAATCCTTGCCTTTCATTCTCCAAAATACAATCCTAGACTGTGTTGACATCTATATTTATTATAATTTTAGTTTATATAAGATCTTGGTGGTGATGGGGCTTTTTCTGGTCATTTGCTGTTACAAGATTTTATACTGCCTTCACAAGAGACAGAGCAGAAACAAGTCTTAATTACCACTTAAGAGTAAACCTGTTAAAGGTGAGCAGGAATATGAATGTAGAGTGAAGGAAGCATAAAGTTCATTGAAAGATTTGCTAATTTAGCACCACTCGGGGAGAGACTGATGTCACAAGAACAAACCATGCTGTAATCTTGATAACAGCTTTATGTTCTATTCAGTTTCCAAACAAACCAATGTATCAAGTTAAACAAGTCTGTAGATTTCATTTGCTCTTATGACTCAGCCTGAGATAAACTTCTGAATTGAAAACTCTGTGTGCCCTTATAACAGAGAAGTTTTCAAGATGGATCGCAATGCATGCTAAATTATACTAGAATCAAACATAAGATTGGAGAGCATTCCTTGTTTTGCATGATGGCAGTATACAGTGAAGGTTAGAAAAAGATAGCTATTAAGCATTAGCTCTCACTTCACTGTCTATTCTACATACTGCTTCATAGATATGTTTATTTTAAATGTATAGTCGATACTTTTTTTGAGTAGTGTCCCTGTATGTGCTCCACTTCAGGTGCACCTGAGCCCTATGCCTTTGATTGACCATTTTTGGTAGTAGTGCCTGTCCTGCCTGCTCATTTACACAGCACACATTCTCATGCCTGGTGCTGAGGCTGTGTAGGCAAACTGCCCTCGGTTCCTTCAGAGTTCCCTTTGGCGTCTACTGTGTGCCTGTTCTCTAATATTTAGCTTTTTCTCACTTAATTACCTTATAGTGATAGTTGTTGGAACAATTGTTCCCTTTGGGCTTTTTTCCCGTAAAAAAGCCAAGTGTTTTATTCACAGAGACAGTTATATAGTTCAGAGATTTTCCCCTTCCAGGGTTAAATTTTCATTAGTTTTTCTTGGGCCTGCTGGGCTCCCATTCAGGAGGTGCCTCTCCCATGGTGAGGCTATTCCAATAAGTGATGGACATTCTCAGTGCCTCTGCTGTCTGGATGATACTCGTATCCCCAGTAAGTTCAGGATCTGCATTTCCTTCAAAGATAGATTTAAAAAAATAGAGAAAGTAAGTATCAACTCCTAATGATGGAGCAAGCTCTAGGTCCTGCTTTGGATGTAGGAGTGGAGGAGACCCCCCCCCCCGCCATACATAGAACTCCCAGTATAGCTAGTGCTCCGTTCACATCAATGTCTCAGTCACTGGAGGTAGGTGGTACTGTGGCACAGAGTACATCTATGGTCCTTATCTACATCTGGCTCTAACAAGGAGGAGGAAAGGAATAAATCTCATGCGCAAATATGGCTATTTAAATTATAACAAATTATATTATTTAATGAGCATCTGCCAGAAGAACATCAAGACCAATTTAAATCTATTATACCAGAGGGTCAGCTCCTGGCAAAGACATTACTCCAGGCCCCCTGGGATGGGGCACATAAGACAGCATAGTCTGATTCCACTGCAGTGGTTATGAGAAGAGCATCTTGGCTATAGCTGTCAGGCTTTCCAAGAGAGGTTCATAGTACTGTCGAATCCCCTTTCACAGTTGCAGTCTCTTTGCAGACTTGATGGATGCATCTCTCCACGTTTTAAAAGACCCAAGAGCCACACTGTGATCCCTTGGGATTTAAAGATCTGTAAATAAAAGATTTAGTAGGTCTGGTACTGCACAAAGAGCATACCAAGCCCTGTATTCAACATACCATAGGCCAGGGATATTCAATTATTTTTTGTCAACCTTCACATTTCTTGGTGAAGGTATAGTAAAAGTTCAGTCTGCAGAGAAAATAATAAAAATAGGTAAATAAAAAATTTGGGGGGGTCTATACAAATGCGTCTGGCAGTCTGGATTTGGTCCATGGTCCGCCTGTTTGACTACCTCTGCCCTAGACCCTTTGAACCCACAGCCAAGAGATGATCAGATGTTATGTCCACCAAATGACAGTTTTGATGGCTTGGTTGAGAGTCTCAACCATCCAATCAACAGAATGGAGGGTGGAAGCCAATTTTAGATTTCAGGTCTCTTGACAAATATGTAAAGCAACAAAAATTCAGGATGGTGACCCTGGCAGCAATAATTCCTTCATTAGAAGTAGGAGATTGGTTTGCAACTTTCAACCTACAAGAAGCATATTGTCATGTCACTATTCACCCTTTTCATTTTCTAATAACTAACACTACCGATACAGGGTGCTCCCTTTAGGCCTATATTCGGCACTGAGGATATTTTCAAAGATTCTGGCAGTAGTTGCCGCTCACCTACATCATTTGGGTATACTCGTTCTCCCATCCTAGACAATTGGTTGATCAGCGGCGGATTGTATCAGGAAGTGTTGATGTCAGTAAAGATCATGTGTTCCCTGTTTCCCAGCCAGGGCCTTCAAATCAACCTTGAAAAGTCCATTTTGACTCCACTACCATGTCTAGATTTCACAGGAGCTTTCCTGGATGCAGTGACAGGCAGAACATATCTACTGTTGAGCAGATTTCTCACACTAGTGAATCTCATCTCAAAGATTCAGGGTATACCTCAAGTAACAGTAAGAGATTGTCTCCAACTGCTGGGACATGTCAGCTTGTGTCATTGTAGTGCAGCATGCCTGATTACACCTCCAAAGTTGACAGGGATGGTTTCAGTTTTCAAACCAAGCAAACACAGGTTAGTGTCTGTTCTCCAGTGGGTTCTCCAATCACTCAATTGGTGTAAAGTCCAGACCAAAACCTGTGTAGGTGTTCCGCTCTTGCAAATTCCGCCTACTGGAGTGATATCAGATGCTTCACTTTTGGGTTGGGTGGGCACATCTGGGACCTCATAAGGTATAGGGAAAAGGGTCATTATAAGAACAGCTTCTCCACATCAATCTTTTGGAATTGAGAGCCATCAAAAATGCTTCCTTACGCTTTCTACCGCTAATCAATTTGAAGTCAGTAAAGATAGTGACAGACAACTAGGCATTCATGTATTATATCAATCGTCAAGGAGGTGCACTTTTCCCAACTGTCGGTGCTGTAGCAGTAGAACTCTGGAATTGGTGCCTAACCAACAACACAGTCACCTCAGCATCTTACTTCCCAGGTATTCAGAACACCATGGCAGACGACCTCAGCATACATTTCTAAATTACGAATGGGAACTGAAGAGTCCTCCACAAGATATTCTTACCCTGGGGGTTCCCGCAGGTCAATCTGTTTGCCATAGCAGCCAATACAAAATGCATCAGGTATTGCTCCATAAGAGGGCTCGATCCTCAATGCATAAGAGGTATGTTCCTCATCTCATGGACAAAAGGACTTCTCGGTACATAACCACTGATACCATTTATTAAAGGTTCTCAACAAGATCAAGCCAGAGTCATACTGATCGCACCAATGTGGCCAAGACAGGTCTGGTATCCCTATTTGATCAGATTAATCTCTTGCGCTTTGTGGAGGCTATTGGTCAGTGCTCATCTACTGACCCACGATGCCAGTCGATCACTTCACCCCAACCTGCAGATTTTGAGGTTACAAGCATGGTTCCTCAGTGGTTCTCGGTAATAGTGATACCCTGTTTGTCAGAGGTACAACATGTTTTATTAAATAGTAGAAAAGAATCTACAAGAAATACCTCTAGAAAATGGAAACAATATTATCTTTGGTGTAACATTCACCAGATGTTGCCAACTCGCTCTCCTCTTCCCAGGGTATTGGATTCCCTATTGGAACTGAAAACATTGGGTCTTTCTCTAAATTCCATAAAAGCTTTTCACATACCCATAGGGGTTTTTTCACTCTTCACTTACCCAGCTATGGCAAGATGTCTAAGAGGTTTATCAAATATCTCCCCACAAAACAGAGATCCTACTCCAAGCTGGGACTTGAAGCTAGTACTTACTTGCCTTATGAAACACCCTTTTTAGCCACTAGCTACATCTTCTTTGTTAGATTTATCAAAGAAGACAATCTTCTTGATAGCAATAACTTCTGCCTGAAGGGTGAGAGAATTGGGGGCCTTAATGGCAGACACAATATTTACAGTATTCACGAGAGAGAAAGTGTCACTACAGGTACTTCCCAGGTTTTTTGTACCTACAGTGTCCTCAGAATTTTGTATTAAACCATTCATCTCTCAGATTTCCCCCGCCCCGCCCAAACCACACTGGACTACTCAGGAAACCATATTTGATAGCCTAGATGTCATGAGGGTGTTAGCCTTCTACATGGTTAGGATCAAACCATTTAGAAGATCCCTTAGACTCCATCCATTGCAGACAAAAACAAAGATTCAGTAACTTCAGAACAGGTTATCAAAATTGATCTCCGGTTGTATTAAGATTTGTTATGACAGAACTCGTGTTCAACCCCCCTTTGAGAGTGGTAGCACATTCCACAAGAGCACGATCTACATCTATAGCCTTACTTAAGGATGTACCAATTGCATACATCTGTAGGGTGGCAACTTGGTCATCTGATCATATTTTGTCTAATCATTATGCTTTGGTACCTGCAGCAAGATCAGATGCTGCTGTAGGCATAGAATATCAGGATTGGAAGGGACCTCAGGAGGTCATCTAGTCCAACCCCCTGCTCAAAGCAGGACCAATCCCCAGACAGATTTTTGCCCCAGATCCCTAAGTGGCCCCCTCAAGGATTGAGCTCACAACCCTGGGTTTAGCAGGCCAATGCTCAAACCATTGAGCTATCCCGCAATGCGGTTCTCTCTTCGTGTTGGACTCTGCTCCGAACCTGCCACCTCCTTAATGGGGGTATTGCTCACAAGTCACCTCAAGCGGAGAACCCACAGGGACACTACGCGAAGGAGAAATTCTGAGGACACCTTAGGTAAAAATCTTGGACACGTTCTCACCTTGTGCAATAACTGGAGTTTGAGATGTGTCCCCCTTTGGTGCTGCACTACCTGCCCTCCTTCCCCTCTGTTTCGGAGTCTCTGTTATGGGTCTTCATGGTGGAGAAGGAACTGAGGGTGGCTTACCTGTTCAGGCCCATAGAATCTTGGCACAGGAATGTGTGGGGTACACGTGCAGGCTGAATGGGCACTGCTACCAGAAATCTCTGATCAAAGGTGCACGGTACAAGCGCACCTGAAGTGGAGCGCCAACAAGGGGACATACCTCAAAGAACTCCAGTTACTGCTCACGATGAGTAACCTCTCCCTCCTTCCTCTGCTATGTAGCTGATACAGGCGCAAGCTATATAATTGATTTGACGCACTAATACTTGAGCGTTATATTGAGAACTTCTAATATTTTGAAAGTGAAATTTTGTTGAGTGCTATATCCAGTACCAAATAATGCTTACAGCAGTTCTGTACCTTTTGCTTGAAATATTTCAGTCTGGGTAACAGTTTTACAAATAATAGTTTAATCTTGAAACTGGTATCAGCTGATCTGCACTTGGGTGTGATAGGGTGGTAAGAGGGGAAATCAGGTATTTTTGCCTCTTTCAGACCATACATCCAGGGCTAGTGCTGGGGAAGGTTGTTTTGCCATGAAAGCACTTGACTTGGTCTGCCAAGGCATATGTAGGCATGGTAAGTTGCTGTTGGTTGAAGGATGATTTTGTGGTTAATGGCATCAGACCGGGAGTCAAGAGACTTCTGTTCCCAGTTCTGCCACTGACTTGCTGGTTAATCTTGGGCAAATCAGTCCTTTTGCTTCCGCTTTTGCCAGCTGTAAAATGGGGATAAAACGTACCACATTGCTGCGTTGAGCCTTTTTTCATAGACTGATAGCTTTTAAGGTGAGAATGGGCCATTATGGTTCTAGAATTTTATCAAGTAATTCTTGCATCGACCCCAGTAATTTGTGCTTGAACTAGAGTGTATCTTTTAGAAAGTCATCAAACATGTCTTAATTCATGTCTGCAAAATGCATTGAGATGCATAATAATGTTACTAATATTACTACTTTACTATTATCAGAACTTGAACTCACTTTATTGCTATCAATTATGACTTGATATTAGTGATTATGTCTCAAACTCCAGAAACTAAAGACTAAGGGTCAGATTTTTAAAAATGGATTTCAAAAGTTATTCCTAATTTATAGTTAACAGTTTACACCTATTTTAAAAATATTTCTAAAATAGTTTGAACATTGATTTCTGGTTCTAAAGATAGTGGCAATTCTGTCAGAATTCGTATAGGAAAAAAAAGCAAGATGATAAACTGTTGTGATGTTACTCTGATAGCTCACAACTTGCCAGGCTGTAAATGGATATAGCATAATAGTAAACCTGAGAGCCAACCGCTTCTTTCTAATGTTACGTGGGTCATTAAATTCTAGCCCTAATATTTCAGAAGATATCCAGACTTAACTTTATCACTTGTTCCTTGCTTTTAGTAGTGCTGTTTAGATGATGGTCCAAGGCTGAATATCAGTTGTCCCAGATTTTGTACTAGTGCAGGTTTTGTCCCCTGGGAAGTCTTAACAGAAACACATATATGCCTCCATCCCAACAAAATATGTATTTTGACTATTTATTTGAAACACATATATTTCATATATATATTTACATCTAGATGGACCTATAAGATGTAAAGCATTTGTGGCATACGCTCCCATTTATTAAAGATGCTTGTGTATTTTCTGTGGCTATCTTGAAATACTGGCTTAGTTCCTTGTTTCAGATCAAATTTAGAATTTTTTTCTTTTAAGATTATAGTAGAAGCTTTAAATAGTTATTGTGTGCTTATATCATGATAAAGAAATGAATTCTTATGAAATGGAAGAGACTGCATACGCTAGTGAAGCAGTGACGGGAGTACAGGACTTCACTGCAATGGAAATAATTTCTTTCAAAATATAGATCAACTGAGATAAAATAAAATTTGGTCTCATTTTTTGACCTATGTGAATTGGCATAAATTATACGCCTGCTGCTAAATGTGTTTCCTACCTGTTTTCCTTTTCATGCATATATGTATGTATTCTCAGTGTTATAATTTTAAATTAAGGATTTAAAAGATGGGGGTTCTTCGAATAAAACTTCTTGAAATTTGTTGATCTTTACAAAGACATGCAACACGGCCCTTCCTTGCCCTTCCCCTAGAACATTCATGTCATGGTTTAAGAAGTTGTAGCCCTACAAAGACTTTTCAAATCTGCTGTCATTATTTTGGAAGAGGATGTTAGAACACTGCCCTTACTTGGTACCTGCTGCAAAATGACAGGTAAGAAAAAATACACAGGAGGGAATGGGAAGCATTGAGTTTGTGTATAAAGCAGCAATATTAAAATATTCTGAAAATTATTTTAATACTTTAACATAAGGAATGCATTTAAATAACTTAAATATTGCTTACTTTGAAATGCTGACCTGATTTATGAAATACGGATAAACTCAGATTATCGGTAATTCAGATTATGCAAAATTCAGAACTATCTCCTGAACTATAATTTTGTTTTCCCAAATTTTATAGTTTGCTGAAATTCAAATATGTCCTCTTAGCAATTAAGATATCCAGGGTTCAGCTACACTTAAATACTTTTTGTATGCTGGAAAATTTGTGCTTGTTTTGTAATTTTTTACATAGTGTTACTAAAGTGTAAATACAAGTAAACGTTCTCCTAGACTTGGTCTACATACAAATCTTGCACTAGTTTAACTAAAATCAGTTTTAAAATTCATGTAAACTGGTACAAAACTTTTCATGGAATGACTTAAATCTGTTTGCCGAGTAGCTTATATCAGTATAGTTTAATTTGATAAGGGATTGTTTTAAATTATAAAACAGACTTTAGGTAAATCAGTGCAAATTCTGTTTGTAGATCACACTTTAATCTATGTTTCTGTAACTGGAAAAATCTATCATTCAAAATACTGTTGGAACATAATTTTTAAAAAATTCCTTAAGTTTATAAGCACAATTTTAAGACCATGATTGATTGCACTGACTTTAGGTCCTTTTCGTTCTAAAATTTACTGATTTATTTTTCATTTGAATCTAATGTCACAGCTACACCTCAGAATGTTTGCAAGTGAGAGATTACCATGTTGGGGAGAAGGTTGTATATTCTCAGTCTCCCTCTTTGAGCAACTTTGTATTTCATAGCTATCTAATAATAATATAAAATATAATGATATGCTTGTGTACACTTAGCAGTTAAGTGTAAAATTGATTGGTATTAATCACTGTGTGTGACCTTTTTGAATGGAGAAACCCTCCTTATTCCTTTCAAGATACCATTATCTCACATTGATAGTGTGGAAATTGTATCAAAGTCCCTTTGTTCATATGTAAAGTGTATAAAGAACTATTGTAAATACACACTGCTGTTTTCTAATAATTCCAACAGATATTTGTAATGAATTCTTACAAAAATCACTTGGTGATACATCAAAGTATTCCACTGATACATATTTTAAATCAACAGTCTGACCACAAATTTCATTGACTCAGCAGAATAAACCAACAATTCAGACTCATTTCTGCCAATCTTGAGATCTAGTAGACCCAGATTCAAAATTTACCCATTTAAGACCAGTTGTTTCATATACATTTATTTTAAAATATACCATTTGTTATATTTATATATATATTTTTAGGGGAGGGATAGCTCTGGTTTGAGCATTGGCCTGCTAAACCCAGGGTTATCAGTTCAATTCTTGAGGGGGCCATTTAGGGAACTGGGGTAAAAATCTGTCTGGGAATTGGTCCCCCTTTGAACAGGGGGTTGGACTAGATGACATCCTGAGGTCCCTTCCAACCATGATATTTTATGATTCTACAACTTAAAATCCATAAAGCGTTTTATAAATATTATGTCTTGTATCACATCTTCATTACACATCACATGGCAAATGGAAATCTTTGTGATACAAACTGCATTGTCTTTGCTTTTTCACTGATCTATTAAAGTCAATTTTTTTAACAGTTTATTTTTGCTGGTCAGATCCAAAGCCCATTGAATACATTGGGAGGCTTTGCATTGACTTCAGTGGGCTTTAGATCAGGCTCTAAATTTAGGCAAAGTAGTTTTTGCTAACAATTGTAAGATACATGGTCTGACATCTAGAAACACCTGACTACAAGTAAATAAATTGTGGGACTTTTCAAGAATTATTATTTTTAATGTCCAAAAATGTACAGGGTGCTGTAAATTCCATTCTATCTTCAGATTTACATTTCAGTTGAATTACGTTGCGTAAAGCTCTGCAGCTGCTGTGTTTCAGGTTTCATAAATATTTTCAAATAAGTCCAAATATCCTTCAGAAAGTAATTGCTTTAAATCCTGGCATGAATAAAATATGATCTAATAAAAGACTAAATATAGAGAATGAAATCTTTCCCTTGAGCATGCTGTCTTTTATCCCCACTGACATTTGCTTTAACACTATTAAATCTCCCACCATTTTTCCTTATGATTAAAAGTTCCCCTAGAAAGAAAATAGTACTATATTCACATTTCCTCATTCCTTTCAAGAATGATAATTTTGCAGATATCTCCTAATCTGTAAACTGAAAACTGTAAAACAGATGGAAAATGTCTTTTCAACTCATAAGCCCTTCTCTGCCAATAAAAATGCCTTCTTTGGCATCAGTTGACACAGTATTTACCCTTGGTATATACAACAGTTTAATTTTGGTCTGTACTGTGTAATTGTTTTAATTATTCCTTCAGATATCCCGCCTTCTCTCAGCTGTCTGCTGAGATACATTTGTTGTTCTTAAGGAACAAATTATGCTTGTTTTATTGACAGTAATGCACCAGTTGGTTTCAGTAGGGTCTATACTCATGTTTAAGTTGAGCAGGATTCAGCCCTGAATGAATAAGAAATACTTAAGTGAAAGTGATAGAAAGCTAAGGGAAACAGTCAATGGTTGACAATTTTTAAAATGTATATTGTATTTTTTTATTGATACTTCAGCAACCAGCGTTGTTCTCTGTCACCTTTTGCTAGGAAATCAAATGGACAAATGCAAATACGAACACAGCTGTGCGGAATATCTGGCTGAAGGTTTCTTTTCGATAACATCTGTTTCCCCAAATACATAATCACAAAGGAGTACATGTCCTGAGTGCATCTCAAAAATGGAGTTCTTCCTTTCTGTGTGGTGGAGAGTGGGTATCATAAAGTGATTGTTTTTCCTGCTGGCTAAGTCAAAGTGCCATATGGCCCACTTCAATGGAAGTCTATTTACTCTGCAGTTCTGTATCTTCAGGTAAATTTTAACTAGACACACAGTAAAGAGGTGGGTCAGGATGGAAGGGGAGACCAGATATAAAGATTACAATTAACATTGTCATTTATGTTAAGAAAAAAGTAGGAAGCAACCTCGGCCTGTGCACTCAACCAAGCTAATGAAGCTGTGTAAGGAATTATGTCCGGGGAGAATGAGGGCAAAGTACAAATGTTAAAACAGAAATACAAGATTCAGAAGGTGCTTGGCTGTAAGTGATGAGTGTGGTATAAAATCATAGATAGACTTCTGCTATGTGTTTGGGATTTTAACTAAGAGATTCATACCAAAATTGTGTATTAATTTTTAAGGAAATAATATATTTTAAAGAAGTTCTTAACTTGCAAATATTGGTATGTTTAGTTTAATTATGTGCAGCTCATGCACTGAAGAGCTAATGCTTTCATTAGATTACCGAAGAGAATAACACCAGACCTCCCTGAGCCTTAGAAGGAAGTAATATTTTGCTGCAGTAGTATGCTTGCAAAGAGTCAAGAGTGTTTAGATCTTATATTCATTCTACTCTCTTCACATAGAGCATATTTTTCGTGCTGTCAACTTCATACGTGTTTAAATAATATTTAAGTATTACTACTTATTGAGTAAGTAACCACATCCTGGTATTAAAAACCAAAACCAAACCTCTTTAGCTTAATTAACATGATGAAACTTCCAGTTGTTATACCGAAAAGTGATCTTTCCTCATCTGTGCACTCCATCTAGCTAGTATAAATCTCTGAGCTCAGCTGTTGCCATCAGAATACTCCATCTAGTCCTCACTAACAAAGAGTAATTACTTTTTAATTAAATTCTACCCCACAGTTTAGGTTAGAGTGACAGGGAGGGGCCAGAGTTGAGAGGGCATAGTTTATTATGGGGATTTGGTTCTGATGAGAGTAGCCAGTCAGAGCACAAAGGGATATAATCATAGTTGTTGAACTGTATGGCTATTATGTGAATCAGAGTGTAGGGATCACTAGCATTGTAATATCCCTGTGCTCTCACTAGCTGAGACAATTCTGTTTCAGTATTATACATGCTTTTTAATTAAAATAAGTGTAATTAAATACATTTTGTGTAATCAATTTAATGATGGAAAAATGCACTCTATAAAACATCACTTCTTACAAATGTGTTTATTGGGATTCAGATTGCTGAAAGCCACTGACACTGGTTTGCTATGAGAGGAAATCCGACGAAGTGGGCATTCACCCACGAAAGCTTATGCTCCAATACATCTGTTAGTCTTAAAGGTGCCACAGGACTCTCTGTTGGTTTGCTATGGTTACAAGGATGATACCTACCTATTTATTTTGCCCTTGTGGTTAATCCAGTTTTAGCTAGCCTCACTTTTGGCCAAAAAGAACAGTTCTAAAGCAGGACTGACCAACATTGGCCCATATATAGTAGGTGAACTATTAACTGGGGCCTCAGATGGAGATTGGCTATTATGGAGGAAGGCAGATTGAGGGCTCTTATCTGTTAGTGTGGTACATGAGAATGTGGAAGTTGTGAAGATTGCATTGCTTGTAATGAGTGTACAGGATAGTTTTTGAAGCTGGGAGGGTAGTAAAATTTGGAGGTTTGCTACGGCGTCTTTTGGAGGCTGGTTCATATTGGGAAAGTTACTTGTCATTGTGTCTTAGACCTTTCACCCTTCCTCCTCCTTTCCTATCACCTATCTCTGAACCCCTCATGCTTCAGCCAGCCTTCACCAGCATCACTGGCCTCCGTAACTTGACCTTGTGGCCCAGTTGAACCTGTGCTGAGATACACCATTTCTTTTTTAAATCACATCCAGACCCTTTCATGTATCAGATATATGTGACAGCTACTTCTGACAGCTCTTTATTCTGATCCTGCTGCATTTAATGTATTTTGGAGGATTTTAAAATATCTGAATGTAAACATCTACAATGGAAGGGTAAATTATTTCAACTGTGCATTTGAAAATGAAACAAAAATGGCTGATTATGAGAATCCAGAATAAGGGTCTACTACTAATTTGAATAGGATACGTATATCCTGGGTGTGATATCCTTAAGATTAAGGAGGTTTATGGAAAAGGACTAAGATTTGGTTAGGTGGAATGTGGCAGGGATTTGTTTGGTTGTTTCCAGATGGAGAGAGAGGTTTTAAAGATTAAATGAGATGGGGAGGTTAATGAACAGGATCGGAGGTGTGTATTGGGCAAGTGTTGAAATGGTCTTTTGAAGCTTGACCAGGAAATGTGGGAGCCTAGTTCCAGCAGCTTTGTTCCGTCAGTAACTACTTCTAGGTGGCTAAGTAAGTGTAACAATGCCATCGTGCACTGAGAATCTGATAGGAAGTTGAGGGGAACTCTCTGCAGGCTTTGGGTTCCTCAGGCTTTGTGGTGGTGGGTAGTGGGAAGATCAGGTAGGTAATAGCAAAAAGAAAATCTCTGTTTTATTAGCTTTGCTAAGTATAGACATGGAAACATCAAATGATGGCTCACAAGGAGCTTTGTCTTTACTTAAAGTTGGTGTATAGATTTCCCTACTGCACCCCATTATTCCTTAGCTGAATTTTAGGTACCTCACTAAAATGGTGTTGGAAGTGATGGCAAATAGTGGTGATGCTCAGAAACTTCAATATCTGTCCAAATGACAATTCATCTAGATGGATCCAGGAGTTTGAGACAGTTATGGGAATTATCCCACATAGTTTTTGGCTCTATATGTATAGCAATATAACTAATGTTTGGAGGTTGGAGATGTAACATTTATGTCCTTATGGGACAGCCATTACCTCCTGTGGTTTGAGGTTGGGGTTCTCCTTTATTCCACTGCGGGAAAGGGAAATGATTTGATGGTCCATTCAAGGAGATCAATGAAACTGGATAGGATTCATGGGCTCTGTGGGCATGTGTTGTACAGACAATGGGCATACTTGAAGGTCTTTGATGGGAGATACTTTCTCCATGACTAGTGATAGAAGGCTCCTAAATGCCTTCTCCTATAGTTTTGTCCTTACATGTCATCCTGGTTTTCAGATAGCTCGCAGTGGATGAAATGAGGGAGCACAGACAGTGTCAGTACTGGAAGTCCTGAGTGGAGACCAACCACATACGATATAAATAATTTTAAAACACTTAATCCATGGCTGTGCAGGCAAGAGTTCCTTTGCTTTAACTATAGATCTGTTGTTATCTGAGGTTTTCAGAACCCACAGCAGTGGTAGCTTCGCTGTTTCACTTCAGGTGATGTCAGGAATAAATCAGTGGGAATGCAGCCATTCCGTCTGATGGTAATTGATACAAGTGTGCTCTTGTCTAAAACTGCAGTTTATTAGATTTAAGCGCACACAGACATAAGCAATAGGTTTAGAACAGCCCAAATATTTACCTAAATTCTGGTACAATATTGAGTAATTAACAGCAGGTCCATGATGGCCATTCGCTTCCACCTCAGGGAGTAAAGGTGTCAGAAAAAAAGTCTCTCCTCAGATAGCTCCAGAGGACTGCTCTAAAATACACTACATTAGCTAATTTTTTATAACTAACTTTTACAAAACACACAGGTCATAGTGACCTCTACTGGGTCATCACTTTTCAGAAAACTATGTATCAACAAACATTCCTAACAATCTTAGTCATAATAAACCTATATTGAAGGTGCCCAGATTTAAGGGGTTTTGTCCACTTATTTTATTTCAGTCTCAGTTTTAATAACTTTTCTCCCTCCCCTCCTCCCCCCTCTAACCCTCTCCCCAATTCTGATTAGCAGAACCTGCCAGCATACAGCTAGCATTTGACCTTGCCTTCAAAAGCCTGCTTATTCCAATGCTGGGTGGGTTCTATTTTATTAATTCACCGTGGGTGAATGTGCATAATATGGTTGCAATTAGTAATCACATTCTGGGGTCCACAGACCCCTCAAATCCAGGGCAACACTGCAGAGTCTCTCTCAGCCAAATTCTACAGCGGCAGTGGATAGTTTGGTAAATGTGAGCTGTCTTCATCTGGGACCAGTTGAGTTTTTCTTAGCAAGGATTTTTCTGGTTACATTGAAGATTAAAAAAAAAAAAAACCCTGGGATTTCACGTGGAACTTGCCATATCTGAGGGTGCAGAGCAGTGTCTTAGTATTCAAAAGCCAAGTCTTCTCTGCTTGATTGAGTTTTGACCAGTGTTACTCACTAAACACCTGGAAATGTTGGGGCACCAGCTTATTGCACCACTGTCCCCTCTGTCTGATA
Source organism: Terrapene triunguis (assembly GCF_002925995.2). Taxonomy (NCBI): domain Eukaryota; kingdom Metazoa; phylum Chordata; order Testudines; family Emydidae; genus Terrapene; species Terrapene triunguis. The sequence goes on along the minus strand of NW_020664489.1, from coordinate 6,113,262 downwards.
AAAGTCAGTAGTGAGAAATGGGTACTTTGTTAATGGAGATTGTCAATTCCTCCTTATCTGAGGATGGAGTTGGGACTGCTACATAGAAAGGAAATCACATTTTGACCCTGATAATCTCATCCAGGATGCAATTGAATCTCCCATGTATGGAAAAGTTTACAGAAGGTGGCAGTGAAGCAGAATGCCAATATTTCCAGTATCAGAGGAGTAGCTGTGTTAGTCTGTATCCACAAAAACAACAAGGAGTCTGGTGGCACCTTAAAAACTAACAGATTTATTTGGCATAACCCTGGTCAGTCTGGGTTTAGACCTGGATGTGGGATAGAAACTGCACTAGTGTTGTTAGTTGGTGTTCTTGTGGGTAGAGTATTGAAAGCATGCCCAGGCTGATTTTATTAGAGAGATGTATGTATATAGTCTACTTTTGATACACTTGATCATGAGATAGTGCTGCTAGATAGTAGCGGTAGTTCTTAGTAGTATGAGCCCTTTAGAAGTGCTAGTAAGAGTATATGGGCTATAGTGTCTGCAGTAGGCAGAGGATACCCAGCTGAATAATTACATTATGGCTAGTCTCACTGGTGTAGTGGAATGGATGCCCAGATGTCTACGGAGAATGGGATGTGAATGAAGACTAGCTAGCTGAGGATCAGTCTAGATCACGCAGAAATAAAGAAAGAAGATGAGGGTTAAATGGGGCTCTTTTTTTTTCTAATTAAGTTTTGGGGCCAGATTGATTTGTGGAGGCGGTGGATTTAAACGGTCTGAATTTTTGATGATTCTGAATGTTAAGTGTTCTAAGGGGCACCCAGAGTTTGGGATGCCCCTGTTAGTTTTTAAAATAACTAATTACTTTGACTCTTTTGTGCTTTATGTTAACATTCATTGTAAAATATTAATTATAATTTTATTTCTGTTAAAAGTACTAACTTGTATTATGAATTGCTCTTTAAAGTTGTGGCTGCATTTATATTTAAAGTGAGCAAATCTTGTATTTAAGTTGAATATATATTTTTCTAAAGAATTTTAAACCACAAATGTCTTAAACTTGAGTATTAATCTTTACAGTTTAATATTAAAGATCTGCATGGATTAAATGTATCATATTTAAACATATTAAAATATGATTCTGCTCTGAAATGTTGCAAAAAATATGGTGGTTCCTTATGCCACAGATTTGCTCCCTGTTTGTAATTCAGAGAAATCTGCTGATTTTAGATAGTGTTTACTGCTTTGTATATCTGCTAGTTATATTCATTCTGCAGAGCTAGAGGGGAGGGAGCTGAATTCTATTCCTGCTTGCACACTAGCAGCAGAATTATGTACAACATTGCAATACACTTGTGAAATTCCACCGAAGGCACTGGGATTGCACAGATATTACTGAGGGCTTGCTTTGGCAGAATCTTCTACTAGTGGTAACATGAGAAGGAAAGAACCTAGTTTTATTCTCAAATCCTTCAGTGTGTTTGAGTGAACAGAGGGAACTAATGTCATACACATTTTTCATAGTAGAACTGCACTTGGAGCTGAAATGTTCATAGCAATATAATGACAAAGGAACTCATAATGACTGAAACAGCAACTGGCTGTTGGCTGACTGGTACAAGAACAGATTTTAAAGATCTTAGTAATTAAGAGTAGGGAAAACTGCTTATAGTGGAGGCAATGGTAATATAATTATGGTTAGAGATGAAAATGAATTTGTGAGGAGGTAATTTCAATTTTGGTCATAAGTTGTATCCTACAATAATTCTACCTTTTAAAAGTTCATATGTTAGGGAAGGGAAGAATTACTGTACTTTGAACAATATGGGGCCCACTACCATGTAGGTAATTGTTTTATTTTGCTTAAAATGCCACAGATATTTAATTGACTATAACTACATATTATTATTTTTTCTAGGTTAAAATTAAAATGCTAAAATGCAGATGAAGATTGGTTTAAAAAAAAAAGTTCTGCTCTGTCTTAAGAGTACAGAAGGTCAAGATCCTGAAGCCATTTTTTTTTTTTACTTTCAGGTATGTATTTGCACTTTTGACTTTTTATTTAGTAATTACTGACAGTTATGAGACTGTTGGGTTTTTTTGTTTTTGCATTTAATTTGATGAAGTAATTTGTTCATACACTTCCACCAATACCTTTGAATCTTATCTTCAGGTAACAATTACTATATCCTTTGACACTTACCATTTCTATCAACCATTATGTTAACAGACTTAGTCTTTTAATATTTTGTTGAATTTGTGTTTCCCTTTGCTTCCTCTGCGAGGAGAGGGCTTGAGTAACAGTATGTTGATCTAATACATATACAGGATATATATAAGGCTAGTGTTGTGGAACGCACAATGTGTAAATACATGTTGTGGCACCAAGTTCTCCCACTTGGTCTAAAACTGAAGCTTTGTGTATATTACAGGTTGCACCAGTTTAACTAAAGGTGTGTTTTTTAAATTGATTTAAAGTGGTCCAAACTCCTATGTGGACACCTCAATTTAGCATAAATCAATTCATTAAACTAAATCAGTATAAACCAGGTTTAGAGCATGCAGGCTTGCACTGCTTTAACTGAAAGTCTGTTTTTTTAAGATCAATATAGTTAAACGGCTGCAACTTGTGATATAAACAAGGCCTAAAATAGATTCTATGAAAATTTCATCCATTCTAAAATGTGTCTAATCTCTGAAGATACTCAACAAACAAATGTTTGATTCACATATATGTTGAAAGATAACTGGAGTTTTATCTGTTATGGCATCTCCCATAAAAATAGAACATAATATTCCAGATTTTTACAAAAAAATACATTATGGAGATGAGATCATTGTGATTGCTTGAATACAGTGATGTTTGATGTTTCATTACTTAAGAAATCTTAAGCAAAATTTGCAAAGGTTGAAATGATCAGTCAGGATGAGTTCAGATAGATAATTATTTCTCTGTCTATGTTTTTATACTCTGCCTGTCACTGTGGGGTGAGAGAGCCTTCCCAGTGGTTTTGCCATCCTCAGTAAGTAGTTAGGGAGAGGAGAATTAAGAATAGCCTAGTGCACCATGAATATGGGGTGCAGTGGAATACATAAGGTTAAAGGGTGAGGCTGATCAAGGATTTTAAAGCCAGTATATTAAGGTTATGGACAAAAGAGGTGTGGATGAGAAAAAGTAAAATTTAGGGAAAGTTGCATTGGCAGGGAATGGATCTAACAGGTCCCTCCATTTCTAACTGCTGATTCTGTTGGGATGGGGTTTGTAAAGGGAGGGGAAGCTGAAGGGAGATGTCAAGAAGGAAAAAAAGGGACAAGAGAAGAATTCTAGGGCAATGGATAGGGTGAGAGCCAGGGTGGTGTTTTTGAGGAACACTGAGGCACCCCACCACAACCTGTACAATCAAGCTAACATGCTGGAAAATTTGATTCACAAAGTATATGAATGAATATAAGCATTGGAAAATCGCATATGGAATCCTAGAATTATTCTGTTTTGGGAATGAAAATTAGGACTTTTGATACAGGATCCGTCTCCTGCTTATTTCCCCCTATAAGCTTGAGTCTCCTATTCCTACCACTCCTGTGGAGTTGCCGCTTTCCCATGTGCCCCTACCACTCCTAGGGAGAGAACTTCAGTTTTCAGGGCTGTATATGCATCATCTTTCATAAACTCCTAATTCACTGGGTAAAAAATAGGGCTGTCAATTAATCGCAGTTAACTCACCGGATTAATTTAAAAAAATGAATCACGATTAATCGCACTTAATAGAATACCAATTGAAATTTATTAAATATTTTTGGATGTTTTTCTACATTTTCAGTATTGATTTCAACTACAACACAGAATACAAAGTGTAGAGTGCTTGCTTTATATTATTTTTTATTACAAATATATGCACTGTAAAAATGATAAACAAAAGAAATAGTATTTTTCAATTCACCTCCTACAAGTACTGAAGTGCAATATCTTTATCGTGAAAGTGTAACTTACAAATGCAGATTTTTTATTTTTTTTGGTTACATAACTGCATTCAAAAATAAAACTGTGTAAAACTTTAGAGCCTACAAGTCCACTCAGTCCTCTTTTTTTTATTCTGCTAATCGCTAAGACAAACAAGTTTGCTTACATTGATGGGAGATACTGCTGCCTGTTCCTTATTTACGTCACCTGAAAGTGAGAACAGACGTTTGCATGGCACTTTTGTAGTCGGCATGGCAACATATTTACATGCCAGATATGCTAAACATTCGTATGCCCCTTCCATGTTTGGCCGCTATGGACATGCTTCCATGCTGATGATGCTCATTAAAAAAATGATGCGTCAATTAAATTTGTGACTGTTCTCCTTGGGGGGAGAATTGTATGTCTCCTGCTCAGTTTTAACTGCATTCTGCATATATTCCATGTTATAGCAGTCTCGGATGATGACCCAGCACGTTTGTTTTAAGAACACTTTCACAGCAGATTTGACAAAACCCAAAGACGGTACCGAAGTGAGATTTCTAAAAATAGCTACAGCACTTGACCCAAGGTTTAGGAATCTGAAGTACCATCCAAAATCTGAGAGGGATGACACGTGGAGCACGCTTTCAGAAGTCTTAAAAGAGCAGCACTCTGCTGCAGAAACTACAGAACCCAAACCACCAAAAAAGAAAATCAACCTTCTGCTGGTGGCATCTGACTCAGACGATGAAAATGAACGTGCGTCAGTCCTCACTGCTTTGGATAGTTATCAAGCAGAACCCATCATCAGCATGGAAGTATGTCCTCTGGAATGGTGGTTGAATTATGAAGGTAAATATGAATCTTTAGTGCATCTGGCACGTAAATATCTTGCAACACCAGCTACAACAGTGCCATGCTCACGCCTGTTCTCACTTTCAGGTGACATAAACAAGAAGTAGGCAGCATTATCTCCTGCAAATTGTAACCAACCTTGTTTATCTGAGTGATTGGCTGACCAATAAGTAGGACTGATTGGACTTGTAGGCTCTAAAGTTTTACATTTTTATTTTTGAATGCAGTTTTTTTTGTACATAATTCTACATTTGTAAGTTCAACGTTCATGATAAAGAGATTGCGCTACAGTATGAGGTGAATTGAAAAATAATTTTTTTTACAGTGCAAATATTTGTAATCAAAAATAAATATAAAGCGAGCACTGTGTTGTAACTGAAATTAATATATTTGAAAATGTAGTAAACATCCAAAAATATTTAAAATAAATGGTATTCTATTGTTGTTTAACAGCGCGATTAATCACGATTAATTTTTTTCATTGTTTTTTAATAGGGCTGTCAAGCAAACAGGAAATTTAATAGGAAATGAGATTCAACCTGAGGAGTTGCAAGTTAAAAAAGAATCTGAAGAGAGATACTCAATGAGAGGAAAAATGCCTGGAAAATAGTAATAATGAAATGACTAAGGCTACGTTTTAGTCATGGGTATTTTTAATAAAGTTATGGACAGGTCACAGTCAGTAAACAAAAATTCATGGCCCATGACCTGCCCATGATTTTTACTGTATACCCTCGACTAAAACTTGAGCCGGGGGGCTGTGGGTGCTCTGGGGGGAGGGAGGGAGGGGAGCAGGCTGGGGCCACTGCGGGTGCTGGGATGGGAGTGGGGGGAGATTGATGGGGCTGGCAGGCTCCCTTCCCAGCTCTGACTGACATGTCCCTGGAGCTCCTAGGGGGAGGAGCGGCCGGGGGGGAGGGGGCGCGCCATGTGCTGCTCCTGCCAGAAGCACCGGCTCCGCAGCTGCCAATGGGAGCTGCAGGGGTAGTGCCTGGGGGCGTGGGCAGCACGCAGAGCCCCCTGGTCCCTCCGCGGAAAAGTTGCAGGGACATGCCGGTGGGAGCCGGGGACCCGCCCCAGGTAAGTGCCATCCCAACCCTGTGTCCCAGCCCTTAACCCCCTCCCACACACCCAAACTGCTGCTAGCTATGGTGCTGCCCAGCTCGGGCAGCTGCAGAAGTCACGGAAAGTCACGGAATCCGTAACCTCCATGACAGACATACAGCCTTAGTCATGACAGATTGATTTGATGTTAACTGTGGTACATTGTGGAAGGGGAAAATAACCTTCTCTGACCTCTTACCGGGGCTGTTGGGGAGAAAACTGTACTCGTTCTACGGGTAGAATGGGCATGCCATGCTCATGTACCTGAAACCTGAAGTAGAAGGACCAGGTTGGGGGGTGAGAAGGTAATTAGCTTCTGTGTCTGTTCAGTTCTGATCCCTCTGAGACTGCTGATAGGGCTGGCAGTTGTTGGTGCATTTTGTGATGTGGCTATTTGTGCCCATGCAATTAAATGTAGACCAGCAACTCCTCTAGTTCCCTTTGCATTATTTTTTGTGCAGAACCTCCTGTGTTGTAATCTGTGAAACTAACCCCTACCCAGTGCTTCACTACACTGTCTGGGTTTTTTTCCTCATCATACTTTTTAAGGCCCTTGGTCTGAAAACTGCTCTGGGACAGTACTCCGATCTAAGCCAGTTCTAATTAATTTTTCAAGGTGGAATGAAATGTTTTGATACTTCCTTCCACTACTGCAAGTGAATTAAAGGAAGACTTTGTAGAGAAAATAGTATCTTCAAAATAATGATTGGCATCCTCTGCAGCTCAATTCACAGAGAAGAAATGATCATCATGCTTAAGACCTATTCTGTTTTGCTTCTGAACAGCTGCTACATGTTAAAATAGTACTGCAATGATGGTGGAGAGTGAGGAAATTATAAGTTATTTGTAAAATGGTGGAGAGCAGCCAGATAGTGACCATTCACCCTGAGAGGTTTATACTTAAAATATGTATTGTTTTGCAGGTTGGAAAAAGGCAGCAATGAAGTCAATTTCATCTTCACCCTGAGAAATACTGTGCAGAGCATTGAGCAACAAACATACTGTTCTCCCAGTGTGAAGGAGATAGAGCTGAAGCATGTCTGTCACTATCAGCATCCTCCACACACAAAAAAAAAAGCCATTTTTTTTCAAAAAAAACATTGGTGCTGAATCAACATTGATTTATAACTTTTGATTTATGATGTGGGGGCTATAAGCATGGAAAGTTCTGGTAGACTTCTATTCATAGTATTGATAACCGGGTTTTCAAGTTTGTAGACACTATAACCCAAGGCAGGTTAAATTTATTATATGACTGAACTGCATTTATGGTGTTTCTCCAAGATAGAGAAGTAACTGAGTTAAATGACACCATCAATTCTTATAATCAGGAAAAGGATGGGAGTTAAGTGTGGTAAAATTAATGGAAGTTGCAGCAAAATCAGCAAACTTGACACCTGCTGATATACAAAGTCTGGAATAAGTTGTTACGTGCTATATCTCAAAGTAGCACCCTGTAACCCCCATATTCATCATTTGTATATTGTGATTTTTCATAAAAAGCATGCCATGTAAGATGCCATATCTGCTGAAACTCATTGTTCTGTCAAACTGTGTGCATCACTATTGTGTATGAAGTTATGAGATTTTGCTGTATGGTTGTGGTTGAAATATGTTGAGAGTTTGGGACTCGCCCACTGCTAGCTCTCCAGTGGCTGAGGGTGGTGACCCACACCCAAGGGGGTGTTAAAACTACAATTGATCAGAATGGTAAACAAGAAATCTACAATTCAATAAGACAGTTACACAAGAACCACACAATTAGGATTGTTCAACTCTCTGACTCAGCAAGGCATGCCTGGGCCAGTTTCTGTCCAAGAACATGGACTAAGAGTATAAAATAAGGGACAATGACATCATGAGATGACCTCTCTCCTCCCCCACTTATGCCAAAGGCAACAAGAATCCTGGGAAGACAAAGACTGAGAAGGAAACTCAGACTGTATTAAGATCTGCAACCTACCTGCAACATCCAGTGGGTTGAGAAAAGCAGATTCAACTCTTGCTTATGCTTTGTCTACACTACCACTTTTGTTGGTCAGGGGTATGAAAACAACCGCACCCCTGGCTGACATAGCTAAATATGGCTCAATGGGGGTGGTTTAATTATGCTGGCAGGAGAGCTCTTGCCTGCTGGCAAAGAGCAGCTACAGGGGAGACTTTACAGCTGCACATCTGTACCACTGTAAAGTCTGTAGTGTAGGTGTAGTCTTAGTGTAAAAGTTTAGCATTTAAAATGTTTAGTTTTTCTCTGACTTATGTCTGCCACGTAAAAAAAATCTCTTTTCTGTAGTCAGTAAACTTGTTTTACCCTTACCAGCAAGTTTGTCTAAAGTACTGGGGGAATCTGCTCAGATTACAAAGGCTGCTGCATGTTCCCTTTCCTTGGATGAAGTGGCATACTAATTAATAAGCTTGAACTGTTCAAGAGAAGGTCCTGAGCAGTGTAAAATGGTATATTATTGGGGTGTAAGGCTTGGGAAGATTTGCTAATGTTTCCCTAGGTATGGTTCATGAATGGCGTGGAGAGCATTCATGCAGCTTAGATTGGTTTGCCTCTGCATGCTGGTGGCTGAGTGATAAGTCCCTGGAGAGATTTTCTCCTTGGCACTGACAAAGCACTGTGAGAGACAGCCCAGGTTGGAGACACAGCTGTCCCACAGTTCCTGGTTGCAGCCTGTTGCTCCTGTCACAGTGTACAGTTAAGTGGTTAGGTTGTCATATGATGGCTTATGTAAAATGTTTCAAGGGGTTATTAGATAAATTCAGAGAGCTTCAATATTTAGTATATTGAAGAGTTGGGGTAAGTAAATGTAGTCCCAAAGGGGAAAGTTTCCATAGCATGGAATTTGCAATTTCCTTACCCTTTTACTGTAAAGAGTTTATAAAAACACCAACTCTAGTCACAGGCTCATTGCAAGTTAGACCAAATATAGAAGTAAAATTGCTACTTGTTGCTATTCCCACTTATGTTGTGGGGAGGGAAATGAATAGATGGTGATGGAATTTTGTGACCTGAAACTACTAAAAATAAAGTCAAATAGTTACTCTGGTCATATTAGCAATCTGCTCCAGCAAAAGACAAAACTACAGATGGCATCAGCTTTGAATGAGCTGTCATTCTGATAAACATTTCATACTTTCACGTCAGAAACTATTTTACATTGTTTAATGTGTTAAAGACTAGCTGACATTTACAAATTTAACTTGACTAAAAGTAGGAAATATCCCTTAACATGAATCAAACAACAGACTACCCCTATGGACAAAGGGGTTTCTTCTCTCCTTCCCTTCCCACCCCTTCCATGAAAGATGGCTCCAGTGTGGCTTCTTCTGTATCACTGGAAAATGAACTCTGCTCCTCCAGGCTGAGATTATGCTACAAGGGGTATTATTTCCCCAGCTCACCTGCATGTATTTATGTGAGTATAAAAAGCAACATAGCACAAGCAGTATCAGTGGCAGCACTGGTGAACTGGGCCAAGTACATATGTACAAGTGCTACCAAGACTCCACTGCTATTTATACTTGCATTACCTTGATGAGAGCTATTGTGAATATCTGTACAGCAGCCAGGGAATCATGGCTCCCTCTGTAGATGTAGCCTGGCTATGGGAGAAGTTTCCTACTCTCACTTGTATAGGATGAATAGATATAGTAACACACCTGAGCTGCTTTTTATAGCCTCAGATGATTTATTTATAGCGTTTAGACTTTATTAAATCCACACAGAGATCAGAACACTTACACCTAAGGGAAAAGAAAGCCAGTTCAAAGACTGCAGGATCCTAACTCTTGCAAAGACAGCTGATTTACAACTGTGGTTAAAGGTATCACAATAATCTCACCAATAATTAAATGAAGTGTGTGATCTGAGCTGTTTTCCATCAACCAGATTGACTGGCTTTAATTAGTTCTATCCTTTCAATTGAATACCATGTCAATTTTCCATTGTTTTGCCCAGGTTTAATGTTAGATAAACTCAGTTGGTTAGTCAGCTCATCACACTGGTCCTTTTTGAATCTTGAAATAACAGTTGCAGTTTTCTGGAATTCCTTCCAGGCCAAGTTGGTAATGCAGTCACTTTCCTAAAGAAGGAAATAACTTAATTCTTGTTTGAGTGCTGATCCAGATGTGTAGTGCACTTCTGGGTATGCATGTGCTTTGTGCAACTGAGATGAGAGGTTTGGAGCAAGTAGTATCCATTGGTCAACATACAGTTGCTCTCATGCTCCAACTAAAGGGCATAACACCTGGCATGGATTAACCCCTCTTCAGTTCCAGCTCAGACTATGCCGCGGTAAGAGAATTCTGGGTCCACTAGAAGTTGTCTGTTTTCAATAATGTAAAAAACTATTTCCAATGGAGAAAGTTGTAAAAACTAGAAAATCTCCTGCCCTGTCCCTTCTCAGTCAGTGACAAAAACAAGTAAGGGCTTTTAGTGCCTTGGCAAGGGTCACATTGTCACCAACTCCAATGAACACGTTTCACTTCCTGGGCCTACCATCCCAATGCTCTTAGACTATTTCCCATCTGAAGTCCTCAGAGCTCTCTCAGCTCCAGCAAAGTGCACGTAGCAGCTATCAGCGCTTTGCAACCGCCTGTGGAGGGACATTCGGTTTTCACTCATCCTTTTACTGCCTGATACTGGAAGGGCCTTACATGCAAATACCTGCCCATGCAGCCTGTTGCTCCTCAACCTTGTCCTTACCGCACTGATGAACTTGCCCTTTGAACCTCTGGCCTGCTGTTCCCTCTCGCTTTCCTCGTCACTATTACCTCTGCAGGAAGGACAGGCAAACTGATAGTAAATCACTCTTTCTCCACATTCCATCAGGACAACGTCTCACTGAACTGGCATCCCAGATTTCTACTGACAATGGTTTCTTGCTTCTACCGCAACCAATCCATAGATCTGTTGACCTTCTTTCCCAAACAGCACACTTCAAAGGAGGAACAGCAGCTTTACTCCCTCAACATACAAAGCCCTCACTCATGAAAGCAGGTTGGTGTCTAAGACATCACTTTGGACACCAGGGGACACAGCTGACAACGCAGCTAGAGTCATGAGGCTTCATTGTTAGGCATTCTGCAGGGAGATCCAGAGTATTCTTGAGTGATTTCCCCTTTGAAAAATTTAATCTCTTCAATGAGAATAAAGTCACTACACACACTCCTCTCTCTAGGCATTTACACCCAGCCCCAAAGAGAAACAGCTACAAGCAAACAGACCTTCCCTCTGCCCAGCATTTTATCTCCAGCATCTTTACAAACCACCATGCAAATGACAAAGGGTTGCGCAGCAGCTTTGACCTCTGCCAGTCCCATCCAAGGGTTTCTCTTTTGATAGGACACCAAGGACTGTGTACTTATTGATGGCATCCTGTATTGCCCCTTATCTTGGTGGGTGTCTTAATCACTTTACACACTCAATGGGAGGGTGACAACAACAGACGAGTACTAGAGATCATCTACTCTGGCTACACAATTGAGTTTCTCACCTCCCCACCACAAACTCTCTTCCTGGCCCCCTCTCAAGAGGAGAGCCTTCATCAGGAGGATAACTTTACTCCAGAGAGGGACCCTAGACCACATATCACCCCAACCAAAGGGGTTCTACTCCCCATATTTCACAGTTCCCAAGAAAAATGGAGGATAGAGACCAATTCTCAATCTATTCAACTAAATGTATTTATTTGCAAGATTTTCATGATAACACTGCCATCAATAATTCCCTCCCTGGAGCAGAACACAGGGATCACAACCCTTGACATGAAGTGTTTGCTTTCATATGGATATTCACCACTCCCACAAAAGGTTTCTCAGATTCATGGTAGGACAAGAGCACAGTCAGTTCAGAGTATTCCAATTCAGGCTGGTGAGAGTACCCATGGTCTTCATGAAAGTCTTCTCTGTGGTGGTAGCCCAGATGAGATGCAATAGCTACAGGTCTTCCTGTATGTGGATGATGGGCTAGGACCAGGCAAATCAAGCCAAGAGGGCCAGTCAGCAACCATATTCGTACTCCATCTTCTGATATCATTCAGAGGTCTGTGTAAACAAAGAAAGTCCACTTTGACTCCTACAAGGACTACGGATTTCATAGGAGCAGCTTCCAGAAAAATGATACCTCTCTCTAACAGATTTCAGTTTTTTGGCAGCCTGATGGAATCAAGTCACCCTCAGACCTCACACCACACTCAGGGTCTGAGATCCTTCAGAACTCAAGAGTTCTAAAGGAACTCAAATGTGAAATTGCAGAACTACTAATTGTAGTATGTAACCTATCATTTAAATCAGCTTCTGTACCAGATGACTGGAGAATAGCTAGTGAGGCCAATTTTTTTAAAAAGGCTCCAGAGGTGATCCCAGCAATTACAGGCTGGTAAACCTAACTTCGGTACCAGGCGCAAATTGGTTGAAACTATAGTAAAGAACAGAATTATCAGATACATAGATGAACATGATTTGTTGGGGAAGAGTCAACCTAGTTTTTGTAAAGGGAAATCATGCCTCACCAATCTACTAGAATTCTTTGAGGGGGTCAAAAGCATGTGGACAAAGGGGAATCCAGTGGATATAGTGTACTTAGATTTCCAGAAAGCCTTTGACAAAGTCCCTCACCAAAGGCTCTTAAGCAAAGTAAGCTGTCACGAGGTAAGAGGGAAGGTCTTCACTCACAAATCGGTAACTGGTTAAAAGATAGGAAACAAAGGGTAGGAATAAATTGTCAGTTTGGAGAGAGGTAAATAGTAGTGGTCCCATGGGGGACACCATTCAACATATTCATAAATGATAAGGAAAAAAGAGTAAACAGGTGGCAAAAATTGCAGATGATACAAAACTACTCAAGATAGTGAAGTCCAAAGCAGACTGAAGAGTTACAAAGGGATCTCACAAAACTGGCTGACTCGGCTACAATATGGCACATGAAATTCACTGCAAAGTAATGCACATTGGGGAAAAATCTCAACTATACATATAAAATGATGGGGTCTAAATTAGCTGTTACCCACTCAAGAAAAAGATCTTGGAGTCATTGTGGATAGTTCTCTGAAAACATCCACTCAATGCACAGCGGCAGTCAAAACTAGCAATGTTGGGAATCATTAGGACAGCGATAGATAGTAAGACAGAACATATCATATTGCCTCTATATAAATCCATGGTACATCCACATCTTAAATACTGCATGCAGATGTGGTCGCCCCATCTCAAAAAAGTTATATTGGAATTGGAAACAGTACAGAAAAGGGCAACAAAAATAATTAGGGGTACGGAACAGCTTCCATATGAGGAGAGATTAATAAAACTGGGACTTTTCAGCCTGGAAAAGAGAGGACTAAGGGGGGGGTATGATAGAGGTCTATAAAATCATGATGGGTGCAGAGAAAGTAAATAAGGAAGTGTTATTTACTCCTTCGCATAAACACAAGAACTAGGGCTCAACAAATGAAATTAATAGGCAGCAGGTTTAAAAATAACAACAAAAGGAAGTATTTTTTCACACAACTTACAGTCAACCTGTGGAACTCCTTGCCAGAGGATGTTGTGAAGGCCAAGACTATAACAGGGTTCAAAAAAGAACTAGATAAGTTAATGGAGGATAGGTCCATCAATGACTATTACCCAGGATGGGAAGGAATGTTGTCCCTAGTCTCTGTTTGCCAGAAGCTGGGAATGGGTGACGGGATGGATCACTTGATGATGACCTGTTCCATTCACTCTCTCTGGGGCACCTGGCATTGGCCACTGTCGGAGGACAGAATACTGGGCTAGATGGACCTTTGGTCCAACCCTGGGTTAAGAACAGCCAAATTGGAAGTGTTGGATCCAACAGCTGCCACCTGCATCCTAAGATAGTCGGAGACCTATATCTCCCCAGAGGACATTTTTGCTCTCCCTTATCTTCAATCCTGTCTGCTCTGACCTTATTTGGAGATATTGTTATACTGAAGGAAGAAACCATCACAAAGACATAGGGCCAATCTCTTCTCCCAGCTGCGAACCCTGGTACCTATTGTGACAAAGTTCTTCCTCTATCTCAGTGGGTCCTGCGCTTATTGGTGGATTTTCTTGCCTCAGAGACTCACCATGTGGGTTGGGGAACAGCCCAGAGACCTTCCCCTCTGGAAGAACCCACAGTCCAGGTCAATTGGGAGGTTTGGGGGGAACCTGGGCCCGCCCTCTACTCCGGGTTCCAGCCCAGGGCCCTGTGGACTGCAGCTGTCTATAGTGCCTCCTGTAACAGCTGTATGACAGCTACAACTCCCTGGGCTACTTCCTCCCTGGGCTACTTCCCCATGGCCTCCTCCAAACACCTTCCTTATTCTCACCACAGGATCTTCCTCCTGGTGTCTGATAACGCTTGTGCTCCTCAGTCCTCCAGCAGCACACCCTCTCACTCTCAGCTCCTTGCGCCTCTTGCTCCCAGCTCCTCACACTCGCACCACAAACTGAAGTGAGCTCCTTTTTAAAACCCAGGTGCCCTGATTAGCCTGCCTTAATTGATTCTAGCAGCTTCTTCTTAATTGGCTCCAGGTGTCCTAATTAGCCTGCCTGCCTTAACTGGTTCTAGCAGGTTCCTGATTACTCTAGTGCAGCTCCTGCTCTGGTCACTCAGGGAACAGAAAACTACTCATCCAGTGACCAGTATATTTGCCCTCTACCAGACTCCTGTACCCCACTGGTCTGGGTCTGTCACACTATCCATTGGTACAGATGGTTATGCCAGTCTATTGGGAACCAGCCCTTTCACTGGATGAGGCAGCAGACCCAGATGAACCTCTACCATTCATAGGGAGGCAAGCCTGGACAGAAGCTCCATGAGAGATTGGGGTTCCCAATGCCATGGGGTCCGCCCCAACTCATGGACCTCTCATACTGGCACTACTGTGGCTCCCAGGGGCCCTTACTCTAGGCACCTTGGCTCTGCATGAATCCTTTGTATCCTGTCTTACCTGACACTAACCTCTATCTGAGGCCTGGTCTACACTATTCTGTTATTTCTGAATTAGCCGAGTTAATTCGGAAAAAAAAAAAAGATTCCGTCCACACGACCAAACGGGTTTTTTTTATTTAAAGGGCTCTTTAATCCGATTTCTGTACTCCACCTCGGCAAGTGGAGTAGCGCTTATATCGAGATCGCAATGCCGGGTTAAAGGTATTGTGGACACAATTCGACATTATTGGCCTCCAGGAGCTATCCCAGAATGCTCCCTTGTGACCGCTCTGGACAACACTCTCAACTCCGATGCACTAGCCAGGTGGGCAGGAAAAGCGCCGGGAACTTTTGAATTTCATTTCCTGTTTGGTTACCATCAGCACAGGTGACCATCAGCACAGTCCACCATCACAGGCGACCATGCAGAGTCCACCATCACAGGAGATCACGCAGTCCCGGATTCACAGACAAGCTCCAGCATGGTCCGAATGGGAGGTACTAGATTTCACTGCATGTTGGGGAGACGAGTCTGTTATGGCAGAACTATGTTCCAAAAAAAAGGAATGCAAATACGTACGCTAAAGTCTCCAGGGCCATGACGGAAAGAGGCTACTCCAGGTACACAGAGCAGTGTCGTACAAAAATCAAGGAGCTCAGGCAAGCGTACCACAAAGCCAGGGAGGCGAATGGGTACTCTGGGTCACAGCCCCATACATTCCGCTTCTACCGTGAGCTGCATGCAATTATGGGGGGTGATGCCACCACTCCCCCACCACTGTCTGTGGACACCTGCAAGGGGGGAGTTGCATGGAGTGAGGAGGAAGAGTCATTGGAGGAGGAGGAGGAGGAGGACAGTGCACAGGCGGCAAGTGGGGAATCCGTCTTCTCCCCTAGCCAGGAACTATTCTTAACACTGGAGCCAATAGCCTCCCCCAACTCCCAAGGTGGGCTCCCGGACCATGACCCTGGAGAAGGTACTTCTGCTGAGTGAGAGCCTGATTGGAGCCATGCGGTGGAGGGCAGGGGGAAAACCCAGCCACGCTGGGCTGTTCGCATTTAGTTTAAAGGGCTCATCCCTGCTCAGAGCCTCATCGGAGCCACGTGGTGGGTGCGGGGGGGGGGGAAGGAGGAGTGTTGTGTGAAGCAATCATCCCAGAGAGCCCACAGGCCCTCCTTTTATATGGCAAACCCACCAGGCATTGCTTGCTATGGGAAAGGGGGCCCAGCAGTTTGAAAGCATTGAAATGAATGTAGAAGAAGCAGGACCCCGCGTGCCCCTAGGCTGCCTGCAAGCTGAATTCTGTTGCCCAGCCGTGTGTGATGGCTTACTCACACCAAAGTGTCCCCTTTGTTCTCTGAAATGCATCTTTTAAAATACTACCCTCCCTTTTTCTCCTCCTGCAGGTGCAAATGTTTCAACGCAGCCCCTATCTACTCCGTCCCAGAGGCTGGTCCAGATTAGAAGGCGGAAAAAATGAACTCGGGACGACATGTTCGCTGAGCTCATGCAGTCCTCCCGCACTGCTAGGGCCCAGTTGAATGTGTGGAGGCAAACAATTGCGGAGTCCCGTAAAGCATTACAGGAACACGAAGAGAGGAGGGATGCGTGCGATGAGAACAGGCAGGACGCTATGGTCAAGCTCATGGGGGAACAAACTGACATGCTCCCTGTATGGTGGATCTAATGTGGGAAAGGCAGCAAGACCACAGACTGCTGCTGCAGCCCCTTTATAACTGCCCTCCCTCCTCCCCAAGTTCCATAGCCTCCTCACCCAGGCACCCAAGAACATGAGTGGGGAGGCTACAGGGACCCACACACTCAAACCCAGAGGATCACCCAAGCAGCAGAAAGCTGGCATATGCGAACTTTTGATTTGGTTTCTGGACTTGTCCTTCCCTACTCCTCCACCCCCCTAGCTCAATCCCCTCCCCTCCCCCGGTCTACCTTCAGATTTCTCTCAATGTGTTGTGCAACAAATAATAAAGAACAGTTTTTAAACAATTTTGACTTTATTTCCTTTCATATATATATATAGGGGACAAGTAACCTCAAAAGGATCAAACACAACTGTCACACCGTACTCTGGCCAGCCATGAAACTGGCTTGCAAAGCTTCTCTGATGTGCAGCATGCCCTGCTGTGCTCTTCTAATTGTCCTGTTGTCTGGCTGTGCGAAATTGGCCGCCAGGTGAGTTGCCTCAACCTCCCACCCCGCCATAAATGTCTCCCCCTTACTCTCACAGATATTGTGGAGCACACAACAAGCAGCAATTACAATTGGAATATTGGTTGTGCTGAGATCTAACCGAGTCAGTAAACTGCGCCAGCGCGCTTTCAAACGTCCAAAAGCACATTCTACCACCATTCTGCACTTGCTCAGCCTATAGTTGAACTGCTCCTTACTACTGTCCAGGGTGCCTGTGTATGGCTTCATGAGCCATTGCATTAAGGGGTAGGCTGGGTCCCCGAGAATAACTATAGGCATTTCAACATCCCCAGCAGTAATTTTCTGGTCTGGGAAGTAAGTCCCTTCCTGCAGCTGTTCAAACAGACCAGAGTTTCTGAAGATGCGAACGTCATGCACCTTTCCCGGCCATCCCACGTTGATGTCGGTGAAACGTCCCTTGTGATCCACCAGTGCTTGCAGCACCGTGGAAAAGTACCCCTTGCGGTTTATGTACTTGCTGCCCCGGTGTGCCGGGGCCAAGATAGGGATATACATTCCGTCTATTGCCCCGCCGCAGTTAGGGAACCCCAGCACATTAAAGCCATCCACAGTGGTCTGCACATTTCCCAAAATCACTACCCTTGATAGCAGCTGGTCAATGATTGTGTTGGCTATTTGCAGCACAGCAGCCCCTACAGTAGATTTGCCCACTCCAAACTGATTCCCGACTGACCGGCAGTTGTCAGGCGTTGCAAGCTTCCACAGTGCTATGGCCACTCGCTTCTCAACTGTGAGGGCTGCTCTCATTTTGGTGTCTTTGTGCTTCAGGGCAGGGGACAGCAAGTCACAAAGTTCCATGAAAGTGGCCCTATGCATACAAAAGTTTCACAGCCACAGGGAATCATCCCAGACCTGCAACACTATGTGGTCCCACCAGTCTGTGCTTGTTTCCCGGGCCCAGAATCGGTGTTCCACGCATGAACGTGGCCCAATGCCACCATGATCTCCCAATCGCCACATGCTGTGCTTCTAGGAACGTCTGTGTCCATGTCTTCATCAGTATAGTAATCACACTGTCGTCGCTTCCTCACCCGATTTTGCAGGTACTGCACATACTGCTGGATAATGCGTGAGGTATTTACAATGGTCAAAACTGTAGCGGAGATCTAAGCGGGCTCCATGATTGCCACGCTATGGCGCCTGCATGGGTAATCCTGGAAAAAGGGCGCGAAACATAGGAGGCCTGTTTGGTTCAAGATGGCCGATAAAAGGCAGTAAATGGTTGTCTTCTGTAGCTTTCATGGAGTTGGGAAGCTCGCTAAAGCTGCAAGAGTGCGAGAGCAGAGTTTGTGGCAGAAGCTGTGCGGCTCAGGTCACGATGGCCGAAAAACGGTGGGGAATTGTTGCTGTTTGTAGCTCCACGGGAGCCCAGGACTGACAACATGGAAAAAGCGGTGGAAGCTGTTCGGTTCAGTTCATGATGGCCGAAAAACGGTGGGGAATTGTTGCCTTCTGTAGCTTGCACGCAAGCCCCAGGACAGACAACATGGAAAAATTAGCTAGCGATGCAAGAGCAGGAGAGCAGACTTTGCGGCAGAAGCTGTGCTGCTCGGTTCACAGTAGCCGAAAAAAGGCGGGAAATGGTTAGATAGAAGAGTAGACAGACAGACGAGAGGACATGCGAGGTGGATTCATAGTACCAGGAGACAGGCGGTGCACCGTACTGCACTGTCTGCTGGCAGTATGGCGTCTGCCGTAGCTTTCACGGAGGGAGGAGCGAGTGACAGCACACACCCAGAAACACCCGTGAGAATGTTTTTGCCCCATCATGCACTGGGAGCTTAACCCACAATTCCAATGGGCGGCGGGGACTGCGGCAACTGTGGGATAGCTTCCCACAGTGCACCGCTCCGACATTCGATGCTAGCCTCAGTACTGTGGATGCACTCCGCCGAATTCACATGCTTTAGTGAAGACGCACAACACTGAATTTATAAAATCGCTTCCGAAAATTCGAATTAATTTCGTACCGTACCCTGAGTAGGAGGAGGAGAAAGTTGAGCCAGATCTAATGGTTCCAGTGGCTATCTCGTCCTCCCCAGATGAGGTGCTCACCCTGTCTTTACCATCTCTGCCTGATGATCACAGGCTCAAATCATCAGCTCTTAGAGTGGCATTTGAGTTCCAGATCTAGTTCAAAGAAGTCCTCCAAGAGCACAACATTGACTACTGGACATTTTGCAACTCTTGGGTTCCAGTTGAGTGTCTCTGTTGGTCAACAAGGCAGTTACGGTTCCAGCCAGCATAGTGGGGCACACTTCTGCCTTATGTGCTCCTATCCCAAAAAAGGCTAAGAAGCACTACTTTGTACCATCTAAAGGAGCAGTGTTCTTTCTTGTTCTCACACCCAGCACCCAATTTCCTGATGGTACAAGCAGCCAGAGATTGAGGCTGCAGCACTCCAAGATGACACCTTCAAATGTCTCCATGTCCTATGAAGAAAAGTTTCTCCTTAACAAGACTTCAATTTCAATTGCTATCTACCAGGCCCTATAAGCAAAATACAATTTCACCAATTATGTGAAGATTTTGGACTTAAAAAGACAAATCCCACAAGACGATAGAGCCCGATTCCAGAACCAAATTGATGAGGATATAAACTCATGGCCAAAACATCTTCAGGCAGCAGTGGATGCTGCTGATACTGCTTACAGAGAGAAGACTATTCCAATTGTTCGGAGGAGAGAATCCTAGTTACAGTCCTCAGGTTTTTCTGGGGAGGTACAAAGTACCACCGAACACCAGCACTTTGACAAAATTAACTTGTTTAATGAAAAGACAGAATCTTTTCACTCTTAAGGACTCAAACAACCACTTCATTTGCTGGGCATCTATACCCTGTCCCAAAAAGTAAGCACCAGAAACAGGCGTACAGGCTGTAACCGTGCCTCAGTGGGTAACAACTGAGGATGCCAAATTCAGGACGAACTGCTGAGAAATAGGGCAGATACACCCCATGGCTAATTCCCATAGGATATACCAAACCAGCAACAAAAGTAAACTGTTTCACTACACTGGCTAACAAGAAGTCATAAAGGCAGTTTCCTTGGGCATTCCAGTTCTTATGTCACCACCAAAAATACTGGATTTAGAGATGAGTGGTTCTTTATAACCAGACTCATCAAATAATACGTTCTTCTGATCCCAAAGGACCAGCCACACACCCAGGTCAATATATAACTCAGATCTTACCCAAAATTCATGCTGATGCCAATCCTTTAGTATTTAAAATCTAAAGGTTTATTTATAAAAAGAAAAAGAAGGGTGAGAGTTAAAATTGGTTAAAGGACTCAAATACATATAATAAATGCAAAATTCTTGGTTTAAGCTTGTAGCAGTGATGGAATAAACTGCTGGCTTAATAAGTCTCTGGTTGCTTCCAAATCATTGGAAGGACTTCAGTCTCTTGGTTAGAATGCTCCCATTAGTGTAAGTCCACCGTCCAGAGATTTGAGCAGGACAGAGGCAAAATGGATGGGTTTCCAGGGCCATTTATATCCTCTGCCATGTGGCGGGAAACCTCCTACCTACAAACCCCCTTCCCTGCCGCTTTTCAGGGACCAATCTCACAAGGAAATCCTACATGAGGAGATGGACTCTTCTCCATCAAGGAGCTGTCGAATGAGTGCCACCTCAACATCCAGGGTAAGGGTTTTCCCCTTATTTCTTAGTCTCCAAAAAGAACAAAGGATGGAGACACATTCTCTTCCGAACATTAAAATTCTGCATGGTTACATTCCCATCAATAATCCCTTCTCTGGAAGGGGGCACATGGTTCAACATGAAAGACACTTACTTTCACAGACATTAACCCATCCTACAGGAGGTTCCTCCTTAGGCAAAACCATTACCAATTCAGAGTCCTCCCATTTCGACTAGTTGCAACAGCAAGGATCTTTACAAAAGTCCTTTCAGCGGTGGTGGCTTAGATGAGAAGACACTGCTTTCCATATCTCAACGACTGGCTCCTGCCAGGCAGATCCAGCAAAGAAGTCAAGTTGGGAACCTTATTCCTACTCAACCTATTATCTTTCCTGGGAATCTGCATCAATGAAGAGAAGTCCACTTTGATTCCTACAAGGATCACAGATTTTATAGGCATGACACTGGACTCAACTACAGCAAGAGCCTACCTCCTGATGGAGAGATTTCATGCCACGAGTAATTTGATAAAACAGGTCACCCTCAGACTACAGTAAGGGTCTGCCTTTCCCTTCTAGGCTATATGGCCTCATGCACCCACATAACGTTTGCCAGGCTCCACCTCCACTGCCTACAAAACTGGTTTCAGTCCGACTACTCACCAGAGAAAGACAACATAAATGGCAGAATAATAATCCTGGCCAATGTCACACCTTCTCTTGTATGGTGGGCAACCCACGAAAAACATTCAGGTGAGTTCCTTTTCTCCCACCCATAGGCGAGGCAACTATCATCACAGATGCTTCCCTCTTAGGTTGGGTAGTCCACATGGACGATCACATTGCACAAGGCACCTGGACCCCTTAAGAGACCAGGATGCATATCAATCTACTGGAATTAAGGGTCATCCATCTAGCCTGCAATGCATTCTTTCCACTCATTTGATCTCAATATATCCAGTTAATGTCAGACAGCATGACGACTGTCTTCTACATAAACATGGAGAACAAGATTCCTTCCTTTGTGTATGGAAGTTGTGTTAATTGGTGCATCAGAAACCACATAACTCTTTTGGCAGTATACCTACCAGGTGCACAGACCGTTGTCCATAGACCACCAATAGGAGATTCATGATTCCATCCCAAATGAGATTTTTTTACCCTGTGCGAAACAGTGTCTTAGAACCTCTGTCTCACAGGCGAACAGGAAACTCTTCCTATAGTGCTCCAGAGCAGCTCTGGGCTGGGGCTCGAAGGGCAATGCCCTTCTGCTACCTTGCATGGACCACCTCAGATATCAGAGGGGAAGCCGTGTTAGACTGTACCACAAAAACAACAAGGAGTCCGGTGGCACCTTAAAGATTAACAGATTTATTTGGGCATAAGCTTTTGTGGGTAAAAAACCCACTTCTTCAGATGCACCTCAGATATGCCTTTTCTGCCATCCCACTAATATCGATGTCTAGTTGGCAGCCGGTATCAAGCGGAGTGCCCCCGGAGTCGGTCCTGGGACCGGTTTTGTTCAACATCTTCATTAATGATCTGGGTGATCGGATGGATTGCACCCTCAGCAAGCTTGCGGATGACACTAAACTGGGGAGAGGTAGATATGCTGGAGGGTAGGGATAGGGTCCAGAGTGACCTAGATAAATTGGAGGATTGAGCCAAAAGAAATCTGATGAGGTTCAACAAGGACAAGTGCAGAGTCCTGCACTTAGGACGGAAGAATCTCCATGCACTGCTACAGGCTGGGGACCGACTAAGCGGCAGTGCTACAGAAAAGGACCTGGAGATTACAGTGGATGAGAAGGTGGATATGAGTCAACAGTGTACCCTGGTTGCCAAGAAGGCTAATGGTATATTGGGCTGCATTAGTAGGAGCTTTGCCAGCAGATCGAGGGAAGTGATTATTCCCCTCTATTCAGCACTGGTGAGGCCACATCTGGAGTATTGCATCCAGTTTTGGGCCCCCCACCACAGAAAGGATGTGCATAAATTGGAGAGAGTCCAGTGAAGGGCAATGAAAATGATTAGGGGGCTAGGGCACATGACTTATGAGGAGAGGCTGAGGGAACTGGGCTTATTTAGTCTGCAGATGAGAAGAGTAAGGGGGGGGATTTGATAGCAGCCTTCAACTACCTGAGGAGAATGGAGCTCGGCTGTTCTCAGTGGTGGCAGATGACAGAACAAGGAGCAATGGTCTCAAGTTGCATTGGGGAAGGTCTAGGTTGGTTATTGGGAAAAACTATTTCACTAGGAGGGTGGTGAAGCACTGGAATGGGCTACCTAGGGAGGTGGTGGAATCTCCATCCTTAGAGGTTTTTAAGGCCTGGCTTGACAAAGCCCTGGCTGGGATGATTTAGTTGGGGTTGGTCCTGCCTTGAGCAGGGGGTTGGACTAGATGACCTGCTGAGGTCTCTTCAAACCCTAATCTATGATTCTACCACAAGCTCTGCAAAAGATTTGTCGTGACAAAGCTCAGGTCATCTTCAGTTCTGGTTCTCAGACCTGCTGAGGATTTCAATCCATCCTCCCATCAGCATCCAACCACTTCCAGATCTACTGATGTAACCAGGCATCCCAACCCAGGCCCTCTACAACTCATGGTCTGGTATTCGGATAGGCATCAGGTACAGAACGCTCGTGTTCGGTATCAGTCGGATCCACTCTCAACCAAAGCAGCACAGATTCTACCAGCAGATGCTATCTAGCCAAAAGGAGACATTTCTTTGTCACAACAGCACAGTTGTCTCCAAAATCCACAGGGATTCTTGTCATTTTATACTACCTACTCACCCTTAAGACATCAGGCCTTAATCATAAGCTCCTTATGGGTCCACCTTGCAGCAATCAGCGGCTTTCATTTGCCACCTGAGGCCCATACTATCTTCACTCAAACAACTAGATTCCTGAAGAGACTCCTCTGAACTTTCGCACTGGTGATGAAACCAACATTACAATGGGATTTTGATCTTTTCCTTTCAGTATTTAACAGACCTCCCTTCAAACCAATAGCCACATGTGCTATGTCCCACTTCTCGATGAAAGTTGCCTTCCTAGTCATCATCACATCAGCCATAAGGGTTAGTGAGCTGGAGCCTGTGACATACAGGGGTACAACCTAGACTAGTGGGCGGCTGTGTTACCCCTGCCCTGCAACTTTGGATGTCTTACAATGCCTTGCTGAAGTAGCTCCCACAAGCCACACCCTGAGTGTCTATATAACTGCAGTCTGCCAGCTACACCCTGGCTCTCACCAGCCTTGATTATACTGCATGGTGATCCCAACACACCCCCAGTCCCAGATTTCCCCCCAGAAATGTATGTCCTGTACTGTCCAGGAGAGGGCTGGGAGTACAAATATATTAATCCCATTATTCCTTTAATGGAACATTATGCCACTTTGTTACCTTAAATGGTTATCCAAATACTTCAACTAAAACACACTGGATTAGATAGAACAGTAAAACAAGTTTATTAAGTACAAAAAGAGAGTATAAATAATGAGACATAAAAGTTACTGACCAAACTTTTCAACAGCTGTTTTCTTTTATCTTCTCAGGTACAGAGAATGTGATGGGTAGGGAGAGAGCGAGAGAGAGATGAGTGCCTTTGGAGTGTTTGTACCTCCTTTTTATAGTTTCAGTCCCCCTCTGGAAAAATATTTCCATCTGAGACCCAGGAGACAAACTTTACGTGGAAGAATATTCCCTGCTGGTTTGTTTTTTTTCCACCAGTTTGTACTTCTTTTGTTTTCCCTCACTGCTTGATGACCATGTTTCCTGCTTAAATGCAAATTAAGGCAAGCACACATTCCTTCAAGACAGACCTGACTTCTGCATGGGTAGGGCTGTGGGGTTTGGAACATGTGTTAATATCATACAGGGAAATCTTATAACTTCACATACAATGTTGCCACACATTTTATTAGGACAATACTGACCAGCAAATTTCGAATGATACAAGGCATACCTTGTACAAAGATTTTTACAGTAGTAATAGGGTGTGAATTCTGCCAAGCCAACCTTTATGTATAGCCCAGAGAAAAGTCAGAGCCCTCATGGCAGATCCAACTATATACCACTTTTCATAAAGAGAAGGTCTCTCTTCACCTTCATCCAAAATTCATTCCTAAAATAACTTCCGAGTTTCTCACAAAATCAAACCATCTGCTTACCAGTATTTTTCCCAAAACCTCATGCTTCTGATGAGAGAAGGCATTGTTCTCTAGACATCCAACAGGTGCTGGCATTCTATCTGCAGTGAACAAAAGCAATTAAGAAAACACCTAGACTATTTATCATTGTAGCAGAGCGATCAACAGATCATGCATTACCTGCACATAGCCTCTCTAAATGGATCTCTGGCTGCATCATTCTTTGTTACCAACTAGCCTGAAGCACTTCCCGCTCCAACCCGCTGAGGGGGTAAGAGACCACTTTACCAGAGTGCAAGCAACCTCTACAGGATCTCTGAGATGTACCTGTACTAGATATATGTAGAAGCTCTGTCCATGCTTTCACAAAACATTTTGGATTGGTCCAAACCTCTACTACATATACAGCTGTGGGAATGGCAGTACTTCAGACATCCATGCTATCTGCATCCTCACACCCACCTCCTGTTTGACTACTGCTTATGTCCCACATGTGCAATACACCTAGGGACCATCACTAGAAGAAGAAATGAGGTTACTTACCTGTAACTGGAGGTTCTGAGAGATATGTGGTCCCTGTCTATTCCACTATCCAACCTCCATCCCCCTCTGCTGTGGATGACAACTGGATTCATGGTAAGAGAAGGAATTGGAAATGCGTTGATCCGCACTGCCCCATATCTCATCCATTCAGAGCATGCGAAGAGCAACTGCACACACATGGAGCAACGGACACAACTTACTACAAATCTCTGATCTCAAGTGCATTGTGCACAAGTGAAGCCACATATAGAAAACAAATGGGGACCACACATCTTGAATCTCCAGTTACAGATAATTAATCTCCATTGTTTCCTTAGTATAGCTTCAGTAAACAATTTTCAATGAATTTTTAATAGTATTATAGGAAGGGAAGTTAGAGTCCTCACACCAAGGAACACCTCTTCCCACAGTACCCCAATATGGGTATCACACTATGCCCAGAACACCAGGCTTTAAAAACTGCTTCCTGTTCCTGCTCCTTCTCAGTCAGTGACTACCACTACCAATGCCTTTACTAGCTTGGGAAGTGCATATCTCTGCCAGGTGCAGTATGTGTCACTCCTTCCTTAGCTGCACTTGCCAGGTGTGGGAATTCCAGCTTTAAAAGCACCTCTTAGAGAAGGCTATGAGGCTGTGACCCAAGCCAGTGGACCCACACCCCTGTGCATTGGCTAGAATCAGCAAGAAGCGTGCCTCCTACCATGAGGTCTGACTTAGGAGCGAGGGTATATACACCCATAGACTCACTCTCAGGGTCTCATTGGGAAGGTAGGGAAAGCTCTCCATACCTACTCTAAAGAGAACGGAATCAACCGTGCCCAAATCAACTAAGTCTTTGCCCTACGCCCCCAAGTACTCAGAATGTTGTAAGTCTAAGACCCATGATAAAAAGGATCATAAGAGCAGGGCTCCATCAGGACAGACTCTGCACCTCCTTCACCGATGCTAATGATACCACTCAAGTCAAAAAACTGAGAGCCAACAGCACCAGTGAAGAATACCCACCAGGAACTTCAACCACTGATGGTACCACCACAACCCTGAACATCATCAGCACATAGTCTCCCAATATTTGCTCCGTTGGTACGGGCAGATGGAACTGTAGTCTCTAAAAGGAGAATGAAGACATATACCACACCAGAGAACATATTTGTCCTCCCATATCCTTAATCTCCCCTGCTATTGGGACTGTCCTTCACCAGAGCGACCTTGACTCCATCAAGGGACATGAGCTATGAGGGAAGTTTGTCCCCCATCCCCACTACCAGTCACAGCTTCACTCTGATGGGACTGGCTCCAGCAGAATCAGTCACAGGAGGAACTGTCATCATCTCCTGTGAAGGACATCAGCACAGGCAGGAGGTTGAAAGCCTCCTGGTATCACTTTGTGTCGAGACATTTCCCTCAGGCAGTGGTACCATACCTCAGGGACCCTCCTCAACCCCTCTTACTGGCCATACTGCAGATGCAATTCGACAGTATTGGCCTCTGGGAGCTATCCCAGAGTGCTCCAATGTGACTGCTCTGGACAGCACTTTCAACTCCGATGCACTAGCCAAGTACACAGGAAAAGTCCCTTTTGGAGCATTCAGTGATGGATAGAAAGTCTGGGTGATTTATGGGATGGTTTAGTCTTGTCTATGTAAGAAGCCAATGCCCTCCGAACATAAAAATTATGGAGTGTGTAATGTGTTCTGTGTGGGGTTTAGGGGTGTGGTCGGAGGGAAGCTTTATCCTCAAAGACCACCATGTATGGGGGTTCCACCATGAAAGCCCACAGTGCTCCCACACGTCTGAAAGATGTCACTGCCCCAAGAAATGCTACTTTCATAGAATGGTGTAGCAGTGATTATGTCGTCCTGGGTTCACATGGGGAAGAGGTGAGGATTCGAAGGACCAGGTTCAGGTCCCATGGTGTAGGAGGCTCACGTAGTTCAGGGTAGGCATTATTGAGTCCTCTGAGGAAACATTGATTCAGTAGATGGGTAAAGACGGGATGGCAATCCACCTTGGGGTGGAATGTTGTGATGATAGGTAGATGGACTTTTGGTCTGACAATTTGAATTCTAATAGGTAACACAATTTAGAGGGTAATGTCCCTGGGATGGAAGTCATCCGTTTTAGTTGGCACCAGGCCTTAAGTCATCTCCCCTTCAAGGTGTATGGGCGATAGTTCATTTCTGTTCAACTGTGTAACTATACTTTGTACCTCCCCTGAACAGGTCAGCTCAGGTTCTGAGAGCCATGGAGGAGCCATGCTCTGAGATGGAGTTTCTGTGGATGCAGGACATGGCCTGAGTCCTGGGACAGCAGGTGAGACAGAAATGGGAGTGCGATTCATGGATGCACGGTCATGCTGAGGGGGTAAGGCTACCATGGTTTGGCGAGACCATGATAGAATTACTGTGGCCCATCCGGCCTGATCTTATGGATCACCCAGTTCAAGAGAGGAATAGAAGGGAAGGCATAGAGAAGGGGAGCGTTCCACTCGAGGAGGAATGCATCACCTAACGACTGCACACCGAGACCGGCACCGGAAAAAAAACCCTGCATTTTGTGCAGTTAATAAAAGGTCTACTGAGGGGAACCCCCAGTGTTGAAAGACATGCAGGAGTACTGTGTTGTCGAGCTCCCTTCACGATCCTGAGAAATTTGTCTGCTAAGGGTATGTTCTGTGGTGGTGTGGATATGGTGTCTGATGCACCATCGTCAGGGTTTTATGGCTTGCACACAGAGGTACTGGGAGTGTGCTCCCCCTTGTCTGTATATATAATACATACAAGCTCAGGCTTCAAATAGCCTTGTCCTTGATGAGTGGCAGGAATTGGGAGCAAGCGTTGCGGACAGCTTGAAGTTCCAATAGGTTTATATGTCAAAGGGATTCCACAGGGGACCAGTGGCCCTATGTAGAATGTGGGTGCAGGTGTGCTCCGCATCCCAGGAGTGAGGCATTTGTGGTCTGAATGAAGGATGCTCCCATGCATACGTTGGTCAGTTTTGCCCACCAGAGAAAGGGGTCCTTTATTTTGCCCGATATCATAGGGTGGTGTATACTGTGCCTGTGTGGAACAAAGTTGATACGTAGCCTTCCTTGTACGGATGTTTAATCTGGTGTGTCTGACAGCAAATGCTGTGGCTGCCATGTGGTCAAGTCCTGGCAGATACCTGTGGGCTATTTCATGCAGTGGGTATGAGGCTGATGAGAGTGAAAGAACGTTGTCTCGGTAGTGAGGCTATAGCCTTGATAGAGTTGAGGTGGCCCTCAATGAAGTCCAGCTCTTGCACAGTTGTTAGAGTGGGCTGGTCGGTATTTATTAGGAAGCCCAGGTTCGTGAAGAGGGTTACCACCTCTTCGGTGGCTTGCAATGCTGTGTGCTGGGTTTTAGCAGGCAGTCACTTATAGCGTATAGTGTGACCATCTTGAATCATTGTAAAAAGCAACAGAGGGTCCTGTGGCACTTTTAAGACTAACAGAAGTATTGGAGCATAAGTTTTTGTGGGTGAATGCCCACTTCATCAGACGCAAGTGGGGATGAAGTGGGCATTCACCCACGAAAGCCTATGCTCCAATACTTCTGTTAGTCTTAAAGGTGCCACAGGACCCTCTGTTGCTTTTTACAGATTCAGACTAACATGGCTACCCCTCTGATACTTGAATCATTGTGTTTCTGATGAACTTGTTGAATTACCGGAGGTCGAGCATTGGTCTCCATCCACCAGAGTTCTTGTTAGGGGAAGTTCATGGTTGGGATGCAGCAACTTGAGAAGTAGATTGTTGTCCCCTCAGGGCCAGTGTCTGCGACCCTGTGAGGCAAATCACCGCTGTTGTTGTGAATACATTGGCCGGTGGTATCATTGGGATGTAAAGTAATTCCTCTGTTTTCTCTTAGGTTTGGGGTTATAGGTTCCCAAGGATCAGAGAGTTGCTCGTGAGTGGAATGAGTCGTCTGTCTTTTTGGTGAGTAATTTGGGCTGGCAAGTCTTCCACCGTGAATTGCACCTCTTCGGGTAAGCGAGAAAGATAGAGCCATGAACTTCTCATTACAACCACCGTCAACACAAATGTTGCAGCCCTGCCCTCAGAATCAAGTGCTGTGAATTGTTCTCCCTTGTCTTGGCAATAAAAATCAATCAATTCAGACATTTTTGTGTAGTTTGTATAGTTGTATTTTGTTAGTAATGTCGCATAGTTGGCTATGCGGAGGTGAGGGGTAGCCAAGGAATAAGCCTGATTGCCAAAATTGATCAAGTCTTTTCCAGTCCTTACCATGAGTTGTGTTTCAGGGCCGTTGTTGCATGCCACATTGCTGGACTGCGTCTACACTAAGAAATTAGGCACTGGATACAAAGTCGACACCCTTTGTTGATACACGGACCTTCCGGCGGCTGGAGGGGAAGCCGCAGGGGTCCACAGAATGACCCTTACAGGGTCCATCAGTGCCTCATTCATGTGAAGGGCAATTTTTTTTTTTTTTTAAACGAAGCAGATGTATGCAAAAAAATCCACTAGCCCATGCTGTATCACGGGGACCTCCTCAAGGGAGATGTCCAGAGTATTAGGGGAAGGAGGCATAAAGGTGTCCGCTCTGGACAATGATGGCAAGTGGGTAGGTGATCTCCCCTGCAGGGGCGGAGGTTCTTCCTCCTCTTCCCCTGGTACCACTGAGGGTGCTGGTACAGAAGCTGTGGGGAATTACTGTGTGCTGGGTCTGGCCGTGACAGGCAGTCCCCCCTTGTGTGGGCATACGACCCATGAAGTCCAGTATGCCCATTGGGATGGGAGCAGCATAGGGGGTCCCCATACCACTGTAAGTATCTGGGGACAGCATAATATGCCCCAGGACAGACTCCTGGGTTGACTGACTCCTGATGGATAGGAGCTGATGGGGGAATAGCTCCCTGTTCTTCCTCATCTTCCTCCTTCAAATAAGGAGCGAGACATTGAGTGATGTTGGGGACGCAGGGAGACATGGTGCCAAGGGTATCATTCTCATATCGGTACCGCGAATAGGGGGATCAGGGGCAGAGCCAAATACCAGAACCCTCTGTCTGAGGAACTGCCGCTGTGCTGGTTTCATTGGCCCCTGGGGCTGCCTCCTTGTCAGTGCCAGGGCTGCGGAGGGGAAGGCAGCACTGCTGGCTGCACCTCTGTGAGTGTTGGACGTGCCATTGAAGAAGCCGCCTTTTGTAGGGGTGCCGTGCCGCCATTTGTAGGGTTTTGGTTTCCCCTTAGTGCCTGTGTCGGAGCCGGCTCTTGTAGAGTCTCTGGCTCTAGCAGTGCCGGGGGTGCCAGGATTTTCCACTACTTCGGCTCCCGGTGCTGGTATTGGATGCCTGCTCACGGAATGAATATAAAACGAAGTGCGGAGGCACGGGGTTTTGATTTCTGCATAGTGCCTGTGTTGGAGCTGGCTCTTGTAGAGTCTCTGGCTCTAGGGGTGCCGGGGTTTTCCACCACCTTGGCTCCCAGCGCTGACAACACAGCTGGTGCCAGCACTGGATGCCTGCCCGCGGAGCAGCTGTGGATTGTGGCATGGAGGCACAGGGCTCCGAAGTCTCTGTGTGCAGCGGTGCCGGAGCTCCCGGTGCTGACAGCACAGCCGGTGCTGCTATTATCTGCAGGACAGCTGTGGGTTTTTATTTTTTATTCCTGCGGTGGGGACCCAGGTGCTTCCTCGAGTGACGCCCAGCAGGGCACTCCAATGTGGGGTTGGAGAAAGCACTTCTGTCCGAAGCTGTGGCTGGTGAAGTGTGTGTGGGGGGGGGGGGGGGGGGGGGGTCCCAAGCCTAATGCCCCGACACAGGTCCGAGAGACCTCTCCACTCCCTGCCTGTGAGCCTGAGGCAATGCAACACTGCCTGCAGCAGTGCGAGGCAGGGACCACGCATGTGCGACCCAACCGGCACTGCTACTAAAAGTCTCCTATTACGAGCGCAGGGGTGCACGAACACCTAAAGTGGAGCACCCACAGGGACAGCACTCGAAGAAGCATCCATGCACTATTTCTGCCCCCCCATGCTCCTCCCCTCTCCCCCCCCCCAAAAAAAAGACACCCTGACAAACCAGTGACTATGGTAACTTGGAGAGCAGCAACAGATGTTCCTGGAAATGTTTTAGGTTAGTTTTATGTACCTTGCACTGGAGAGAGTAATTTCTAAATGGTGGCTATGTTTATAAAGTAAGACTGCCTAAGGTAATCGGTTCAAAGATCTTTTGTCCCAGTCCTCACACAGCTCTTGAATTCCTCCAACCTCCATCACTGAAGGTTTCAGTACAAAAGCGATGTCACTGTGTAATGCACTCTGGCACATGAATCACATTTTGTTGAAAGTACCGTGCATACATATGGAATTGTAAAACTAACTGGAAAATGACTACCCTAGTCAACTACACTTATGAAAAAGCCCTCGGAAATAAGAAAACAGATTCAGGAACAGATCCTGTTCCTATTGAAATCAATGCAAGTTTTGCTTCTGACTTCCATTGGAGCAAGCCCTCTGAAACTCAGGGTTATTTCACAACAGCAGAGTTTAAGATGAGTAAACTGCTAACAAGGCGACTCACGTAACGTGAAAAGTGCACTTATACAAGATTCCCAAATGCATGGGGTTGATTGTACTTGATCCTGAACTGGTGTTCACTTTCACACATCTATTATGTTGAAGTAATAAAGGAGATATTTAACATTACAAAATTTGTGCAGAGTAGCTACATCTCCCCCAGAACAGATTTGTTAATTTCCATACACAGTGTTTAAATAAAAAGGATAAACAGCTATTTTGATACAAATTAAAATGTATATTTGCAAAGGGCGTGTATCACTACTCTAGTTTTATTTAGTTTAATGTGACATTCCACAAGATTGAAATCATGTGAGTTAATTAAAACTATTGTAATTTGGTATCTAAAAAGTTTCATGTTTTTAAAAAGTTAAACCCTTTAGCTTTTCTTTCAGAACCAGAAGTTAATCTGTTTGAAGTTACATAAAATCATAGTTCTTAAAAAGGATACATAATACAGTTGCACCATTTTAATGGTGAGCACTCCAATACAATAAGCATTTCTTCCACAATAGTATTGGTAACAATATAGGCACATAGCGGCATGTAAATTACACATAGCAACCAGAACAGCAAAGGCACAAATCTGGATTTTTACCTTTCAAAGTGACGTTTAATTTACCAACAAAAATATTGTTCTATACTTCATGCAGAAGTTTTACATTTGTATTTAACAGCACAAAACCATTACAGAAATGCTGTCATCTGATAAAACAGGTCATTTAAATAAAAGATAGCAGCTCTTTGCATTGAGGAACTAATGTCTGAGATTAGAGGGCAATATATAAAATTCCACTTCAAAGGGTTTAGACGGTCTGAACCCTGTGAGCATCCTTTTGTCTACAAAAGTATTGTCTGGCAACTGAAAGTAATTACAAGTTTTCTAGTTTATTGTAGGTATGTATTTATTTTCCTCTATGTCTACACAAGAAGATCTGAAAGATTAAGATTATCTGTAAAACTATCAATTGTTTCTCCAATATAAAAGTAGATTTTAAACTTTAATATAAACTATACTTTCAAAACAAACTTAGGCATTACTTGAAGGAACCATTGTTTAAGTGTAACTGCTAGCTTATTTTTGTCATGAAGTCCCACTGATGACAGATCTCCTTTATCCACCATTAAGAATGCAGCCCTTAGCAACTCAAGGTTAAGTCTGTAATGCAGCAACTTTGAAGTTAATTCTGCCCACGGCTCCAAGAATACGACAGTTCTGCATTTTACATAGAAACATTACTATTAAGACAAGTAGAAAATGTGTGTTTACAAATGAAGATCTTCATAATTACTAAAAAAGACACGTTTCTTCTAATTTTCTTAACTAGCTCTTATATGCACCATTCCACATTGTGGAAAAGCTGAAATATGCAGTCTGGACTCACTCTACAAATTAAAGAAAAAAATGGAATTACAGGTATTGGCACAAATACTTACATTTACACCTGTACAAAATAAAATTGACAATCCTTTCCCACCAATTAGAGTAGAACATTCATCTGCTATCCAACAGGTACTTTCAAATATAGATTGCCTGATTAAATGTGTTAAGGTGGGAACACAATCTGAGAATAGTGGATGTGCCAAAAGTTCCAAACTGCTTTATCAGTGTTTAAATGGAGGGAGGAACCAGAAGTATGTCCAAAGAGTTCAGTGAAATAATTATTCTTGCAACTTCATGAGGTCACTGCAACTGCACTCTGTACGCCCCTATTAGCAACTTTACCTGTAAGAAGGAAAAAAATGCTTCAAATGACCATCCATATATCTTGCACAAAGGTAAAAGTACTGAGTAAAAGGGGAGGTGGAGGAAACTTGCTAGTAACTGAAGAAAATGCAGTTTATATAATCTGTACTTGGTGGATCAGAATTTTTTGGACCCATATTCTAAAGTGAACAGTTTGAAAATCAAAATTCAAAGGAAAGTACTTAACAATATTCTGAAGTGCCTTAAACATCCTCTGTTCATACAGCAAACAAATTTGTAAATTAACGTACTCCAAACCTTGACCAGGAGCTTCAATAGAATTACCTCTCTTTATCATGTTAGGCAGCAATCAAGTTTTTAGAAAAGCTTTTTGGATGAAATGCTGATGTATTTGATAGGCAGCATAATTAAATACCGGAGAACCTCATTACTCTGTAGTGCTAGAGTGAATAAGAACCACAACTCCTCCCAGAAGCGTTATTAGGACAGGATCAACCTATCATTACTCTTGTGACTGTTGTAATCACTGCAGGAACCATCTGGCAGCATCTAGCAGACTTTCTACACTTCTAAAAAGGAAATTGCACACCCTGACTTCAATGCAGGCTCTCGGGAACTGCTTCTGAACTTTCCATGGCACTGACACCAGTTACACAGGTTTAACAAAAGATGGCTGGTAGTTGCTCTGTGCCCACAATGTCATTCAGTGCACATCCAGTAGCTGCTACCTTTACTTGCTCCCTATTACTGACCTAGTAAACACCATTTGCAATATTTAGTCCAACTGCAATTTAAGCACTTCATTCTGGGGTATGAATTACTCTGGCTATTATTTATTCATGACGGAAATATTTCCATCTTCAAAGTGAATCTCATCAGCGGTGACCCTAAGTGACTTTTGGCAACATCACAGATAGACTGGGATAGGAGCTGAAAAAGGTTGTCAACTGAACTGAAGGGAAGGAAAATGAGGAACACTTTAAATAATGTTACATTTATAGGCCAGGCCTATAATTTGGAGTACTGAGACTCCTGGAAGAGAAAGACATTGGAACTTCTGTCAAAATAAAATCACTCTACCACCACCTCATTACATACATTTTGTACAGGTAAGCATGTCTCACCTTGGCAGTAGGCGCTTCTGTCAACCGTATAAAAAGCTTGTTAAGGCCTGTAACAGGACTGAAGGAATAAATAAAGTGACTATCCTAAAAGAAAAAATTACAATAAGTTAGTGTTGGTGTGTGGCAAACACTTCTCTGGGCACTTTGAGGTGAAATGCAGAAGCACTGAGAGACTGGAGTTAAGAACATCTCATCCATAGCTACAAGTGTATTTTTTGGAAAGATAGTTCTGAGACGACATTACTTAAGCCCTTTGGTGTAAGTACATCATTCTCTGTGAAGAAACAGAACTAGGGAATGTGATTATATTGAAGCACTAATGAAAGGTAAACTAAGGAATACAAGTTTAATTACTACAAATTTCAGCATAGTATACTTAATGCAAAGCAGTTTAACTCAAACTTAGTTCTTTCATGGCTAAGAGACTGGGATTCTTGAGCTTTTGAAATTCTCATGTCACTGATTGAAGCTGACCAGAAAAGGCACTAAGATTGACAATTTGCCCACTTCCTGCTCAACTCCCTACTGACAGCGTTTCACCTCTGATACCCTGATCTTCACTAGCCTTGAAGACTAGAAATGGCTACTAAATATTCCCATTTTCCTCTGTAGTTTCTCTATAGATCTTTCAACAGATTTTTTTTTTTTTTTTTTAAACAAAGAAATTGCAATTTACTATATTAAAAGGCCTGTCACAAGAAACATGCTGGGACTGAAGTACAATTCAAGTCCCTTGAAATTACACAGATTACAAGTTTGTTTTTTGTAGAGGTGCTATAAAAGCAGATTAACTAGTTCAATGGACAATACTTACCAAAAATACAGGAAGCTGGAATTTATCATTTAAAACCACTGCTTGCACACTGCATGGTCCACAGAGCCGAGCAATAACTTCTTTACCAAAGAAGTTTGAATGGAAAACAAATAGAAGAATTCCAGATCCTAAAGAGAAGACAATTTGATCAATTTCATAAAGAAAATGTGATTTATCTGAAATCAGAAGGTTTATGATTTTAAAAAGTTATACCCCCCTACCCAAACTGGTAAAGGAGAGCTAAAACTAGGTCCACTGTACCCTTGAATAAATCTTCATTTAGATGGAGGGTATTGTGGTTTTTGTTTTTAAATAAAACTTCACACTACTACACTGTACATTATTATAAGATCGCAATTTTGGTTTTTGATGTTGGCAAATATTGACAAATACTAAACTTTACTGCTTTGGTGATGCATAACCAGTCCATAGTGTTGCTGTTCAGAACCACAAAGATTCTAGACTCCCAAGCCAATGGAAAGCAAGCTCATTGCAGGACGACTGCCTTCGTCATTGGGGCAAGGTGTAGGATTAAAATGAAATTAAAGTTAGCTTAAGTTTGGTAATGGAAAAAAACGGTTACCTACCTTTTCGTAACTGTTGTTCTAGATGTGTTGTTCACGTCAATTCCACATTAGGTGTGCGTGTGCTGCATGCACGAACGTTGGAAACTTTTCCCTTCGTGGTACCCGTTGGGCCGGTGGGGCCCCCGCTTGAGTGGCGCCACTGCGCCGTGCATATATATCCCCGCTGGCCAGACCCCCTCCAGTTCCTTCTTGCCGGCAACTCCGACAGAGGGGTAGGAGGGCGGGTGGTGGAATGGACGTGAACACCACATCTCGAAGAACCACAGTTATGAAATGGTAGGTAACCGTTTTTTCTTCGAGTGCTTGTTCACGTCCATTCCACATTAGATGAATTACAAGCTTACCTTTGGAGGAGGGCAGGAGTCACGGAACAACTGATCGGAGGAGCGCCCCGCCAACCGCCGCGTCCTCTCGGGCCTGCTGGTTGACCGTGTAGTGGGTCGTGAAGGTATGCACCGACGACCAGGTGGCTGCTCTGCAGATCTCCTGGATCGGGACTTGTACCAGGAAGGCCACTGAAGCTGCTTGCGCCCTGGTCGAGTGGGCCGTGACCGCCGGGGCCGGAACATAGGTCATAACACACGCGAATGCAGTCTGTAATCCAGGAGGAGATTTGCTGCGCCGACATCGGGAGGCCTCTCATCCTCTCAGCCACTAACAGCTGCGTGGATTTACGAATGGGCTCGGTGCGTTCCAAGTAGAGCTGCACCTTGTCTTTATGAAACACTGTATATGGTGGTTCCAAGGTGAGCGCCCTCAGCTCAGATACCCTTCTGGCTGCAGTGATGGCCTCCAGGAAAGGTGGAGGAGGGAGCAGGTAGCGAGGGGCTCGAACAGGGGCCCAATGAGCTTAGAAAGGACTATGTTGAAATTCCATGGAGGGACTGGGGGGCTTGAGTAAAGGAACACCCGCTCCAGTCCTTTAAGAAACCTCCCCACCATTGGGTGGGAGAACACTGAGCCCTCTGAAAACCCTGGGCGGAAGGCAGAAATGGCCAGCAGATGCACCCTGATCGAGGACAGGGCCAGACCCTGCTGCTTGAGGTGCAGTAGATACTCTAGAATGGTCAGCACTGGATCCTGGTGTGGCTGAACCTGTTGGGGCCCACACCAGCACGACAACCTCTTCCACTTGGCCAGGTAAGTCGCCCTGGTAGAGGGCTTCTTACTACCATGTAGAACCTGCTGCACAGGAAGGGAGCACTGGCTCTCCAAAGCGTTCAGCCACAGAGCTTCCATGCAGTCAGATGCAGTGATTGCAGGTCGGGGTGGAGGAGCTGCCCTCCATCCTGCATGATGAGGTCCCGGTGCAGAGGCAGGGTTACCGGGGCTTCCGCCGACAGCTCCAGGAGCGTAGTGAACCAGTGCTGGGGGGGCCAGGCCGGGGCGACGAGGTTGACCGCTGCCCTGTCCCTGCGCACCTTGAGCAGGACTTTGTGCACCAGAGGAAGCGGGGAAAGGGCATATTTCAATTCCCCTCCCCACGGGATCGCAAAAGCGTCTGCTATTGAGCCTGGGCTGCAGCCCTGGAACGAGCAGAACTGCAGGCATTGGGCGTTGTCCTTGGTGGCAAACAGGTCTACCTGGGGAAACCCCCACTTGTGAAAGA
The DNA here is from genome assembly GCF_002925995.2 of Terrapene triunguis. Taxonomy (NCBI): domain Eukaryota; kingdom Metazoa; phylum Chordata; order Testudines; family Emydidae; genus Terrapene; species Terrapene triunguis. The sequence goes on along the minus strand of NW_020664489.1, from coordinate 6,075,459 downwards.
GCGAAAACAAGATATCCGCTCTGAGCGTCCACTCGTGCATGCGGTACGACCTGCTGAAGTGGTCCGCCAGTTTGTTCCGCACCCCCGGGAGGTCTGACGCCTCGAGGTGGATGGTGTGGGCTATGCAAAAGTTCCAGAGGAGGAGAGCCTCGTGGCAGAGCGGTGAGGAACGGGCTCCGCCATGCTTGTTTACATAAAACATGGCGGTCATGTTGTCCGTCAGAACTGTCACGCTGTGACCACTCAAAGTGGCGTGAAAGGTCTGGCAGGCTAAACGAACCGCCCTGAGCTCCTTCACGTTGATATGGAGCAACCGCTCTGCTCCCGACCACAAACCCTGAGGTCCCCTAGCTGAGCACCCCATCCGAGGTCTGACGCGTCCGTCACAAGCGTCAGGTCCGGCTGTTGTGCGGCAAAGGGGATGCCTTCGCAAACCACTGTCTGGTACCGCCACCACCGCAAGGAGTCTAGCACATCCCCCGGGGCTGTCGCTACCAAGTCCATGGGGTCCCTGCCTGGGCAGTATACACGGGCGAGTCAAGCCTGCAGAGTCCTCAGTTTCAGTCTGGCATGCATGCATGCTGCCATGTGGCTCAGCAGCCTCAGGCAGCATCTGGCCGTCGTAGTGGGCAACTGGCACAGGGAGGTCACTGCCTGCTGGATGGCCAGGAATCGTGATACTGGAAGGCTCGCCTTTGCCTGTACCGCATCTAGGACCACCCCTATGAATTCCACCTTCTACGTTGGAATGAGGGTGGATTTGGGGACATTGACCAGGAGCCCCAGAGTGCGGAATAGTCTCAGGGCCACCTGTACGTGGGACTGAACCTCCTCTTTGGACCGGCCCACCAGGAGCCAGTCGTCGAGGTACGGTAAACTTGAATCCTCTGCCTCCGTAAGAAGGCCACCACTACCGCCATGCATTTTGTGAACACCTGTGGGGCCGCAGCTAGGCCAAATGGGAGAACCGTGAACTGGTAATGTTCTTGGTTCATGGTGAAACGCAGGAATCGGCGATGCGCTGGGTGGGAGGCGATATGAAAGTACGCGTCCTTCATGTCGAGGGCAGCGTACCAGTCCCCCAGATCCAGGGAAGGGATGATGGTGCCCAAAGAGACCATGCGGAACTGGGCCTTGACCAGGAATTTGTTGAGGCCGCATAGGTCTAGAAGGGTCAAAGGCCTCCTTTGGCCTTGGGAATGAGGAAGTATCGGGAGCAGAACCCTTTCCCCTTTAGGTCTTTCGGTACCATCTCTACCGCCCCCGCGTCTAGGAGTGTGAGAACCTCCTTTTGCAGGAGGTGCTCGTGAGAGGGGTCCCTGAAGAGGGACGGGGAAGGGAGGTGGGGAGTAGGCAGGGAGAAGAACTGCAGCATGTATCCGTTTCGCACCATGCATAACACCCAACGGTCCAACGTAATGCTGGACCATGCACGGGAGAAACGGGACAGGCAGTTCAGGAAACAAGGGACGGATCCGGTGGTTGGTCTGGTACGCTATCCTTGAGCGCACCTTCAAAAGCCTGGTTTAGGGCCCAGCTGGGACTTATGTTGGCCTTGGCTTTGGCCCGGCCTATTGGAGCTATTATTATTATTACGTCGCCTCCTGTTATCCCCGCTTCGCCTGCAGTAGGGCTCGTGCCTAAGATGAGGCTGGTAGTGACGCTGAGGAGGCGGCTGCGGCTTGAAGGGCTTCCTTTGAGTCGCTGGGGTGTGCATACCCAGCGATTTGAGTGTAGCCCTCGAGTCCTTGAGGCTATGTAGCTTTGCGTCCGTCTGGTCCGAAAAGAGCCCGGACCCTTCGAAGGGGAGGTCCTGGAGCGAGTTCTGGACCTCAGGCGGCAGACCTGAAGCCATGCCGAGCGTCGCATGACCACGCCAGACGTGACTGTCCTGGCCGCCGCATCCGCTGAATCCAAGAATGCCTGGAGAGAGGTCTTTGCTACGGCCATGCCTTCGTCCACCAGTGCCGTGAACTCCTGCTGGGAACCCTGCAGGAGCTTATCCTTAACCTTCCCCACTGCCGCCCAGGAGTTGAAGTTATGCCTGTTGAGGATGGCCTGCTGGTTAGCAATCCTCAACTGGAGGCCCCCTGAGGAATATACCTTCCTGCCAAACAGGTCCAGGAGCTTCACTTCCTTGGCCTTGGGGGCCAGGGCCTGCTGCCCATGGTGCTCTTTTTCGTTTACCGCCGAGACTACCAGGGAACATGGGCTTGGGTGGCAAAACAAGAAGTCGTACCTCTTTGATGGGGCAACGTACTTGCACTCCGCACTTTTGGCTGTTGGAGCGCTGGAGGCCGGGGTCTGCCATATAGTCTTATAGTTCGACTGTATGGTCTTAATGAGCGGAAGCGCTATTCTGGATGGACCTTCTGGGCTCAGAATGTCCATCATGGGGTCCCCCTGCTCAACCGTCGCCTCGGCCTGCAACCCCAAGTTATGAGCAACCTTACGCAGTAGCTCTTGATGGGCTTTGTGGTCTATTGGCGGAGGCACTAATACTGCTGTGCCTGCTACTGCTTCATCCGGGGATGACAAGGAGGTCAGCAGCTGCTCAGCTTCCTCCTGCTGGTCCCCTTCCCCTGCGGGAGGGGCTTCCGGCTCGGGCCGGGACAGCTGACCTTGGGGCAGCACCAGACTCTGTGCAGGTGGTCTGGACACCGTAGCTTCCCGCACGGAGGAGCATCGGTGCGGGGACCGGTGCACTGAGTAGCTGGCCCTGGAGGGAGCTCCTTGCCGCTGGTGGTAGGCCCAAGGGGTCCAGAAGGGCCAGTGTCCTGGCAGTCCCCACTGGGGTTGCCACCCAGCCTGGTGTTCTCTGTTGTCCGGTGCGGATAACTTTATCGGCCCAAGTCGGAGCCGGACTTCAGCGACGCCGAACGCGAAGGCCACGGCGATGCCGTCGATCTGTGCCGGCGGGAGGTCGACAAGCGGCTTCTTGCCAATCGGGAACAGGACTGGTACCGCTGCTCCCGGGACCGGTATCGGTGCTCCCGAGACCTGGACCAGGACCAGGACCCGTGACTTCTGGAAGCCTTCGGCGATGACCAGCTCGCCTTCTCCGGGTGCCGGAGAGCGTCGGGTCCCTTGCACTAACCCCGTGCGCTGACTCGCCTCCGGTACTGAGACTTCCCTCTGCGTCAGGGGTAACTGAGAGTCCACAGACTCTGAGCTCGACTGGGACCAACGCCGGGAGCGATGCCAGGTCCTCGAACGGCGCACCATTGCTGGCTTTCCCCTCGATGGCATCCTGGGCCCGGGTGCCGGAGGCTTCTCCCTGGTCAGGAGGGGGCTCACCACCGACAACCCAATGAGATCCTTCGCCGCCTCAAAGGTGTCAGGTGTGGAGGGTTGATCTATTACTCCCTCGAGCCCGTCGTCCTCACGGAGTTTACTTGGGGCTGGACTCAGTGGGACTTGTGGCACCGGTACAGCATCCATCATGCTCTTCCCGGTGCCCGGGCCCTTAGATGGCTCCCGTCTCCTTTGTGGGGTCTTTTGCCGACTCCGGGGCACTCCACACCAAGGAGGCTGGAGCCAGCGTCGGGTGCTCTGGCCCCGATGGCTGCAGGGCGGCCTCCATCAACAACTGCTTCAAACGAATGTCTCTCTTTCTTTGTTCTAGGCTTAAACGCCTTGCAAATCTTACACCTCTCTATTTGGTGTGCTTCCCCCAGGCAACGTAGACAGGAGTCGTGGGGGTCACTAACCGGCATAGGCTTGCGGCACGTGGCGCAAGCCTTAAACCCGTGAGCGGGTGCTGGAAGCCTCCAAGCACCTAATCTGTTAAGTGTCCACAACAAGGGAATGCTAATGAACTGATAGCAGTTAAGTACTCTAAAGCTAAGGGATTGCTTCTCCTACGAGAGCAAGAGGTTGTTCCAACGCCACCATGGACGGTAAGAAGGAACTGGAGAGGGTTGGGCCAGCTGGGATATATATGCACGGCGCAGTGGTGCCACTCAGGCGGGGGCCCCGCCGGCCCGACGGGTACCGCTAAGGGAAGTTTCCGACGCTCGTGCACGCAGTGCGTGCACACCTAATGTGGAATGGACGTGAACAAGCACTCAAAGAAGAATGTATGTTGTGAAGAAAGACCCTGACTAATAAGTAGAAGGAAGGCCTCGAAAAATAACGAGTTAAAAGGCCAAAAGGAATGAAGTAGGGAGGATGTTTGGTTCAAAAAATAACTAATGAAATAAGGGGAAGTTTCTGAAAACATGGAATTCATGGTTAAATTAGCGTTGTGTAATACCATACATTGTTTTAACTGCAAATTAGAAACAGATTCTAATCTTACCTTCTGGCACATTCTGTGGGGGTTTATAGTTGAAATCCATAGAAAAATCTGGTCCTTCACAGAGACGATGACATGCAATCGGAAAGACAGGCTCCAGCAAGGCAAGACGAGCTTCAAAGTAATCCCTAATTGCATCTTCTGCTACTCTTGAGAGCCTAAATAAGCGAACAAATGATGCTTATAGTAGATTTAGACCAACTGTATTCCCTTCTAGATAAGGATCCTATCACTGTACAAAGTAACAGATGTACACAGAAGCACAGAAGGATTCTAGATGGCAAGATTTAGGATTCTTAATTCCAAAAGCGAATACATCCTGCTTTACATTTAAAAGGAGATATCCCAATTCCTGGAAATGAAGAGCTGCTATCAAATTTTATCAGGAATCTAGTTTGGTTGTGAGATTTGCTTGCTTATGTCTGATCTGCAGATGTTAAATACCACAATGAGCCTCAGACAGGTACACCACAAAATCTTCAAAAAATTCAAACTGGTGACAGTTCTGGAAAGTTCTCCAATATAGAAACAAAATTCCAACAACAGGAAATACTCAGCCCCCTCGGAATAACTCAATGGCCAAGCAGAGACAGCATCTCTACCAGCAGTGCTACTGTAGTGATTAGCACTTTGCTTGCAGCCAGGCTGATTTGCAGTTTTACTTATGATGCTGCATGTGAGAACAGACAGTTCCCAATTCATGTTGAGTAAATATTCAATTTAAGAGAGATGACTCCCACTGAAGAGTTAATTTGTGCAGTGACTGTGATGAGGGAGTCAGACAAAGCCTTTCTACTAGCAGCAGACAACCGAACTTTCAAAGGGAAAGACAGCATCTGGCAATAATATTTAGCATTTTAGACCTTTGCAAGTAGGTTTTAAACACCCACGTGAAACAGGGAATCTTGAAACCGACGGGGTTAAATGACTTAACCAAGGTCAGAGGTGGAATTAGAACTCTGGGGTTCCTGGTTCTCAACTTTAGAGATGCTAGTTTTCATTTAAAGCTTTAGATTATTCCTATTCAGTGATGACCCTCTCCCTGTCTGTGGTCGTTGAGATTATCTCCAGAACTCAAACTAAAACCTCTGGTTTTATCATGAGAGGCCTAGAGGGAAAATAGTGAGTTCTGGATCTGAAGGACTTTTAGGATTTGGAAGGGCCTAGTTTGCTTGATATTGGTCTATTTGTTTAGTTTTAATTGTTTCTTCCCCTCTACCTAGCAGTGCTACAAGATATTAGTCAACTAATAAGCAGACAGAAGGGCAGGTGGGAATAACTACTGTGGGTGCTATTAAATAAGAGTGCCCCCAGAGCACTACACGGGCACATTTTTATAAAGTGAAATACATTAGCCCATGCTGCTTGTCAGTTGCCTCCTCATTCTGCACTTTTATTCAAGGTTTCAAAAAAATGGTTGGGTTACCTATCTCTATGTGATTTTGGTACCGCTTAATTTATTTTTTTTCTGCCAAGGGGAAACTTGCATTTTTTCCTAGCATTTCTCTGACTTTCTTCTCAGTGACTTAAGCCAAAATCATGAAGCACATCTGAAGTTTTAGACAATAAAGAACTACACAGACTACTTACGTTTCCAAATGACTCTTGAGCAGGTCATACACCAGTACGTTATTACACTGTTTAGCAAAATGAAGTGCACTGTTCTGATGCTTTGACAAAATGTTACAATCTGCTCCACTTTCAATCATAAGTCGTACTATGTCAGAGTTCCCTCTCTTACACGCCTACACATGAAAAAACACACACGTGAAGTAGCAAAATACTCCGTAATGAGAACTGAATCACAGCAGAATCAGCATTTTAAAAACTAATTGGGGATTGAGGAGTTCATAAAATTGAACTCAATCACAATATTTACAGATTACACTCCAGTACTTTTAATTCTTTCTGGATGTTAATTTCATATTTTAATGACAAGTCTCCTACTTATAAACCTATTATACATGGCAGCCATATTCTTTATGGTTCCCTCTAAATAGATTATGCTGTACACAAAAGTTATGCATTTCACTTAGCATGGACAACCTAACCCTAGTATGAGAAATTCAACATATGGAATTCCTTGCGAGAGCTCATGTAATGGGTCACTGGATAGAACATTAAATACAGTCCACCTGTCTGACCGTTCTTCCCAGGTTGTATGCAGCGTAGCTGTAGCCATGTCATTCCCAGGATATTGGAGAGAGAAGGTGGGGGAGGTAATATCTTTTGTTGGACCAACTTCCGTTGGTGAGCGAGAGAAGCTTCCAAACCACACAGAGCTCTTCTTCAGGCCTGGGAAAGATACTCCCATCATCACAGCAAAATGCAAAGTAGAACAATATCATACTCAAAGGAAACCTGCACAGCACTTTCAAAAGACGAGCCTGGGAGCTTAAATTCATTACTCTGCTAGATACTAAAAATCATGAACTGAACAGAAACACTGAATTTATGGCTTACAACAACACTCTTTTTGTCTTATGGCTGCAGAGGTGTTAATGGGCCACTCTACCTTGAGCAGTCCCTTACAATATGTCAGGGGTCGGCAACCTACGGCACGCGAGCCGATTCTGAGTGGCATGCTGCCTGCCCGATGAGAGAAGGAAGAGGAGGAGGAGGGGCCGGAAAGCGCCACGCTGGGGGAAGAAGGGGTAGGAGGGAAGCTTGGTCCTGCGACAGCCAAGCTCCCCCCCTCCCCCGTTTCTCCCCACAACGTGGTGCATTCTGGTCCCTCCCCCTCCCTCTCCCTGCCGACGACGGCCCTTGCGAGGGGGAGGGGAGCGGAGCCGAGCCGAGCGGCAGCGTGCTCCGTAGAGGAGGCAGAGAGAGGTAGGGACGGGCCTTGGGGAAGGGGGTGGAACAGGGCATATCCCTCCCAGCCCCCTGCCATGAGCTGCTCAGGGCAGGGGGCTGGGAGCACCCCCACGACCCGAGCACCCCAGCCCTCTGCCCTGACCCCCCCACACACACCCAGCCTTCTGCCCTGCACCCCCCCCCCCCTCCACCCCCCAGCCCTGACCTCCCCCCAACATCCAGCCTTCTGCCCTGCACCCCCCACACACCCTCTAGCCTTCTGCCCTGCACCTCCACACACACCCCAGCCCTCTGCCCTGACCTCGAGTTGCCCCGCTCAGCCCGCTGCAGGCCTAGGTGAACAGAACCCTAGGCTGGAAGTGGGCTGAGCAGGCTCGCGGCGTAAGATCAGCATTTTAATTTAATTTTAAAGGAAGCTTCTTAAACATTTTGAAAACCTTGTTTACTTTACATACAACAATAGTTTAGTTATATAATATAGACTTATAGAGACAGACCTTCTAAAAAACGTTAACATGTATTACCAGCACGCGAAACCTTAAATTAAAGTGAATAAATGAAGACTCGGCACACCACTTCTGAAAGGTTGCCTACCCCTGCAATATGTGCTTGCTACTTACGCTAAACAACCTGTTTCTCCTTGCATTTTGCTGTGAATCTGGGAGTACCTACCTTTCCCAGATCTGAAGAAGAGTGTGTCTTGAAAGCTTGTCTCTCTTGCTAATATAAGTTGGCACAATAAAAGACATTACCTCATCAACCTTGTTCTTCCCAGGGACATTCAGGGTCTCAGCATTTCCCCATTACAACACTGACCAACCTTCTCTTGCTAGAAAACAAGTATAGGAAAACCCTACTCTGGGTTATCACCTGAAGGCAAAAATAATTGGGTGTGGGGGCATCTCTCACTTTTTGGAGTTTTTGCCTTCCTGCTGAGGAACCAAACTGGCCTGCAAACCTTAACTCACATTCTCTTGATCTGGGAAATGAAGAGGGAAACCAACCTGCAGTTAAACCTGTGTGCAGATGACATGTATTTTGGGATTACATGCAACATGCAACTTTAGTGTTGCATTATCATAAGCTTTTCCATTTAGTAAGAGATGCATTAGCACACTGACAAAGATTACTGCACTAATGACAGTGGTCTGAGGGCTTTGACACAAACAGTAGATCTTTGTCCTATATTTAAAGCCTAAAATGTGGTTTGAGAAAGAAGACCACGGAAACAGACCTGGCCACAGACATATCTGTACATATCACATTGTCGTCCTCCTATAGTATGTTTCCTAAAATGCTGAATATTAGACAATATCAAACAATGTCAGGACAAAACGGCATTTACCTTCATTAAAGCAGTTTCACCATTGCTCTGCTGGACATTAAGATAAGCCCCAGCTTCCAAAAGAATAGCCACTGTAGTTAGAAAGTTCTTAAAAAAGAAAGAATAGAACAGAACAGTTAAACTTTAAATTTAAAAATATTTCAAACAGTAAGCTAAATACAGAATGTAGAATGACTAAAATTTTAGTAGCGTCTAAAGACCCTAAAATAAGGCATCAAATTGGTACTGCATTGCTCCTGGATGTCAGGTTCATCTGCAAGCTTTTAACAGCCCTGCCCCCCCCCCCAACTCATCCCCTCCCAAAAAGTCGTGAACAGGAGGATTTTCATTCTAAATTAAGATAAGATAATTCTTCATGAATAGCTAACTTCCAAATGAAATAACTGACACTTTTTGTTACATATAAAACTTTACAGTAAGGTGTTTTATCATTTGAAGTTTCAAATAAATTGATACTGTCTTATTTCATTTACTTAAACATAGTAAGAAAATGATTAAATAAAACAGAAGTTTTGTCATAGGATCAAGGTTACCTGCTTTGTCAGGGTAAGTCTTGACAAGCAGCAGTTTGATATTTACAATATTCATACGTTCATATTGCAACAGATTGTCTTCATTAACTACATTCAAAAATATCAGTTGAAGGTCAGCAGTCAACTAACCAATCTGAGTAGCTGGCGCAGATGCAAATTTGGAACAAATACTTCAGTTAACTTAGATGCAGCAAGCTGAGCAATGAGAGTTTGAACTTAAAGTAAAGGCCAAGATGTAGGAATACAGTTAAAGGAAACTGACCTTTTCAGCTGCGTGTATCAATGCAGTTGTTCCATTTTTCTGTCTACAGTTGACTTTAGCTCCTTTTCTGATAAGGAGCCGGAGGAGGTCATCATGCCCTCCCGCAGCAGCCAGCATCACTAGCGTCATTCCACTTGAATCCTGCAACAATTGTTTACTTTTCAGTCACAAACCTACAAATGGGAGCCTGTTTACACTAACTACACCTGCAAAGGCACCCAGTTACAACACAGTTCCATGTAAGTATAGGTTGGACCATGATGATGTCTCTGAAATGTGCTACAATCTCTGACAGCCCAGAGCTTCAGCACAGTTCAGGGATGCCATCATGGATCATCTACATTTAAAAAAAAAAAAAAAAAGGTAAAGAATAAGTAAAAGGGGCTAGGGGGGGACAAGTGCACTATAACCAGGCCACATTGAAATCATTCCCACTAGCTCTGGCATAGATATAATGTATCCTCCTGGTTAGCAAGACTTACCAAATTTAGTGTAAATACTGTATTTAGTTGCAAATCAACATGTTGTAATGGATACCAGCCAATGAATCAACATTTCTTTAGGAAAATAACTAAAAAGTACAGATGCAAAACAAGATTAAAACCCATGATTTAATCAATGTTTCCTGCTTGCTGATTTAAATCATGATGAAAATCAGTGATTTAAGTCAATCTATTTCTCATGCTTATGTTTTAGAAGTACATACATTTTAGGAATACTTGTCAAGTTTTACAGCATATAGTCATTTGCAATAGAATCGAACCCCCAAAGAGTTAACTGCCTGTTTTAGTTAAAGGAAATGGAGGAGAGATCAATAACCATTCAAAATACCCAAAACGCAACTATATGTGTATGCTAAATATAAGCTAGTCAGATTTAAAAACCAAATATCTGAAAGTTAGTTCCTGCTTACCTGCCAATTTAGAGTCTAGGGTTCTACTTAAGTGCATTTATAATATTGAACTATGCACATATTTGCTTACCAATTTCAAATCAGAACAGTTTAACCTGAAGAGCTCTATGTAAAGTCTCCTCTTCCCTACACTGGATTTGTACAAAATTTCCCTTCAATACTTCCTCTTTACAGAGATTACCTCTTGATCCAGATTATATTCTTCATTTGAATTAAGCGCCATCTTTACTGTAACATAGTCTCCATTTTTAACAGCATCCCTCAGTAGAGCTGAAAGAAAATTTGTTCAATTGGTATATTCACTTTAGAACACCAGATAAGAAATTTTTCCCCTCTTCCCAAAAATTACTTACTACTCGATATTGGTTCTGTTGAAGAGTGAGTCTCATCTTCTCCATCCAAATGCTTCTGAAAGTCTTCCAGGGTCAGCCATTCTAACTGCATGTCCATGCCCAAACTCAAGACTTGCTGCCTGCCATCTATCATACAAACCCCAAACGAGTTACTTGTTTTGTATAGCCACCAAAATGTAATCACTGCCTGCTGTCTGTATTGACTGGCAGTATAATGTGCACAGAATCCTGCACATTTATTTTTCCAGAGCCAAACTGGAGGTAATGATCCATAGTGGGGGAAAACGACAAATAATGTGTTACATTACAAACTGGCACAAGTGTTCAGTAACCTGGGGCCGAAAGTCTGAACCAGAGCCTGCCACTGTGTGGACGGAGCCCGAAGGCCCACGGCTGAAGCTTGCCTCCCCTACCCACGGGGAAAGTGGAGAATTCACTAGCTGCCTACACCTCCAGTGTGTGTCTCCAGAGCGGGACAGGGCCCAACCACTGCTGGCGGCCATGGGAGAGGGGCCACTGCTTTGCACGCCCTGCCCTCCCCTCCGCCCCCATCACAGGCCAGGAGGCTGTAGCCGAAAGAAAAGGCCCTGGTGGCCGCAGAGGCCACATTTGAGAAACACTGGTCTAGACAATATTATAATCCCTGTACAGACTAGTGGAGAACCCTAGACATTTAGATCCTTTGCCAAGACTCCAGTGCTGGGTGTCAGTCAAGAAAAACAGATTCCTCAGATGGAAGCAATGTGAATGGACAGTTACAGCCATACAACTTTGTAGAACTCAGTAGGACTCAATTTTTGCACAGCAAATCTCAGTGGACTTGTTTTTACTACTTACCAGAATTCTCCTCCATTTGACATACATTGTCCACTTCCCGATCACCTTCTGCAGCAATGTAAGTCCAGGTATCTGTCTCATCTCTTGTGCTTCTCCTTTCCTTGTATAATTGTTTATTTTCTTTTGATTTGAATTCTTCTATGAATTTATAGTCCACTGAAGAGTCCTCTCTTTTTCGATTATTCTCAGAGTATTCATTTTTTTCTTCTGAAGATATATTAAACAAATCAAAAGCACTTTTGTTCTCCTTCAAACCTAGAATATAATTGAGAGATGTTTAATGGGATTGACTACATATGCAAGCCACAGAAGTTTATTAAATAATAAGTCCTGGTTGGCTGAAACAGTCAGAGTTTAAGAAAGTTTTTATTTACCTTCTAGAGGTTATCAATACCAAGGCCTGGAGCCAGGTTAACAAATTAGATCACTCATGCATGTGCAAAAGCCAAATTCAGTGAAGATTATTTACCTATGATTATCCTATGCAAGTCTGAATCCTGACTAGATTCAAAACCTAATTTCATCCCCCTTTAGAATGTTAATTTAACTAGAATTATAATATGAAAATATATTGCTTCTTTGTAGGACTGTCGATTAATTGCAGTTAACTCACACGATTAACTCAAAAAAATTAATCGCAATTAAAAAAAATTAATCGCAATTAATTGCACTGTTAAACAATAGAATACCAATTGAAATGTATTAGATTTTTTGGATGTTTTTCTACATTTTCAAACATATTTATTTCTATTACAACACAGAATACAAAGTGTACAGTGCTCACTTTATATTATTTTTTTATTACAAATATTTGCACTATAAAAATGATAAACAAAAGAAATAGTATTTTTCAAGAATTAGAGGGGTAGCCATGTTAGTCTGTATCCACAAAAACAACGAGGAGTCCGGTGGCACCTTAAAGACTAACAGATTTATTTGGGCATACGCTTTCATGAGTAAAAACCCCACTTCTTCAGATGCATGGAGTGAAAATTACAGATGCAGGCATAAATATACTGACACATGAAGAGAAGGGAGTTACCTTACAAGTGGAGAACCAGTATTAACAAGGCCAATTCAGTCAGGATGGATGTGGTCCACTCCCAATAACTGATGAGGAGGTGTCAATAACAAGAGAGGGAAAATTGCTTTTGCAGTAAGTCAACCACTCCCAGCCCCTATTCAAGCCCAAATTAATGGTGTTAAATTGGCAAATGAATTGTAGCTCTGCAGTTTCTCATTGAAGTCTGGTTTTGAACTTTTTTTGTTGAAGGATGGTTACTTTTAAATCTGTTATTGAATGTCCAGGGAGATTGAAGTGTTCTCCTACTGGCTTTTGTGTGTTACCATTCATGATGTCTGATTTGTGTCCCTTTATTCTTTTACATACAGACTGTTCAGTTTGGCCAATGTACATGACAGAGGGGTATTGTTGGCACATGATGGCATATATCATATTAGTAGATGTGCAGGTGAATGAGCCCCTGATAGTGTGACTCTCGTGGTTAGGTCCTCTGATGCTGTCGCTAGAGTAGATATGGGGACAGAGTAGGCAACAGGGTTTGTTACAGGGATTGGTTCCTGGATTAGTGTTTCTATGGGTGGTGTGTAGTTGCTGGTGATTATTTGCTTTCAATTCACCTCATACAAGTACTGTAGTGCAATCTCTTTATCATGAAAGTGTAATTTACAAATGTAGGGTTTTTTTGTTACATTACTGCACTCAAAAACAAAACAATGTAAAACTTTAGAGCCTACAAGTCCACGCAGTTCTACTTCTTGTTCAGCCAATCGCTAAGACAAACAAATTTGTTTACATTTACCGGAGATACTGCTGCCTGCTTTTTATTTACAATGTCACCTGAAAGTGAGAACAGGCATTTGCATGGCACTTTTTTAGCCGGCACTGCAAGGTATTTACGTTCCAGATATGCTAAAAGTTCATATGCCCCTTCATGCTTCAGCCACCATTCCAGAGGACGTGCTTCTGTGCTGATGATGCTCAGTTAAAAAAAAAAGTGTCAATTAAATTTGTGACTGAACTCCTTGGGAGAGAATTGTATGTCTCCTGTTCTGTTTTACCTGCATTCTGATACATATTTCATGTTATAAACAGTCTCGGATGATGACCCAGCACATGTTGTTCATTTTAAGAACATTTCCACAGCAGATTTGACCCAAGGTTTAAGAATCTGAAGTGCTGTCCAAAATCTGAGAGGGACGAGGTGTGGAGCACGCTTTCAGAATTTTTAATAGAGCAACACTCAGATGCAGAAACTACAAAACCCAAACCACCAAAAAATAAAATCAACCTTATGCTGGTGGCATCTGACTCAGATGATGAAAATGAACATGCTTTGGTCCGCTCTGCTTTGGATCGTTATTGAGCAGAACCCGTCATCAGCATGGATGCATGTCCTCTGGAATGGTGGTTGAAGCATGAAGGGACATATGTATCTTTCGCACATCTGGCACATAAATATCTTGTGACACCGGCTACAACAGTGCCATGAGAAGGCCTGTTCTCACTTTCAGGTGACATTGTAAACAAGAAGCAGGCAGCATTATCTCCTGCAAATTGTAACCAAACTTGTTTGTCTGAGTGATTGGCTGAAGTAGGACTGAGTGGATGTGTAGGCTCTACAGTTTTACATTCAAAAATAAAACAATGCAGTTATTTTGAATAAAAAATTCTATTTTTGTAAGTTCAACTTTCATGATAAAGAGATTGCATTACAGTACTTGTATGAGGTGAATTGAAAAATACTATTTCTTTTGTTTTTACAGTGCAAATATTTGTAATCAAAAAATAAATATAAAGTGAGCACTGTACACTTTGTATTCTGTGCTGTAATTGAAATCAATATTTGAAAACGTAGAAAACACGCAAAATATTTAAATAAATGGTATTCTATTGTTTAATCGCACAATTAATTTTTTTAATCGCTCGACAGCCCTACCTTTTATGTATTCTCACTATTGACCTCATTGTTTGGTAGATGGCAGTGTAGCACTAGCTATGCTAACTTCTTAAGATAGGAGAAAAGAACATTTGACCAAAAAAAGCATCATTAATTCACTTATTTCTGCCCTCCCCCGAATCTGTTAATTCTCCAAGTGATAACTGGGGATTCTTAAGTAACCTATATAAGGTTCTTGAGGTGTACGATCAGGGACACGATCGCCTGAAATTGGCCTACTGGGAGGAAGACTCTGGGGCTTGGGTAGAGTTGAGCACCGCTCCAATAAACTATCCTCTGCACCGGAGTGAGGGTGAATTTCTAAAAGTTTATTAGCAGGCTAGAGCCTTGAACGTTGACTGGATAAGATGGATGCTGTACTGACCCCTGAGCAGCCAGTCGTCCATATACGGGTAGACTTGCACCCCTTGTCTCAGGTAGGCCGCTACTACCACCATGCACTTTGTAAATACTCACGAGGATGCTGACAGGCCAAACAGAACTGCAAATTGGTAGTGCGTGGGGTTCACAATGAACCTGAGGAACCTTCTGTGACCTCAGAAGATCGATATGTGAAAGTAGGCAAAATTCAAATTTGATGGTGGTGGACCAGTCTCCTGGATCCAGAGAAGGAATAATGGAAACCAAGGAGACTATGTGAAACTTCAGTTTCTGGAGGTAGCTGTTGAGCTGGTGCAGGTTGGCTTTTGGAACTAGGACATAATGGGAGTAAACCCCTTTTCCCTTTAGATCCTGTGGAACCTCTTTCCATGGCTCCCACCCAAAGGAGCAACTGAATGTCACAGGCTGGAAGTTGCTCATGAGAGGGGTCCCTGAAGAGGGACTGGGAAGGAGGGGTAGAACTGAACTGGATGGTATATCCCACTTCCACCATGTTCAGCACCCAACGGTCTGTAGTTTTATGGGACCATGCCCACTTGAAGTGGGACAAACAGTCCATAAACAAGAGGGGAAACAGGATCCGGAAACTTAACCTGGTACAACCCCCTTGAGCGTCCTATCAAAGGGACTTAGGGCCGCCCAAGTGTCTGCAAGAGGCAGACTGAAGTGGAGGGGGAGTGGTGGCCTATGCCTAAAGTCCCTGCTCTGTTTCCTCTGTGGGTGGGAGGGTCAAAGAACCAGGATGACTGCTTCAATCTGAAGTGCTTCCTCAATGTCGCAGGGGTATACAAACCCAGGGACCTAAGGGTTGCTCTGGAGTCTTTCAGACAGTGAAGCTTTGTATTGGTCTTCTCAAAGGGTAGGTTCTGGAGGCTATGCTGAACTTCCTGTGGAAGGCCGGAGGACTGAAGCCACGCACTCTTACATGGCTACCACAGATGCTATGGACCTGGCTGCCGAATCCACTGCATCAAGGGCTGCTTGCAGGGAAACCCTTGTTATGGATTTCCCCTCCACCACCAGGGAGGAGAACTCCAGTCTGGCTTCCTTGGACTTCAACATGTGGTACTCCATATTGAAGTCATATCTGCCCAGCAGCACCTGCTGGTTAGCAATCCTAAGCTGCAGGCCCCCAGTGGGGTAGACTTTTTTCCAAACAGGTCCAGATTCTTGGAGTCCTGCCAATCCCTTCTGTTGGGAGACCACCATGGATCCGGGTGGGGTGGGGAGTAGTTCCCACTGGTGCTGGAGATTGGTGCTGAGGCAGGGAAGACTGTGGTGCGACCAAATGGACAGTTACCCTTTCAATGGTACTGGGCCCTCTAATGGTGACCAGTGACTGCATACTCCCTTGCGCCCCCTGGCACCGACATCACCAACTCCTGAACTGCTGGTGATGCCAGCACCGACAGCAAAAGCAGGTCCGTGGTGGCAACAAATGTCTTCGCAGTGCCATCTATGCCAACAGCACCAGTACAGTGCCGACCTTCCAGTACAGTTGGGTCTTCTTGAGCCAGACTCAATGGTACCCACATAAGGGCCTGAGTCAACGGCAGCAGGTTCTGGGCGCACTCCGCTCTGCTCTCCGTGCCTGTCCTCCCTTGGGGATGGGGAACAAACTTTCTCAGCCAGCAGCTTCTTCCTCGGCACTGGGGATGGCGAACGGTGCCGAGACTCCCGTGGTGGAAGGAGCACTCCTCACCCATGCTGAAGTACTCAGTGCCAAGTCCGATCGTCACAACTCATCCAAGCTGGATGAGCAAGCATCTCAGAGGTGATTAAGAAAAAGCAGAAAGCCTACAAGGAGTGGAAGATGGGAGGGATTAGCAAGGAAAGGTACCTTATTGAGGTCAGAACATGTAGGGATAAAGTGAGAAAGGCCAAAAGCCATGTAGAGTTGGACCTTGCAAAGGGAATAAAAACCAATAGTAAAAGGTTCTATAGCCATATAAATAAGAAAACAAAGAAAGAAGTGGGACCACTAAACACTGAGGATGGAGTGGAGGTTAAAGATAATCTAGGCATGGCCCAATATCTAAACAAATACTTTGCCTCAGTCTTTAATGAGGAGTTTAGGGATAATGGTAGGATGACAAATGGGAATGAGGATATGGGGGTAGATATTACCAGATCCGAGGTAGAAGCCAAACTCGAACAGCTTAATGGGACTAAATCGGGGGGCCCAGATAATCTTCATCCAAGAATATTAAAGGAACTGGCACATGAAATTGCAAGCCCATTAGCAAGAATTTTTAATGAATCAGTAAACTCAGGGGTTGTACCGTACGACTGGAGAATTGCTAACGTAGTTCCTATTTTTAAGAAAGGAAAAAAAAGTGATCCGAGTAACTATAGGCCTGTTAGTTTGACATCTGTAGTATGCAAGGTCTTGGAAAAAAATGTGAAGGAGAAAGTAGTTAAGGACATTGAGGTCAATGGTAATTGGGACAAAATACAATATGGTTTTACAAAAGGTAGATTGTGCCAAACCAACCTGATCTCCTTCTTTGAGAAGGTAACAGATTTTTTAGACAAAGGAAACGCAGTGGATCTAATTTACCTCGATTTCAGTAAGGCATTTGATATGGTTCCACATGTGGAATTATTAGCTAACTTGGAAAAGATGGGGATCAATATGAAAATTGAAAGGTGTGGGAGTGGACTACATCCATTATTGGGAGTGGACTACATCCATGCTGATTGAATTGGCCCTGTCAACATTGGTTCTCCACTTGTGAGGTAACTCCCTTCTCTTCATGTGTCATCATATAATTCCTGCAACTGTAATTTTCACTCCATGCATCTAAAGAAGTGAGGTTTTTTTATCCACGAAACCTTATGCCCAAATAAATCTGTTAGTCTTTAAGGTGCCACCGGACTCCTTGTTGTTTTTGTGGATACAGACTAACACGGCTACCGGGTAGTTAAGCATGGAAATAAACTGCTTGGGAAATCTCCTTCATTCTAGGTTTTTAGGAGCAGGTTAGACAAACACCTGCCAGGGATGGTCTAGATAATATTTAGCCCTGCCTTGTGTGCAGGGGACTGGACTAGAAGACTTCTCAATCCTATACTTCTATGATTCTATATAGGGTAAAATAGGATAATAAGCCTAAATTCAAGACATGAACCTTAACCTTTTTAAAGAAAGGATCCGCGGGTGTTTCTCTCAACCTAGCTGGTATTAAGAGTTATGGCAGGCAGTCACTGCCAGGCTTGGTGGCCCCAAAATATTAACCATAATTTCAGAACACATTTTTATATAGTTTTATTAAGCGAAGTAGGCCTGACAACATCACCAGTCTATTATACCTCTTTAAATGAAAATCTGTCACCAGGCTGAGCAAGAATTTTCTATGATGTTTCAGAGCCACCAACTTATCTTTGAGCTACAGCACATGAGCCATCAACTTACTCATACTCTTGACTGCAGTAGCAGCCATCAAGAAAGCAATCAGAGAAAACTCAGTAAACATTCCCCTAACACTCAACAGGTGCATCTACAGGGTAGGACAACTCCTGGAATAGCCAATCTTAAAACATGACATAAGCACACATAGTTTATTACTAAAAGTATGATATGAAAATATGGCTGACACTCCTAGAGGGGAAGAGAAGAAGAATCTGCAATTCACGGTGGAGAAGATGCATTTGATTTTAATATTCAGCTGTGTTTTAAGATTTAGAGTATAGGATAAAAAAAAAAAAAATCTAGAAAGTGAATGAAAGAAAGAAATTATAAAACCACCAATTGTTAAGTCATGGAGTTGCTTTTACTTCTTGAAAAGCCACCAGAACTGAAGTACTAAAAGGTGGAATGAAGCTAAGATTAAGTATAGCATACATGTAAATTCTCATGTGCATTCTATAGTGGGACTATAATCTACTCTGTAGGACTGGATAGGCTTTATTGATCTAAAACAGTGATCTCCAACCTTTTAAAGCACAAGATCACCTTTTGAATTTAAGTACAACCCAGGATTTACCTCAAAGAAAATAGAGAAATAACAGTTTATTATGCCATATAAAGCAGAGATCAATTGCTTAATATACATAATCATACATTTTCCCTGCTTATTGAGTCTCAGTGTGACACTTGTGAATGCACATTATCTACCAGTGTCTTGAAATTCAAGTTGTAATTTGAAATAGCTAGTCGGATGCAGTCCTGCAGATGTGCATCTGTGAGGCGGGTGCGATACTTGGACTTGATCATCTTCATTTATGAGAACGCCATCTCACACAGATAGGTGGAACCAAAGCAAGCTTTCACTTTTAAAGCACAGGACAATAGAAGGGGATACTTTTCTTGGTTTACGCATCCCCAAAAATCGCTGTCCTTTGATCTGGCTTTTAGCTCAATGTCACTTTGCATGGTAATTATCTCCATATCAATTCCACTACTTTGTAAACACCTGATGGAATGTCGCAGCCAACCTATCGATGTCTGCTGGAAAGAATGGATTTGAGATACACATGATGATTGGCTCCATCATGTCTATTTCTTGAAATCGCCTGTTGAATTCCTCTGCTAATTTGGTCAGCTGGGCACAGAACTTTTCTGGGTGGAACCATTTTCCTTTGTCTTCAATTTTTTCTAGTATTTTCCCCAGACTCGGGAAGTGCTGCAGCATTTTAGTCTTTAACTAGGAGGACCACAGACCCAATTTCAATTTGAATGCATTCACCGCACTGATCATATGTGATAAGTCTCTGTCCTTTCCCTGCAGTTCTCTCATTCAATTTGGACGTTATGTCAGTAAGGAACCCGAAGTCTAGCAGCCATGCATTGTCTGACATCTCATTGCACACTTCGTTCCTTGATTTTAGAAAAGCGATGATTTCAGGCATTAGATCCAAAAATCTGTGCGGGACTTTCTCCCTGCTTAACCACCTCACACCTGCATGAAGGACCAGCTCACCGTAAGCAGCATCCACTTCGTCAAGTAAATATTTAAACAGGCGGTACTGGAAGGCTCTTGCTCCAATCAAGTTTACAATTCTGACAATTATTTTCATTAAGTGTGAGAAGTCCATCACTTTACTCACTAGTGCTTGCTGGTGGATTATACAGTGGTAATTCACAAATGAAGGAAAATCTGGATCATTTCTGCAAAATGCAACAAAGCCAGCATGTGCGCTAAGCATGGCAGGTGCACCATCCGTTGTGATCAAAACAAGTTTCTTGATTGGAATGATTTTCTCAAGCATGTACTTTTTGAATTCGTTGTAGATATCATCGCCTCTTGTTCTCTCTTTAAGAGGCAAAACAGTCAGAAGGTCCTCTTTAGTTAGCGCATTCTTAAAAACCATTTGAACAAAAACAACTACCTGGGTTGTGTCGGTCATGTCAACCGATTCATCAAACTGCAGTGAAAAGCATTCACAGTCATTCAAATCCTGCTGTAGTTGCTGAAAGATGTCTTCGGACAAAGATTCCACCCGTCTTGCTACTGTGGAAGCCCCAAGTGATATGTTCTGGATTACTGTCATTATTTCCTCTTTGTTTTTGAGATCTTTAAATAAGGAGTCCGCTGCCACAGTCATTGTCTCTTTAAATACTTCTCCATCTGTAAACAATTTCTTGCGTTTTGCCAGCAGATGGCAAACACGGAACGATGCTTCAGTAGAGGCCTCCCCTTTTGCTGCTGGTTTAGTAAAACATGACTGTTGAGCTTTCAAAAACAGCCTTCAATTCATTAACTTTCTTTGTACGGAGCATGCTATTCAAGGGAAAACGGTCCTTAAATTTGCTATGCATTGTTTTGTGGTGCCTTTCTAAATTCCCCTTTTTACTTATCGATATACTTGTGTGACATGGAAGACCTATGCACTTATCTTTCACTGTTGCAAACAGAAATTCATTTTTCCATTCCAAATGGAAGTTGTAGGTTTTCGGTTTCTTTTTAGATGGCCCGGGTTTGTAATTCATTGTTAACGCTAGCTAGGTATGTATTTTTTAATTATAAAAAGAGAAGAGGAGAGCACTAGCTACAACTGTAGTCTGACACTTCTGAGCAGTAGACATGCACGCCACGCACGATAAGCTTTTCTTTTTTCCCCAATTCTGCACTTGCAACCAAAGGTGTCATGAGTTATGGCACCTTCTGGTTATTAGGAAAGAGGAAGAGTGCACCTCTGTACTTTGTGAGGATAAGATTGGTCACGCTGGAGCCTGTCTCTACCCCGGTTCAATGTGCAAAGAAGAAATAAAGTTTCAGTAAATTTAAACAGAGAACTAAAACCCAACGACCTTCAATGAAAGGGCCCTCGAGCTTGGTTGTTTCTTTGCATTCATCTGTCAGAGCCAAGTGCTCAAATCTGACCAGCGCTTCATGCAGGCTCCCCAACTCCAGAGGGAGAATGAAGTCAGCGCTCTCTGCTTTCCCCCGACCGCCTTCCTTCCTGAGCAAGCACCCAGGCAAAGGAGAAACCCCCTGTAGGGCTTGCGGGAAGCAGGGCGTTGCATTTTCCCCCTCAGTACCCCCTGGCATTCAGGACGGCTGCCCCGCAGGCTGGTGGCCCAGGGGAAAAGCCTGTATGGGCAGGCGCGCCATGGGGCTTGGTGGAGGTTGTCTGCTTGACCACAAGCCCTGTAAAGGGGATGGTCTGGGCTGTCATCTAACTCCGTCTGTGCTCCTAGCCAAGGAAGCGCTTTCTCCTCAATGCTCACAGGCATCAGCCCCAACTCCCCCTGGCAGCTGGTTAGCCAATTGCTTTAATCCCCCACCACGGAGCTCCCTGCTGAATGCGCACAGGCAGTCAGTGCCAGCAGCCTTGCCTCCCCTCTTGAGGCTGGGGGGGCCGTACTCAGAGAAATACCTTCTTGCGGGCTCCAGGATCGACTGGTCGATTGCAATCGACCGGTTGGTGACCACTGATCTAAAAGCTCTTTGTTCTCTAACTGTGCAAAAGCCTGGATTATAACTTACTTTTTAATCCCTTCTGTTCTTTTCTGCCTTTTTCTTCCTTTTCAGAGTCATATCGTTTCTGAGGTTTTTCTTTTATTTCATTTTTCTTTACTTCCTTTTCCTGGTACTGAAGGCAAAAGATAAAATTAAAGTGCTATGCTATAGTAAATTGAAATGACCAGTTTTCAAATGCCAAGAACCAAAGTTCAGAGTTCTGCATTTCTCTGCCAGACCCATCACTAACATTAGTAATTAAATTAGTGTGGAGAGCAGGGTGATAATAAAATGAAGAGAGTGAACAGCACAGGTGACCTATAGTGGGAAACAAAGCCTTTCACACTTGATTTGCTGATTTAAAATCCAGACAAGGTTGCTAGTGAATAAAAGTCATCTGATCTGTACATAAACTTACATAAAAGGTGTTTAGTGCCCTTAGTCCAGTTCCTATTGAACAGATGTTCACATGATAAAATTACCACCAAAATTAGCACTATTCAATCAATGCTTTAAGCAGCAGAGTTTGGACATACACAAGGACAGAATAAGGACATATTAGCATGACAGTGAATTATACTACAATGACTTTATAATGGAAGAGGCTAGAAACTATTAGCATCCACATTTCTTGTTCTTTCAATACCCCAAGTATGCTAAGTGCTTTTCTAGCACAAATAATACACAAAGTCTCTGTTTCAAAGAGCTTACAGTTTCCCTTGTGATATGTCTAAAATTAGGACAAACTGTAGGGAGCAGAAAGTGTGATGGAAGCCACGGGTAACAAAAAGATCTTGCTATTACTCAATGAAAACATTCACATCTTGCTATGTGCACAAACTGCAAGCAGCAATACAGTGGTCTCAGGCAGCTAAACAACATTACATTGTTCAATAGCATTTTTTATAGAAGGCCATTTTAGTTTTTCCCAATACTGTACACTTATTCTTTACCTTTTCTACCCCAGATCCTCCTTAAAATATAATCTTGTGCTCAGTTAGGAACATAATAGTACTTCAAATCAAAGAAACACAAACTGCTTCAGAAATGTTTTGAGATTAATCTGAAGTGTATGTGTCTTAAATGTTTAATTTCAGATTTTTATTCTATATTATCTACATTCCATCTAAAAATAACTAAAAGAAACTCTAGCAAGACAAGCCTCCTGCACAGCTATTTGGGAGACTCGGGTTTATAAGTGATTTCAGGATTCCAATTCCTAGTTAGATACCAAAATACACAAATTACAGTAATGGTATACTTAAAAACACAGAGATGGCATGTTAGCCATACCATATAAGAACACTTCATAGTGTGATAATGACTGGACACTCACTAGGTGGCTGAATGCCTTACTATAAAATAAGGGGAAGAATGCCAAACTAAAGGTGGTCAGAGATGCAAGGTAACGGACAAGTGGCTAAAATAGATAGTACAAGGGTTGTTTAGAATGAAATCTAACCAGTTCTCAAACAACTGAAAAAAGGAAGCTGGAGAGATTCATAGGCGCTAACTCTATGGGTGCTCTGGGGCTGGAATACCCTCGGAAAATAAACAGTGGGTGCTAAGCACCCACTGGCAGCACTGCAGGTTGCGCCTCCTCCCCCCTGCACTTCCTGCCCACCAGCGGCCCTGTCAATCAGCTCCTCCCACTCCTCCCACCGCAGATCAGCTGCAGGGGCAGGAAGAGGAGGGAGAGGGGGCGGGAAGAGGCAGGGGAAGAGGTGGAGTGGGAACAGGGCCTGAGGCAGAGCAGGGTTCAAGCACGCCCCAGCAACTCATTAAGTTAGGGCCTATAATAATATATGGAGATATACCTATCTCTCAGAACTGGAAGGGATCCTGAAGGGTTATTGAGTCCAGCCCCCTGCCTTCACTAGCAGGACCAAGTACTGATTTTGCCCCAGATCCCTAAGTGGCGCTCTCAAGAACTGAACTCACAACCCTGGGTTTAGCAGGCCAATGCTCAAACCACTGAGCTATCCCTCCCCCCATGGAGAGCTTTATACTCTACTGAAGACTAAACAGAAGAAAAAGACAAGCTAACTTAATATACACTTACTTTTTGAACAGTTTTAGGATTACCTTTGACATGTCCTCCAGATTCAGATCACACTTAGAGACACGCTTCTCTCCTAACATGCTCCCTTCTTTATTATGTTCAGTATACAAGGAAAAATTTTCAGAGTCTCCCCTATAGAGTGTGCAGTGGGCTTCTCTTTCATTTTATCCTCATATAATTGGGAGAGTTAATTTTTGTCTTTGCGATCAGAAACAGTAGGCTTTTGAGGTGTCTGAAGTATGTCCCTGGCATAATATTTGTCTGATTTAAACTTTGTTTTTCAAATTTCATAACACTGCTTACCTCCCCAACTGAATCAGTTGACTTGCGTCCTTTTTCATCAGTGCACAATTTCAAACTTTTTTGCACTAGAGCAGGTGAAACTTTGTCTAACTCTGCTTTTGCCTTTTCTTGAGCTTTTTGTTTTTTGTGCATATTTTTCTTCTCCAAATAGGTGTCCTTTGTTTCCACTTTTCTACTTTCCTCTTTGTAATCTTCAGCCTTTTTAAGTTTCTTCTTTTTTCTTTTAACCTTAAGCTCAATGCTGTCCTCTTCAGTACTTGCTGACCCATCTGGCTGCCTGTCAGCAATGGAATCCTTCATAACAATTTCCTGTTCAGATTTCTCTTTTCCACTTTTTATCTTTTGTTTCTCCTCTCTACCCTCAGAACACAAGTCTGAATTTTCATTGTCAGCTACTTGAGAAAACGAATCATCTAGGGTGCTTGACTCGGAGTCAAACTGAAGGTCACCATGTTTTTCCTTTCGCAATTTTTTATTTTCTTTAGAATCCTCTTTATATTTGGTCTTTAAATCTTTAATTTCTCCCTTCTTTTTCTTGATTTCTTTAGAATCTTCTTTCTTCTGCTTCTTAGGATCTTTTGAATCTTCCTTGGTTTCTGAAGTTCTTTTCTTTGGTTTTGAATCTAAAATCAAACTATCTGAGGAGTTTTCACGTTCCAGTCTGGGTTTCTCTTTGAATTTTGCAGACTTTGATTTTTTCTTTTTCAGATCATCTGGGCTTCTATCCTCACCATCTTTTGATTTTTTCTTCTTCTTCTTTGGTGACGTGTCTTCTTTTGCTTCACTTTGCAAGTCACTGTCAGATTCTGCCTCAAATAAGTCGTCATTTAAAGACAGCTTCTATAAAATGAAGAAAAACAGAAAACATTTCCTCCTTTCCCAATTAAACTTTATTATTTATGTACTTCAGTGCACAACAGTGTTATATATGCTTAAATCCATAGTGCCCAAACCCAGGGTAGTGCAAGATTTCAAATTTTTAAATACATCTGCAGTTTGTAGTGGTTATTCCCATTTTAGCTGACCATTACTAAGTCCTCTTTGAAACGGGACTAGATCAAAGTGCATTAACAAACTTAATGCATGCCAGCAGGGTCCACAGGGACAGATAGTCCATGGCAGAATAGTGCAGGGGAAATTCACCCCCCTGCTTGCTGAGAACGAATTATTTGTGTAGACAAGCCCTTACTCAAGTTACTACCTCTAGAAGTGGCATCAACAGGCACATGGAGGAAAAAATAAAATAAAAACAGGCAGGATGTATCTGGGTAGCTATGTTGAGCAGCAAAATAGAGCAGAAACTTGATTCTGGACTCTTTCTTGCTTCAAGAGTCGGTCCTGGTCTACACTTAAAGTTTAGACTGACCTAACCGCCAGTGTAGAAATGACTAGCTTCTTCCATCAGTTTAGCTACTGATTCTTGGGGAGGTGGATTTCCTCCCCTGAGGAAAACACCCTGTCAATGTAGAAAGTGTCTACATTACAACGCTACAGTGGCATAGCTGCAGCTGTGCCGCTGTAGCACCCATAATGTAGACATGTCTAATTAACTTGATATTGCAAAGGTGATCTACTGATTCTCCAGAAGTAAGGCACAAGATTCCAAAGAAACCTGTTGTAGGTTATTTTAAAGCACATGGGTATGTCCACACTGCCATAAAACAGACAAGGCTGGCCTGAGTCAGCTGACTTTGGCTTGCGGGGCTCAGGCCCCAAGGCTATAAAATTGCAGCATAGACATCTGGGCGTGGGCTGGAGCCCAGCAAGGGGGAGAGGATCCCAGAGCTGAGGCTCCAGCCTGAGCATCTACATTGCAATTTTATAGCCTTGCAACCTGAGCCCCATGAGTCCAAGTCAGCCGAAATGGGCCAGCTGCAGGGTGTTATTGCAATATTGACATACCCTATAAGAGCCTCTTCAAAACTCATGTGCCCATCATCCATTGCACTTACTATAAATTAAACAGGAACAAAGAAAAAATCCCAGGGATTACTGGGGAAAACATTCAAACAAGGCAGGGAGGGAAAGTACGGCTTCAAAGAATGAGTGAGCAAAGAGTTCTCACTGGAAGAGGATAGGGTTTGGGTGTGGGGACGGTAAAAAGATTTTCATTTAACTGCCTGCTGAATGTTGATTAGACTGGCCCTTTACCATTTAACTAAATTGAGCTTAAAATTAAACTTTGAGATGAATCTGGGTGAGGTACATTCATTCCCTGTCTGATGCAGAAAACTGTCTAAGACAAACAATAATAGCAAGACTGAGGTTTAACAACAACAACAAAAAAAGATAGCGCAAAACAGAGCAGTGCTTTAAACTAAAAAGACTATCCATAATGGTCTCCACTCCTGCTGCCCTCCCTGCAAAAGCTTAGTCTACAGGAGACAGAAGAAAATGGTGGTAAGACTGATATCAGACTTTGCATTCTGTGTCTACAATTATTCCACTGGTATAGACATAACTGTTACTATTAATGAGAAAAACAGTTCCTATCTGTAATTCTAGCTTTCAGAAGATAACTGCTTTATCAATCTATGTAAATATTTAGAAATCTAGTTAACCTTGTTTCACAATATGGACTGAGAAGTAAGCATTCCAATATACAAAATGAATCTCTTGTCCAGGGGTTGGCAACCTATGGCACGCGTACCAAAGGCAGCACACAAGCTGATTTACTGTGGCATGCTGCTGCCAGCCTGGGGTCCCCGCCGTTGGCCCTGCTCAGCCCGCTGTTGGCCTGGATGGACGGAACCATGGGCCGGCAGCAAGCTGAGCGGGGCTGGCAGCTGGGACCCCGCTCAGCCCGCTGCCAGTCTGGGGTTCCATCTACCGGGCCCTGTAAATGTAAATTGTATTACAGGCATGCGAAACCTTAAATTACCACGAATAAATGAAGACTTGGCACATCACTTCTGAAAGGTTGCCGACCCCTGCTCTAGTCTTACAGTATAAGGATATCAAAACCAGCAGGAAAGCATGCAAACGTACAGTAGGCTTTAAAAGAAGATTAAATGTTCAGATGCAAAATATACCCATCAAAACTTAAGTGTTAAGGAATGTTTTCAAACTACTCTAACAACAGGAGAGCCTATTTTATAGATTCATAGATTCTAGGACTGGAAGGGACCTCGAGAGGTCATCGAGTCCAGTGTCCTGCCCGCATGGCAGGACCAAATACTGTCTAGAATACTTATACAAATACTTCTACATACAATACAAATACTTCTACATATTGAAATGTAGAAAATTTTTTATTTTATGATTATTCTAGGAGAAAAGATAACTATACTAGCAGGTCATACACTTCATTTCTTGTATAGGCTGTTTATTGCACAAACCAGAGGTTCCTTCCATCCTCCCCTACAAGCTCTCTGTGTTGCCGTCTCCCATTCCCCTTCTTTTTCAGGGATTCACTGTAACGCCCCACAACCTCCCTGCTGCCATGGGTTTTGCATGCCCCAGTTTCTCTCCCCCCGGCCATGGCAAGAACTATATGGCCCCCCCCTTTGGGGGTCCCCCATTCTCCACCACCTATGACAGGAGCTCTGTGTGCACCCTTATTTCACCTTCTCCCCAGTCCCTTTCCCCCAAGCCAGACACTCCCAATTTATCTGGGTGATTAGTCATTCAGGGCATCAAAATATTAAACTGTATTAAGAAGCCAAACAGGAGTATTTTTATGCCACAAGGCATTAACTGATGTCATCAACTAGCTGCTTGAACTATATACGATTGCAGAGGTACCTGAAACAATGATTGTAGTAATCTGATGATGGTAGGGTTCCATTTCTAGCCTTTTGGTTTTCCAATTTCCCCCAAAATCAATAAGGTTCTGGCCACTGATGCCTTGCACATTCCCAATAACTTTGGAATTGATCGGATGCTAGGTTCACAAGTTATCACATCACATACAGAGAAATGCCATCAAATTAAATGTAAGGACCTCACAAGCTTGGCCAAAAAGGGCACTTATGGCATTTTTTTCCTAATTTAAGAGATTTTTGTAATCTTACCCAAGCTTTAACTAATAGTAACTCCCAAGCAAGCAAGCAATGGTCATTACAATAAAGGCCTCTACTACAAAGAAATTTTGATTATATTTTAGAGTCTGCACACAACTCCATGGAACATTTAATACCAGAAAATAAGGCCTAACAAGGGAAAGCCGTCTTTAATGGAAGGTGAGGGGAAAGCAGACATACCTGTATGTCCTTCTTAATGGGTTTAGGCTTATTATCGACAATTTTTTTTCTGAATTCAAGCAGCACTTCTTTACAGTCTTCCAGATGAACCTCTGGTTCCCAGGTATCATCATCCGAGGAATATCCCTTCCACCGCACTTTGTACAGAATTTTACCCTGTGAGAGCAAAAAGTACTTATAAAACAAGAGTGTATGTGTGTGTGTGTGGGGGGGGGGTTCTACAGTATCGACTTGCTCTTGTGAATCTCAATGTATAGTCTAATCTCATTTTATAGGATGAAAATGTTAATTCCTAAAAAGTGAGATGAGCCGTGTTTTGCTATAATCATTCATGCAAACATGTTCTCATAGTTTGAAGTATTACACAAAAGAGGTTTTAAGTACAGTGAGTATAAAACTTATTTCTTACAGTAGTTCACTGAACTTCTGTTAACCATTTGGTTTTGCCCGAAGTTCTTTGCTGCTTCTCCAAACAAATTTAGCAATTTCATATTACAATGATGAACAAATCACTTTCCTAGATCAGGATATACCGTGATGGGACACACACATCAACTACTCAACTTCACAAGAATGAAGTCTGCTACAAGAACTCAGTTTTTTCCTTTCCTGGCTTCACACTGCAGCATACATGTGCGCAGAAGCACTTGAATTGAAGAGCAGGGTGGAGTAAAAAAATAAAAATAAATTAGGGCTGTCAATTAATTGTAGTTAACTCACACGATTAACTAAAAAAATTAATCATGATTAAAAAAATAATCGCGATTAATCGCACTTATAACAATAGAATACCAACTGAAATTTATGAAATATTTGTGGATGTTTTTCTACATTTTCAATATTGATTCCAATTACAACACAGAACACAAAGTGCACAGTGCTCACTTTATATTATTTTGTATTACAAATATATGCACTGTAAAAATGATAAAGAAAAGAAATAGCATTTTTCAATTCACCTCATACAAATACTGAAGCGCAATCTCTTTATTGTGAAAGTGTAACCTACACTCAAAAACACAACAGTGTAAAACTTAAGAGCTTACAAGTCCACTCAGTCCTACTTCTTATTCTGCCAATCGCTACGTTTCTTTACATTGAAGGGAGATACTGCTGCCTGCTTATTTACGTCACCTGAAAGTAAGAACAGGTGTTCGCATGGCACTTTTGTAGCCGGCGTTGCAAGGTATTTACATGCCAGAAATGTGCTGGGTCATCCTCCGAGACTGCTATAACATGAAATATATTCAGAATGCAGGTAAAACAGAGCAGGAGACATACAATTCTCCCCCCAAGGAGTACAGTCACATATTTAATTGACGCATTATTTTTTTAATGAGCATCATCAGCATGGAAATGCGTCCTCTGGAATGGTGGCCGAAGCATGAAGGGCATGCGAATGTTTAGCATATCTGACACATAAATATCTTGCAACACCAGCTACAACAGTGCCATGTGAATGCCTGTTCTCACTTTCAGATGACATTGTAAACAAGAAGCAGGCAGCATTATCTCCTGAAAATTGTAACCAACCTTGTTTGTCTACGTGATTGGCTGACCAAAAAGTAGGACTGAGTGGACTTGTAGGCTCTAAAGTTTCACATTGTTTTATTTTTGAATGCAGTTTTTGTACATAATTCTACATTTGTAAGTTCAACTTTCATGATAAAGAGATTGCACTACAGTACTTGTATGAGGCGAATTGAAAAATACAATTTTGTTTTTTACAGTGCAAATATTTGTAATAAAAAATAAATATAAAGTGAGCAGTGTACACTTTGTACTCTGTGTTGTAATTGAAATTAATATATTTGAAAATGTTGTAAACATCCAAAAATGTTTAAAATAAATGGTATTCTATTGTTGTTTAACAGAGCGTGATTCATTTTTTTAATCGCTTGACAGCCCTAAAATAAGTTAAAAAAAGATTTTAAAAGTCATGATTTATTTTATTTAAATATTAATTCTTTACTTTCTTCCCATTTTATAGTGTTATTGTGCTAAAATAGATGTTTTGCATTTTTTTCTTAGTTTCTTAATTGTTAGGAGAATCTCAGATTTTAGAGATCTCCCCCCACACACACTTCAATGTTTATCCTTGCTGAAAAAGGAAAGTGCAGGGTCTTACCAACATACCTCATTATAGTACACCTCTACCCCGATATAACGTGACCCGATATAACACGAATTTGGATATAACGCGGTAAAGCAGCGCTCCGGGGGGGCGGGGCAGCACAGTCCGGTGGATCAAAGCAAGTTCAATATAACGTGGTTTCACCTATAACGCGGTAAGATTTTTTGGCTCCTGAGGACAGCGTTATATCAGGGTAGAGGTATAACGCCATAAATTCAAACACAAAACAGATAAGCAAATAATTGTGCTATATTTGCAACCAGCACCACCTTCTAATATATTGAACTTTCAAAACTGAAAAAGCTGCAATGCTTAAACCAAAAACTGTACTCCAACAGGGTTTGACTCAACACTCAAGTCATATCCCGTATTGATTTAAAGACGTCCAACTGCCAAAGCACATCCCTAAGTCACCTCAATCTCCTCCTGGAGGAAAAAGATTGGCCATCTTATGTCTCTCACTATAAGACTGTTTTCCAGACCACATATCATTCTTTTAGTATTTCTCCAAACCTTTTCCAATTTAACAACATCCTTTTTGGAGTGCGGATACTAGAAATGGACACAGTATTCCAGTAATGGTCTCACTAATATACTGAGGTAATATCTCCCTACTCCTATTCAAAATTCCCGATTGAACATCCAAGATCATACTAGCCATCAAGTACACCACATCACTGGGAACTCATGTTCAATGGGTTATCAACACCATGTCCCAACTTCTCTTCAGTGTCACTGCATTCCAGGATAAAGGATGGGGGACTGTAAGTGTAACCTATATTCTTTGTTCTTGGATGTATGACTTTCCATTTGGTTGTATTAAAAACATACGTTGGTCAAATGAGCCCACCTTACCAAGAGACCTGTCTCCACTGATATTTACCATTCCACCAATTTATATTCTCTCTGCAAATTCTATCAGCAGAGATTGTGTTATTTCTTTCAGATCATTGAAAGAAATATTGAATAGCATTGGGCTAAGAACAGATTCCTGGAGCATCCTGCTAGAAATACCCCCACTAGATAACTCCTCATTTAGTTATTTTGAAATCTTTTAACCAAGTTTTAACCTATTTAATATGTGCTACATTGATTTTGTAGCATGCAAACTTTTTTAAAAATCAGAATATCATGCAGAGTAAGTCAGATGTCTAACAGAATATGCTTTAACTTCTGTAAATGTGGTTACCATTATCAACCAATCTCACCAAAAAACAATATCAAATCTGTCTGACAAGACCATTTTCCATAAGACCATGCTGATTGGTATTAATTATGTTACCATATTTTAATTCTTTATTACGTACGTTCCATGTCAGAATATCAATTTCACTAACCGAAAAGGCTCTGGATTAAAGCACTTTAGATGCAAGAGGATTTTGTTTCTTTTGAGGGAAAGTGAACAGTGGTTCTCAAAAATTACATTGTTTTCCAACTATTTTGGAGAGAGAAGTTTCAAAAGAAATTTTGCTCCTCTTGACTATTCTAAATACATTTGTCATCAGCAAGCTCTTTATCTCACTGTTCACCCCCTTTTGCAGATCCTTAATATATTAAACACAAGACCTAGTACACAACCTTGCTACATCCCACTTAATCTTTTACAGTTGAACACTTACCATTTATTCCCATTTGTTTTCTATACAAGTCAGTGTCTAAGACTATGTCTACACTACAAATTA
This sequence comes from Terrapene triunguis, assembly GCF_002925995.2. Classification (NCBI taxonomy): domain Eukaryota; kingdom Metazoa; phylum Chordata; order Testudines; family Emydidae; genus Terrapene; species Terrapene triunguis. The sequence continues at coordinate 6,043,452 of NW_020664489.1, read as the reverse complement.
CATCAATCAGGGGTGTGAATAATCCACACCCTATAAGCAATGTAAATTATACCAACCTAAGCGCCGGTGTAGACAGCGCTATGTTAGCAGGAGAGCTTCCCCCACTGACATAGCTACTGCCTCTCCTGGAGGCAGGAGTTATTAAGCCGATGAGAGTGTCTTCACTGGAAGAATTACGGCAGTATAGCTGCATCAGTGCAGCTGTGCCACTATAAGTGATGTAATATAGACATAGCCTAATTCAAGACAGTACTTTATTTAATACTTAATTTCTTTACAGATTCTTGTGATGAACTTTGTCAAAGATTTTTTGAAAATCAATTTTTTTTGTGGGAGGGAGCGGGGGTCACATTTCTTTAAACAAATTTCCAAAATGTTCACCTGTCTGCTTTCCCCTTCTTTTTAAGGTTATTAGTGCACTAAGCAATACATACCAGAGAGTCTCAGAACTAAAAGTGCTTTAATTCTAGCTTCTTTTTGAAATTACAACACTGAAAATACAGAAATAGGGTTTGTCTGTATGAAGTCTTAGTGCACAGCACGCTGGGGTGCAAATCTACAGCTCTAGCCTGCCATGCAGCCACTGGTGTTGCACACTAAGGGTGTATCTGCACTTAAAATGCTGCAGCAGTGCAGCTGCACCATTCTAGCGCTTCAGTGGAGACAACCTACACCAGGGGTCGGCAAACTTTTTGGCCACATCTGGGAATAGAAGTTGTACGGCGGGCCATGAATGCTCACAAAATTGGGGTTGAGGTGCAGGAGGGGCTGAGGGCTCTGGTTGGGGGTGCGGGCTCTGGGGTGGGCCCAGAAATCAGTTCAGGGTGTGTGAGGGGGCTCTGGGCTGGGCAGTGAGGTGCAGGGGGGGGAGGGCTCCAGTTGGGGGTGCGGGCTCTGGGGTGGGGATGAGGGGTTTGAGGTGCAGGAGGGTGCTCTGGGCTGGGATCAAGGGGTTCAGAGGGCTGGAGGGGGATCAGGGCTGGGGTTGGGGAGTGGCTATGGAGTGCAGATTCCAGGAGGTGCTTACTTTAAGTGGCTCCCGGCAGCTGCGGCATGTCCCTTCTCCGGCTTCTATGCGGAGGCGCGGCCAGGAGGCTCTGCACACTGCCCTGCCCGCAGGCACTGCCCCTGCAGCTCCCATTAGACCGCCGGAGGAGGCCATTGGAGTGCGTAGGAGCTGGAGGGGGGCCATGCCGCAGCTTCCGGGAGCCACGTGGAACAGCCCCCGACCCTGCTCCCCAGCTGGAGCGCTGAAGGGGTGCAGAATCTCTCAGGCCAGGAATATGACATATGTGATGCAGAATTAGACCTATATAAAAACACACAGAATAATACTCAACAACACTTCAGAGTATTTTCACAACACTCTCAGTTTCCATCATATTCTATATAAATTTCAAAAGCAGGGCTCTTTGCTTAAGTCACGTTTGTATCTTGCAGATACAAACCTTAATGCTTGGTCTACACTAGGAAATTAAGTCAGTATAACTGCATTTCTCCAGGGTGTAAAAAATCCACTTCCCTGAGTGAAGCAAATAAACTGACCTAACCACCTGTGTAAACAGAGCTAGGTTGACAGGAGAACCCCTCCTGTCAGCATAGGTAGCACCTTCACTGAAGCACAACAGCAGCACAGTTGCAGCAGCTTATGTGTAGACAAGCCCTAAGAGTAGCTCAGCATTTGAAAGAAAGGCTAACAAGTTGTGAAAGACATTCCTGCTTTCTCCAATATTGCATTCCTGGCCTGAGAGATTCTGTATCCCAAATGGATCCATGAAAACTGCCTAGAAACCACTATAAGGAAAGTAACTTCATACAACAGCAGTGAGAACTTAGAATACTTTTGATGATTACATGATTTAAGTTATATTCAGAAACAACTGGAAGTTCAAGTCGGATTAAACAATGTGTTCATTGAAACAATACATTTACTAAAGGACCACGTTTGTCAGAATCTTATCCCAGTGAGCCACTGATCCAGGAAATGGGTATTTTCACAATGTATTTTACCACTGCAACTACTGGGGGAAAATTGTCAACACGATTTTTTTTTTAATAATTCTTTCATCCAAAGCTACAAAAAGCCGTATTTTATATTAGAGGTTATATAACAAAAGCACTAAGATACAACACTGTTCTCATGGGCTTATAGCCCAAGTAAAACAAAAACAAAAAAATCACCCCAGACAAACCTGACCCACAAGAATCCATATAACCTCAAATATCAGCACCTGTGTCTTTGACGGTTTTATGATTGGGACTCAAAAATGAAAGTATTTTAGGAACAATTTTCTGTCCGTGTCACTTTAAAAATGATTCTCCTTTGTCCCTTTATTCCATGTTACACAGAAGAGTTTCACCACTTCATATAGCCATAAAGAAAGGGTTTGACTCTCCCAGCTTGAGATCCCAGGCTAACTGATCAACTGGGTAGAGATAGTTATGCTAAATGAAGTACTTAAAGCAAAGTATTTTAAATTAGCTTCAAGCAGCTTGAGTTATAAGTGGCCCATGAAGGTGGAAACAAAAAGAACAGAAACCCAAATTCAAGCCTATGCAAGATGCTGCCCTGCTACCTTTGGTTATAGCATTTGAAAATGAAAGCATTTGTGTTGTGAGGGGAAGAGATGGGGAGCCAGCCCACATGAAGGCATCAGCTGTTTGGCTGCTTCCCTCACAGCCCCTCACCATTAGTCTAGCCAGGGATCTAGGACTCAGGTGCAGAACAGAGGAATGCCTGGCCAAGGGAGAGGTGAGACAAGAGTGACACGGGGGCAGGCACTGTGGGAGAAGGGAGGACGTCAGGGGGCTTCTGGGGAAAAGGAAAAGAATGAATGGAAGAGGTAACAAGCAGGGCAGGCTCCACAACAGCAGCTAGCTCCTGCTACAGGTGGAAAGCTGAGGAGTCTTGGTCTCCCTTCATCCACTCACTACCCCACCAGGCCAGTTCTCCTCTCATACACTGCCTACCCCCATCTCTGCCAGGCCAGCTCTCTCCTCTCTCAG
>NW_020664489.1:6006735-6030446 GCF_002925995.2 Terrapene triunguis | reverse complement strand
TGTCTGTATTTAATAAAATCACTTTTTATTTAGTAATTTACTCAGAGTATGTATTAATACCTGGGGGAGCAAACAGCTGTGCATATCTCTCTATCAGTGTTATAGAGGGCGAACTTATGCAGGGTAAAACGGATTTATCTGGGTTTAGACCCCATTGGGAGTTGGGCATCTGAGTGCTAAAGACAAGCACACTTCTATGAGCTGTTTTCAGATAAACTTGCAGCTTTGGGACAAGTGATTCAGACCCTGGGCCTGTGTTGGAGCCGGACAGGAGTGGCTGGCTCAGCAAGACAGGGTGCTGGAATCCTGAGCTGGCAGGGAAAACAGAAGCAGGGGTAGTCTTTGCACATCAGGTGGCAGTTCCCAAGGGGGTTTCTGTGATCTAACCCGTCACAGTTGTGAACCGGTATTCCAGCAGTAATTAGGAGTGGGTGCTTTTGAGGTCCAGAATGTACGAAGTAGAGAATTTGAGGGGCTAGTATAAATTTGTAAAAGGTTGAACAATGTTTAGCCCTGGTCTACACTGGGGGGGCGGGGGGGAATGGATCTAAGTTACGCAACTTCAGCTATGTGAATAACGTAGCTGAAGTCGACGTACTTAGATCTACTCACTGCGGTGTCTTCACTGCAGTGAGTCGACTGCTGACGCTCCCCCGTCGACTCCGCCTGTGCCTCTCGGCCTGGTGGAGTATAGGAGTTGACGGGAGAGTGCTTGGGGGTCGATTTATCGCGTCTAAACTAGACGCGATAAATCGACCCCCGCTGGATCGATCGCTGCCCGCCAATCCGGTGGGTAGTATAGACATACCCTGAATTATACTTTCTTAAATGTTTCCTAGATCCTGACTGGGCAAGTTAGGGGCAAAGCAGATGAGTCATAAGCCAGGATGATATCTTACAAGTGCAGGCCTAGACAGACATGGCTCTACCCCAGTACTTATTTACTCCCTTCTAGGTTCCATAATGTATTAGTTATACATTATTATCACTATTGTTATTTTTTGTATTAGTAAAGCACATACGAGCTCTACCCATGGATCAGGACGTCATTGTGCTAGGTCTGGTATAAACACAAAACAAAAAGATAGTGCCTGCCCCAAAGAGCTTACAGTCCAATTATAAAACAAGAGAACAGATAGCTACAGATAGGTGGGGGAGTGCTCTACCTGTTGTCAAGCTTTTTATAGGCATCACAGCAAAGGAAAGCTGTAAGGAGGTTTTGAAGGAGGAAAATGATGTAGCTTTGTTGACATTTACAGGAAGCAACTCTCAAGCATGAGGAGCATCATGGGAGAAAGCATGAAGGTGCTTGTTTGAAGATTTAACAAGTGGGTGATGGAAGTTGACAACATGGGCCAACTGGAGATGGGAATCAACATTTTGGTACCAAATGAGAGTTGAGAGATAGGTTGGGGATGGTTTGTGAAAGGCCTTGAAAGTGAGTGCAAGTACCTTATCTCTGATACAATAGGGAAGGAAGAGCTGTGGTTAGATGTTGATAGATGTTTGGCTGCATGCGTGTGTTCCCTCTGTGTGCCGCCCCAGCCCTGTGCAGACAGCTGGTATGGCAGACCTCAAGAGAACCACCCAATGATCACAAGTTCCATTAAGGGACGAAGGCACCCAGCTAGGTTTATTGTCGACAAAACATGGTACTAGTATCCTGAAGACTCTAGCAGACCACTAGTACATGTATGCCCATAACAATGGACCAGCTTAGTGAACGGCGGGACTTTCCGTTCCTCCATAAGGCCAGACAAAGATACTCCCTCTGAGATACATCTTTATACCCTGATACAAACAAGTTAGTACTGCCTCTTTGACATAGTTAGTTACTGCCCTCTGACTTAGCTAGTTATCATCTTGTACATGTTGGTTCAATCAAAACATCTCCATTACATACTATCATCCTGACTTTATCTTTTAGAAGGGGTCAGTGTGTTCCTGTTATCCTTGGGGAATGTTTTTGTACCATCCTTGATATCGGGATGTTCTGGTACTATTTGATATCGTGATGTGTTTGTGTGAGCACTCTGTGACTAGTACTTCTTAGGAATGTGTATTTCTGCAATATCAGCCCTGTTCTTACCAAATTCTGTGAGCAGGTCCTTCCTCATACCAGGCCTCTGATACAAGAGCTTATGTCTCAGGCTTTCTTCCTACTGAAAGAGCTTGTGAAAGGATTCAAAGAGAAGGGAGACATTGTCAAAGCGACAGGCTAGGAGTATGATTTTTGCAACAGCATTCTGAATGGATATGAACAGGGGAAGATTGCATTGGTCAAGGCCAGAGAAAAGAATGCAGTAATCGAGACCGGAGATAGTGAGAGCCTGAATGAGATTTTTAGCTGTGTGGATGGATAGGAAAGACTATACCTTAGGGATGTTATGCTGAAAATATCTGGGGTGTTACCCAGAAGCGTAGCACAAGTTTGAAATACATACAGTATAAAGCCAATATTTATAACTTTAAATACAAAAATGATACATGCATACAGATAGCATAATCATAATCAGCAAATCACAACCTTTCCATAGACACCTCACACGACAACCTTTGTACAATATTTGCTGCAAATATATAACAGTGGTTGCAACAATGATCTATGCAGTCACAGGTTATGTCAGTAATGTCACAGAGCACCAAACTCAAAAAAAAGGGCACCAAAATTCCAAAAAGAAGGGTAGCCAACATGGCTGCCAAACAACTACTAGACATCATTCAAGATGGCGATTTTAACAAATTTTTGACATTACCATTACCCAGGTAAATAATTCTATGTTTGTGACTGGAGTGAAGGAGGCGAGAGTTGTAGGAAGGGAAAGGAAGGCAAGGGAAGGTCACATTGTATTTTGTAAATTTTCCTGTTGGAAGCAATTAGCAAGATCCTGTGCAGGCAGAAGGAGAGAGGGCTTAAGGAGTGAGGCAAAGGTGGGGAAAAAGGCAGGTGGGATTGCAGGTGTGGGATTCAATTAAGGTGGAAAAATAGAATTCTTTAGATAGGAAGGCAGCAGAACAGAAGGGGGCAAGAATGAATTTGTAGTGGAGGACATCAGCCTGGTGGTGGGATTTATGCCAGAGATGCACTACAATGTGAGAGTAGGAGCAGAGGAAGAAGTCGTAAGGGTTCGCCAGGGTTGGGGGGATCGACAGGATGTATCTTGTGGTGCAAGACAGACGCAAACAGTTAAAGGTGCAGGAAAGTGAAGCATTAAGTTAAAAGTGCCATCTACACAGCTGCCTGGCCATCGGGGACAAAGTGTGTCTCTCTGACCAGAACTTGAAGAGGCTTGTAGTGGTCCCTCACTCTCAAGTGCTGAGGGAGGCCACTCCACTTCACTGCGTCAGGCAGCAGCACTCGGGCCCCACTGGTGGGGCTGAGCAGTAAGCAGTCTGTAGTTCGTACCCTCCCAGAAGAGCCAAACCACCATTAATAGTCTGGAGCTCTAGCTCCCTTAGGCAGGGCAGAGTAGTAAGCAGTCTTTTGCCCAGAGTCTCCCAACTAGGTCAGACAGCAATTAACAGTCTATCAGGGAAGGTCTGGCCCTCTGGGCAGGGCAGAGCAGGGAGTAGTCTTTAGCCTAAGCCTCCAGGCTAAGGCAAACAGCACCGAACCATCTATAGGGGAAGCTCTGGCCCTCTGGGCAGGGCAGAGCAGGAAGCAGGCTTTTGCCTAAGCCTCCTGGTTCTGTGATTCCCTCTGAATTTTCCCACAGAGGGGGGCTCCACCTGTCACCCATGGAGCCCAGTGTCAGAGCCTGAGAAGGAATCGAAGCAGAGGGTCAGAACGGGAGTCAGGGGCCAGCTGCCAGAGCCGAGGGTCAGAGTCAGGTTACCTGGAGTGAGGCAAGGCAGGAGCAGGACTGGAAACAAGCAAGTGCAGGATCTATCACAGCCATGGGAAATTCTTTGAGCAACTGATGTTGCTGCTGGTGTGCTGACTCTTCCAACTAGGTGGCATAGCCCAGTGGCTTGCAACCTTTCTGGACTACTGTACCCCTTTCAGGAGTCTGATCAGTCTTGCGTACCCCCAAGTTCCTCCTCACTTAAAAATTACTTGCTTACAAAATTAGACCTAAAAATACAAAAGTGTCGCAGCACACAATTACTGAACAATTGCTACTTTTAATTTTTACAATATAATTATAAAATAAATCAATTGAAATGTAAATATTGTACTTGCATTTCATATTCTATAGAGCAGTATAAACAAGTCATTGTCTGTATGAAATTTTAGTTTGTACTTCGCTAGTGCTTTTTATGTAGCCTGTTGTAAAACTAGGCAAATATCTAGATGAGTTGATGTACCCCCCTGGAATGCACGCCTGGTTGAGACCCACTGGCATAGCCAATCAGGCAGCCTACTACAGGCTAGCTGTGCTCGTTAGGGGGCCCAGAGACTGGCTCTGTTAATGCAATCCTTGGATCCATAAACAGGGGAATCTCAACCAGGCAGAGAGAGGTTATTTTACTACTGTATTTCGCACTGGTGTAACTGCTGCTAGAATACTGTGCACAATTCAAGAAGGATGTTGATAAATTGGAGAGGGTTCAGAGAAGAGCCAGGAGAATGATTAAAAGAGTAGAAAACACGTCTTATAGTGAGAGACCCAAGGAGCTCAATTTATTTAAGCTTAACAAAGAGAAGGTTAAGGAGTGACTTGATCACCATTTAAAATTACCTACATGGGGAACAAATATTTGATAATGGGCTCTTCAGTCTAGCAGATAAAGGTATAATAAGATCCAATGGCTGGAAGTTGAAGTCAGGGCTGCCGAAAGCAGGTTCGGGCCCCGGTGAAATTTTTTTTTCAGGCATCCCCAGGCAAGGGCGGACTGGCTAAATCAGGGCTGACGGGGGCTGACGGGGAAGCCGGGGAAGCCAGGCCCGGAATTTTTTCGGGCACCCCAGCAAGGGTGGACTGGCTAAACAGAGCCGACGAGGGGCGGGGGAGGGGGGAAGCCAGGCCCCCTTCCGGACCGCCGGGCCCCGGTAATTTGTACCGGCTTCCCCCCCCTCTCGTCGGCCCTGGTTGCAGTTAGACAAATTCAGACTGGAAATAAAGGTGTACATTTGTAACAGTGAGGGTAATTAACCATTGGAAGAAATTACCATGGGTCATGGTAATTTTCCATTACTGGCAATTTAAAAATCAAGCTTGGATGTTTGTCTAAAAGACATGCTCTAGGAATTAATTATTGGAGAAATTCTATGGCTTGTGTCATATAGAAGGTCAGACTAGATGATCATAATGGTCCCTTCTGCCTTTGGAATCAATGAATTTCTGTGAGAAATAATCCTTAATGGGACAATGTCAGCTTGAAATGTAATTTTAAAAAAAGATTTAAAGATAGTTTCAGTAACTAAAGCCTTGTACACACAATGCTACTTTTTGTGGCAAAATTCTTCTGTTTTGCTGACAAAATAAAACCACTTCCCTGAGCTGCATAGAGGTTTTTGCGGCAAAGTTAAAGTGACAAAGCGTCAGTGTAGATGCTGCCGTTTGTTATATCACCGTAACTGGCCTCCCCCAATATCCCATAATGACCGCTGTGACCATTCTGCTCACTGTTTTGAACTCTGCTGCTCTGCAGGAATGCGCCCCTCCCCTTTCAAAGCTCCAGGAAGTTTTGACATTAATTTCCTCAGCCTGGAGAGCTCATATGCTGAGCATGCCGCTCCCGGCAGGAAAACAGCAACCTGCTCTTCTGCCTGGACTACAGGGGAGGGATGGATCATTGCTCTGGGGGCTGAGGGATGTGGGAAAATTCAGAGGGAATCACAGAACCATTAACGTGGAATCCTGCTCTCCCTGGCACTAGGAACACAGTGGCAGGCAGAGAAGGCTGCTGCTGCCAGTGGGAGAGACTGCTATGCTGTGCCGAGCCAGGGAGGGAGGCGGGGCCTGATGTGGGGGCAGGGGTGTGTCCCCTTCCCCCTGCTTCAGGATTAGTTGGTTCTGGCTGCTGTCTGAACTTAAAAAGACAGCATGCCGACACCCTCACTCTCCCACAACTTGCCCGCTCCGCCACACGCGCTCTCTCGCATACTCCCCCTACACCACACACTCTGTCTCTGTCTCTCCCACACACACACACACACACACACACACACTCTCTCTCTCTCTCCTCCAACACCACTTCAGTTGAAAAGTGGCTGGCAATCTAGTAGGATGGCCATGGAACAATGGGATTGAGAAACCTGCATCATGTGATGCTGTGCCTGCCCCATGAGGCACTGCAAACCCTCCCCAAAGCACCCTGCAGCCAGTTGCACAGTGGGATAGCTACCCACAGTGAACTGCTCTCTGTGCTGATGCAAGAGCTGCTTGTGTGAATGCACTCTGCTGACACTAAGAGCATAGTGTAGACATATTCATATATGAAGATATACCTATCTCATAGAGCTGGAAGGGACCCTGAAAGGTCATCGAGTCCAGCCCCCTGCCTTCACTAGCAGGACCAAGTACTGATTTTGCCCCAGATCCCTAAGTGGCCCCCTCAAGGATTGAACTCACAACCCTGGATTTAGCAGGCCAATGCTCAAGCCACTGAGCTATCCCTCCCCCCCACGGTTTAATTAAATTAAATTAAATTAAATTACAGCAGTTTAATTAAAGCAGTTGCTGTATGTCGGCATAACTTTTGTCGACAAAACTCTGTAGTGTAGACAAGGCCTAAATCTGCCCCAAGTTTCGTGATTTTACAATCACATTTCCTATTTTTCAAAAGAGTCTCTCTCTCTCTCTCCCCTTGTGTAAAAGACCCACACAAACTAGGGAATTTGACTATGTGCAAAATGCTGTTAAACAAACTGAAAAGAAAGCCAGAAAAATATACTTTTTAAAATGACTTTCAGTGATTAATCATCATTAGGTGTTTATTGTAACAACTGTACAGTAGATAAAAAGTTTTCAAACTAAAGTGAGATTTCTAGCATTATATTGTCTCTGTGAATAAGCAGATAACCATTTTCTGCGTTTGCAGTATTTTCCACATTGTCTTAAAATGCAGCTTCATTTAAAACACATTGCAGTATTCCAACCACAAGGTGCCAAAGACACAGGTAAAAGTAACAGGTTTCAGATTAGCAGCTGTGTTAGTCTGTATCCGCAAAAAGAACATGAGTACTTGTGGCACCTTAGAGACTAACAAATTTATGCTCAAATAAATTTGTTAGTCTCTAAGGTGCCACAAGTACTCCTGTTCTTTTTACAGGTAAAAGTAGCAATATCTGTGTTGGAAAGAAAAGGCTGCTACCTGGACATCCAGAAGCAGTTGGGCAGCTAATGATTCACAGATTGCTGACATGAGAGAGGCATATGCCCCTAAATCATTATCACAGATATGCAGCTTCTTCTGGCTGCATTTTGATGAGAAACTCAACTGAATGAATTATCTAACTACCTAAGTGAAAACCTTGAAATGTTTATTCGCTTTTTATTATTCAGCTTCTTATACCTCTTGACATCAGTGTATTGAAGTATTTCCTTGCTGATGTAATTCCTTTATTACATTACAGTTTTTTTATATAGTGCTACTGGTCCAAAGAAGTGGATAAGGTTTATAGAAGAAATCAAGTTTATATTAAACACATTATAAAAGCATTAGCACTGCAAAATGGTTAATTTCAATTAAAAATTATTTAACATAGAAGCTAGATATTGAGTTTTAAACAGTGAATTACAGTATATGTTTACTCTTAGTAAAAGACTATATTTAAATTTAAAATTACTCTGTCCTTATTGATGACAATATAAGAAAAGACCCCAAATTTCCATGTCTTTGGTTAATTTCCTGGATATTAAAACTACCTAATAATTATACAGATATAAAATCAAATTATCCTCTGTTAATGCAGTGAACTCCTGTAATTTGTCATATAATTGCAAAATGAGTAAAGTAGTTAACTCTTATAGAAGTCTTCTGTGATTAAATACTTGGAGGAAAGTTGGTGCTGATTAAGTCGATACCCAACAACTTCTTAGTGGCAGAGTCCCAATCCTTCCCAAGTTCAAGTCGATGGCAGATGGCTGGAAATTGTCTGTCAATTCTTCTTACCCATTCCACTGCCTTCTTTACTGAAGCAAAAGCCCAGTGAATAGCACTGTATATAGAAATAAAGTGTGATTATACTGAAATATGAGAACAGTGACTTAACTGAGCAGTTACTGCAGCTGTCTACAAACTAAGTACAATCAAATGCACCAAAGGATACAAGAAGAAAATCTTGCCCTTGCCACCGAAGTCACTTGGTGGAGAAAATATCAACAATGCTTCAACCCAATCATTAACAAAAGATCTCTTTATATATATATATATGATAATTTGAGGCAGAGATTTCAAGAAAAAACAAAGTCTAGCCTGAGCAGCTTTCTTGGTCTTTTCAGAAAGCATTGTCATGGAGAAAGAGATGTAGGGTCAAATTCACCACAAATGTTTGGGCTTGTCTACATGGGGAAGTTAGTGTGGAATAAGTTAGGGAGTGATTTTAAAGTGCACTGTCTACTTCGCACAAACTCCCTGCGTGGACACTCTTAATTCGCACTGAGTGCCTTTATGAACTTTAGCTTAATACACTTCCAAAGTGTAATAGTGCAATGTAGTTAATGTGCACTAGCTACTCCAGTGACATAGGTGGCGTGAAATTAGTCCATAAAAAGCATCTCATCAAGGCAGTAATATCAGATTTGACTCTCACTTTTTGGGTCCTCAATGTGTTCACATATATGCAGAGTTCCTCCCATTTTCCTTTTCTCCCTACTATGTTTTAACCCAACATCACATTTTATTATTATGTACTACATTCCTGATTGAGGTTACAGGACAAAACCAATTTAAGCATCTCTCTAGTTTGTTTAGGTTTTTATACCATACTCATCATGTAGTAGGTGTGTGCCTTCCAGTAGCGCATTAAGCAACATGACACATCTATCATGTGTTATTTGTAACTTGTCACAGGAACCCTAGGTATATAGAGCCAGATAACATCTCCCACAGAAACACCTGAGGCAGGGAGACTACAGAGGAAGATTTCACAAGGTTTTCCTTGCTGCAAGTTCCTATAATTTTTGGGGGTGGGTGGAAGGAGCAGGAAGGTGGGGTATAATCCCCCACACTACATGCAGGGGTTAAACTCCCAGAATTCACATACCATGGGGAATCTGCTAGAGGCCGGAGCCATCTCTATGGTGTTCCTGTTCCTTCATGCGCTCCTAGATCTCTGCTGCGCTCCCCCTTCCCTTTTGGTGGAGTGATGCTGACAGGCTCCCCAGCTGTCTGGTGTTCATTGTACCTCCCCAGTAAAGGGAAGTTCCATGATGCAGAGATCGTCCATGCAAAACGTAATACAGCATGCAGCTATATTATATTGCAGAGGGTTCTCATCTGGGGACCATCTGCATTGCCCAGGCCACTTGGAGGGTTAATGGACAGAGTGGGGATTGTGGTGTGGATGATGTTGATATCAGGGGTGGATGGTCTGGTCCAGATGATCTGTGCCATACATCTAAGAGCCTCATCAAGCCCTAAAATTAATACTGTTCCCATTTACTATATAAATAAAAATTTTTTGCTGATGCAGGACATTGTTTATGTATTTCTTAATTTTATAGACCACATTTTGAAAACAAAGATTTTGTTGTAAGAAGCAATGCATCGACACTGTCAGTTATACTTTTCATTAACAGTCATATGCTGTAGTATATTAGTTACCAATACCCAATAACTATTCATTTCACACATGTTAAAATGTTCAGCAGTTTACATTCATACATTAAATATTTAATGTATGCATGAATCTAAAGCACACCTTGAAGTGGGCGAATCATCCAGTTTCATTAGAGATTTGAAGGTTATCCCTTCCAGTTGCTGATTATAACGTATGAACTGCAGCACCAAAAGTGTAGCAATCAACTGCAATACTTCTCTTCCTTTAGGACCTAAAAAAAGAGGGAAAAGGGTGTGATTCCTAGTATAATTGTTACTTGTTAACATTAATATTAATATTAATACTTGTCAACAAAGTTAATATTTGATATTTTGTAGTACTTACTGTCAAAGTAATAGTCATGCTCACAAAATCTAGTTATCCTAATGCTGTTTAATTTTGTTTCATTACCCAATATACACAATAATCCATGCTTTTTTAAAAACAGTTTCAGAGACATATAGTTCGCTGCGTTGGAGTCAGAACTCAAGGGCTGGCAGTGTGCTGCTGGGTTTTTGTGGTTTGGGGTTGCTTCCATCATGTTCCACTTAGGTCTTTGTGCAAGCAGCAAGGGGAAACTTGTACAATTTCTGATCTCTGATGAAGCACTGGAGCAGCAGCTTTGGTAAGACAGTGATTAAAGTGCACATCTCAACCCAATTTTTATTTTTGCCCAGTTTGCACTCCCCATGCACACTTTAAGCACTGTCCCCTAGTGATTCAGAGAGGACAAACTTTGTTCATGTTAATTTTCTCCCTGGCAACAGCACAGAGCAATAGCTGAAAAGGAAGAAGGAAATGTGTACATGAAAGATGTAAACAACATAATGGGAAGGGGTGGGAAGAAGCAGTACATCAGTGTAGTTTGGAATGTATGTGTGAACAAAAAGACAATCCCTGCCCCAAAGAGCTTACAATCTAAACAGACAACACAAACACGTGATGTGGAGGGAAGGGTATACACACAGAGTGAACAATATGATGGCAGCAAATGTCCTTCTTCTTCAACACTTAGCCAGACAGTTGGCCGTAGCGATCATTCGCCATTTGGTCCGTTCCTGCACAACCGCAAAGGATTGACAGCCTGAGAGTCCAACATCGGAACAGACTTGATGAACCCATGTAATAGGAGGTCTGCCTCTGGGCCGCCTCCACACCTCGGTTGGTGCAATTTTATCCCGGATGTTACAAGCCACCCGGAGAATGGCGTTCGCTGGAATGTCTTGTGGAATCCTTGTGACATGTCTGAAAAGCATAAGGTGCCGCGTGCGGGCAATGGCACCAGTAGTCTGTAGACCAGAACAACCATAAACATCTGCATTACAGATGAAGTCATTCCACTTTATGCCCAGTATATAATGTTGACATTTTGTGTGGAAAGCATCCAGCTGGTCCCTGTTCACTTCTACCCTCAACCAATCTGCTGAGCAGACGATTGGCTACAGGCATCCAAATGCCATGCTAGTTCCATTTTTATGGAGGGGAGAGGTAGCAGGTCAGCTAAATGGAAAGTGAAGGGAAGAGGGTGAGGGAGACAGGGCAGGGTAAAAGAGGGTATAAGGGGCAACAAGTTTGGGGTAAAGCTAAGGTGAAGAGACTGAGGGAGAGGAAGGGAGTTTTGAAGCAAAAAGCCATTCAGCACAGGGCAGAGAAAGTCTAGTCAAAACCACAGAAAGTTCTCCGAGGTCCCTGCTTTGTATGCCTGTCACTAGTGGCTGGAGACTCTGGCTGGCTCCTCTTTGCTGTTTATTTCCAAGCCCACATGAGGGGGAGAGTGAGAAGGGGCACTACCTAGGTCCTACTGCCCCCAGAATATAGGGAGGACTCCCCTGCATAGTTTTGGGTCCAGCAGGGTGCTGGGGGAGGGATGGCCTCAGCTGGGTACCATTTTGCCTTCCTCTCCATTATGTAGAAGCGACCCCACCTTTCTGAGGATGAAAGTGGGAACATTTGAGTCTGATTTTTTTTTTCTAATACAATTAAACATTTCAGAGTTGCTTAATCTAGCATGTATAATAACCAGGACAAAAAGAACCTCCACTGCTGCCCAAATATGCTGCCTCCATAGGACAGGCACACAGCAGCCAGGACACTGAAAGAACGCTCTAGCAGAAACTTGAATTTTTAAAAATTAGTAACGTCAGAAAACTTCAAATTGATAGTGTCTATTTAAAATCCAGGGTGAGCCAATCTTAAACCATTGTTAGGAATATGGAAAATATACATTAATATAAGCTCTACTGCACACACATGGTTATTACATTTAAAAAAACAAAAACAAACCATTAACTGTAATACCGTCCAGCTACTTTTAATGAATGAGAAAACAACTGATTTACCTAGGGACCAAATGCCTTTTTTTGCAAGGAATATATTGGTTAAATAATCCACATCAAGATCCAAAATAACCCCAAGTTCTGGGCTGAGATTCCAAAAGCCATCCTGTGAAATAAACCAAACAAAAAAACAGACAAAGGTCATTCAAGACATTGCAAAATTCACATTAGAAATATCAAAGTACAGCTAGGAAAGTAATTACAATAAAATGTTCAAATGACTTATGCAAAAAATATAATAAACTTTCGTGAATTAGTCAGTGATCCACAAACTTTAAGATCTAAAATTCAAAAGCATGATGTATCGACATCATAATTTTAATCAGTGTAGCTAAAATGGATTCTTACTGTGAGCCTATTCCTTAACCAATCCACATACTACCTGGCCGCAGCCAGCATACCAACAGTGACATATGTACCACAGTTGGAGAACCTCTGGAATAAATTATCTGACCAATCCTACATCAATGGAGTACTAAAAACAAACCAATAAGATGAATGCAAATCATTAGCTTCTTTCCATTATTTATCCCACGTACAGTAATGTGTTATTTGCAATGACATGTGTGGGTTAGAATAATGAGTGTGGCGCTCTGACTGGGAAGTGAACCTCTTGTGGGATGGGGAGGTTGAGACAGGGGCGCAAAGCACAAGAGGTGGGAACATTGAGTTTCAGAGGGAAGTGGGGCAGCAGTGGTGGCATCAGCAGCAAGTTCTTTATTTTCAGATACTCAATTAGATACAAACCAAACAAACAAACTATTAACTTGCAAAAAGTTTTAAAATAAATAAATAATTTGAAAATTACCCTAAAAATAATGCTCAAAGTAGAGTACTTCCCCAACTGAATTCAGCAGAAAAGGATCCACTCCACTGAGAAAACAACAGCCTCCATGAAATTAGTAAATGTGCTATTTGTATTGTGAAATACAATGTTAAGTTTATTAAATCCCATTCCATTTTATTTGACACGAGATTGGAAATTCTGATAAGTAGGAAAGAGACACATACTAGACAGTTTGCTACTCTCAAAACAGGCGGAACACAAAGCTTTGTACTTTCACATTCAAATCAAAATGTGTCCCAGTTGGTAAGTATAATGATCTCGAAATCAAATCTGATTTTGCATAATTTTAAAAATATTGATTCTCTAATGTTAAATATTCAGTAGGCTAAATGTTTAGTCTGGCCTGAACTGGAACTGCATTTTTGTTCTTGCAGCTTTACAAGAACAAAAAACTGCAAGTGCAATTTTATGTCCATAGTTACTTGTGGACACAATTAAGGTAATTTAGATGACTAAATATCTGATTTAAAGGCATAATCAGGTAAACACAAAGTAACATTAAAATGGAGGCAAGGTGCTGGAAAATCTGTCCCATTAAACTTAATTACAGTAGTAAATTACATTGTGCTAGAAACTTTTTTTCTTTAATGAATACTCAGGTTTGGCAATCCTGCAGGAATTCTATATATATAAAAAATGTTGTAACTCACTGGATTTGACCCCAAAGTGAAGAACAACTGCTATAGACAATACTGCTGAAGGCTGTTACAATGACCAGAGGAGATAGCCAACAGGAGCAGCAAATGAGAGTTTTATGAGGGAGTTTAAAGAGGGAACATGAAGCCAGATATACCCAAGAAACATTCTCTAAACTTAGGCCAATAATCACTGCTCCCCTCTCCCTGCCCCCAAAAACCCTACAAGTGTAAAGAGAATGCAGCCGGAAGTCCAGCATCAAAGTGGGGGCTATCCAGTTTATTGCACTGAATGTAGCATGTATGATTACCTGCCTTGTGGGCAGGTGGCATGTGTGTGCATTCAGTGCAAGCAGCTCACAGCTCTCAGAGATCAAGTACAGGCTCTTGAGACCAGAGTGAATGAACCAGATGAGCTAAGAGAGAGAGAGATGTACGTAGCGGAGATTTTCCAGGATACAGTAGAACAGTCCCTCTCCCAGTATGACAGCCTCTGTGCTATTGAGGAGGTTGAAAGACTAGGGGAAGGAAAACATCAAACTGGGGTAGAGGGAAATAATCCCATAGTTAGGATTCTCCTTTCAGATGATATCATGGTATCCTCTTGCACCGAGGATGCCTGTCCAGGGGAGGGGACCCCAGTTATTAGGAAGAGACAGTGTGACAGAATGTACCCGTGTCCACACAATTGTAATATTTTTTTGTACAAAGCATGTCTTGTAAGGTATCATTTGAAAATTCATAATTTGCTAGTAAATATTGTCCTGATGAAATATGTGTGGCAACATTGTATGTTAAGTTATAAGATTTCCCTGTATGATGTTATTAACACATGTTCCAAACCACAGCCCTACCCAAGCAGAAGTTGGTGAACAGGTCTATCTCAAACAAAGGAATGTGTGCTGTGCTTAATTCGAATTTAAGCAGAAAACAGAGTCATCAAGCATGAAGGGAAACAAAGAAAGCTGAAACTGGTGAGGAAAAAGCAGCAGGAAACATCCTTCCCCACAGACTTTTTGTCTCTTGGTACCCAGCTGGAAATGTTTTTTAAGAGGGGAACTGAAACTATAAAAAAAAAAAGGGACACATCCCACAACACCTCCTCTCCCCGCCTATCGCACTAATGCAACCTGAAGCGACAAAGAAAGCATTCATTGGACTCTGGGAGAAGGGGTCCTGACTTAAAAAGTCTGGTCAGTAAGACTGCTGAAAGCTTGTGGTGAGAAAACTTTGCTTTGAATTTAACATAGTTAAGATATTCACCAGTTGAGTTTTATCTTTATTTTTCTTATAACCATGTCGGACTTTTATGCCTCATTACTTGTACTCACTTAAAATCTTTCTCCTTGCAGTTAATAAACTTGGGTTTTTTTTGT
Source organism: Terrapene triunguis (assembly GCF_002925995.2). Taxonomy (NCBI): domain Eukaryota; kingdom Metazoa; phylum Chordata; order Testudines; family Emydidae; genus Terrapene; species Terrapene triunguis. The sequence continues at coordinate 6,015,543 of NW_020664489.1, read as the reverse complement.
TTTATCTAATCCAGTGTGTTTAAATTGAAATGTATGGGAAACTCCATTTGGGGTGGCAAGTTGTATGCATACTATTTCTATTAAAGAAATAACAGACTTTATATAACTTCTATTGTCCAGGAGAGGGCTGGGCAGTAAAGGACATACATTTCTGGGGGGAAAACTAAGACTGGGGGTATGTTGGAGTCACGCTGCAGTATAACCAAGGCTGGTGAGAGCTGGAGTGTAACCCAAATCTGGTTGGCAGGCCGCAGTTACACACAAAAACTCAGGGTATGGCTTGCATGCTATTTGTGAGCAACCCAGGTGGGAACTCCTTCAGCAAGGCATCGTAAGGCATCCAAGATTGCAGGGCAACGGTGGCATAGCTACTCTTTACTCTAGATCAGTGGTCTCCAACCTTTTTATGCACAAGATTGCTTTTTGAATTTAAGGGCAACCCAGGATCTATCTCGCTCCTTCCCCGAGGCCCCAGCCCTTCCCAAAGCCCCGCCCTGCTCACTCCATCTCCCCCTCTCTCCGTCACTCGCTCTCCCCCACCCTCACTCATTTTCACCGGGCTGGAGCAGGGGGTTGGGGTTCGGGAGGGGGAGCAGGCTCTGGGCTGGGACCAAGGGGTTTGCAGTGTGGAAAGGGGGCTCCAGGCTGAGCCTGGAGCAGGGGATTGGGATGCAGGAGGGGGTGAGGGGTACAAGCTCTGGGAGAGAGTTTGTGTGCAAGAGGGGGCTCCAGACTGGGGCAGAGTGTTGGGGTGCAGGAGGGGGTGCGGGTGCAGGCTCTGGGAGGGGGCTCAGGGCGGGGGCAGAGGCTTGGGGTACAGGAGGGGGTATGGATACATGGCTCTGGGAGGAGGGTTGGGGTGTGGTCTCCCGGCAGGGGGGGTTCACTTACCTCAGGCAGCTCCCGGTTGGCGACGCAGCAGGGCTAAGGCAGGCTCCCTCCCTGTTCCGGCCCCATGCTGATCCCGGAAGGGGCCAATGTGCCCCTGCAGCCCCTGGGAGGGGCACGTGGGTACGCACACTGCTCCTGTCTGCAGGCACTGCCCCTGCAGCTCCCATTGGCCACCGTTCCACATTCCTGGCCAATGGGAGCTGCAGGGGCGGTGCCTGCAGACAGGGGCAGCGCACAGAGACCCCTGCCCACCGTCCCCTTCCCCGGGGCTGCGGGGGTGTGCTGGCCCCTTCTGGGAGCAGTGTGGGGCCGGGGCAGGCAGAGAGCCTGCCTTAGCAGCAGCCCCGCTAAACCACCAGACTTTTAGCGGCCAGAGATTGTGATTGACTGGGAAAGTCTCCAGGATCAACCAATCGCGATGAGGAAATTACTCACTTTGTGCAGTAACAATGGTTCTTTGAGATGTCTGTCCCTAAGGGTGCTCCACTGAAGGTGTATGTGTGCCCCTGAGCCTCTAATTGGAGATTTTTGGTAGCAGTATCCGTTGAGACCGCATACATGCTCTCCCTCCCTCATGGTCTGCCTCGAGGCTATCTAGCGCTGCACGGGCGAAGTCCCCTCACTTCCCTCTCCACCCCAGAGCCCTATAGAGAACTCCAAAGTAGAGGGGAGGAGGGCTGGTTGTGCAGCACCCATAGGGACAGACATCTCAAAGAACCATCAATACTGTACAAAGTGAGTAACTTCCTCTTCTTCGAGTAGTGTTCCTATGGGTGTTCCACTATATGTGACTCCCGAGCAGTACCCACCACTGGAATATGAGATTTCAGAATGGAGTCTGTCACTACAGAGTGTACTGTGGAGTCAAAGATGGCATTGGGGGCCAAATCTTAAGTGATCGCATAATGTTCTGCAAAAGTATGGGCAGAGGTCCAAGTCATTGCTCTACAGATTTCTGAGATAGGGATATCTTTAAGTAATGTGACCGAGGTAGAAATTTACCTCGTGGAGTGCGCATGGACTCTGGATGGAAGCAGGTTGCGTCCTTGATAACAGTGATTAATGCAACCAGAGACCCATTTGGATAGTTTTTGAGCCAATATCACAAAGATTTTGGATCTTTCTGTGGACGAAAGGAAGAATTTAGGGGATTTCCTAAAGTCCTTAGTCCTGTCCAAGCACAATGCTAGTGTCCTTATGCAGAATCATCTCCCTGTTGTCACAATACAGTTTTGGGAAAAAACAGGGAGATGAATCTGTTGATTCATATGGAAAGTGCAGAGAAAGTAGGGAGAAACTTGGGATATGGCCTTAGGGTTACTTTGTCTTTAAAAAAGGCCGTGAATGGTGGGTGTGCCATCAGGGACGCTATTTCTCCCATGTGCCTAGCTGAGGTAATGGCAATTGGAAATGCTGTTTTTATGGACAGGTGTAAGGGAGAGCAAGTTTCCATGGACTCAAAGGGAGGTCTAGTCAAAGCCCTGAGAACTAGATTAAGATCCCAGACTGATGCGGGAAGAGATTCCCAATGCCTTTAAGGAATCTACGCGTCAGTGGGTGAGCAAACACTGAGAATCTGTCTACCCGGCAGTGGAAATCCATTTTCACTGAGAGATGTACCTTAAGGGAGCTGAGAGAGAGTTTTGACCTCTTGAGGTCTAAAATGTAGTGTAAAATCAGAGGGAGGGAAGATGAGGTTGGGTCTATGTGTTTAGAATGACAACAAACTTGGAATCGTTTCCATTTTGCAGGCGAGTATGTCGAGTGGTCAACTTTTGGCTGTGTAGCGACATGTCTTTGCTCATCAGAGCATTCTGCCTCTAAGCCTTGGAACTAAGAAGGAGCCAAGCCTGGAGGTGGAAGAACCGCAAGTTGGGGTGAAGGATCAGCCCACTGTTTTGAAAGAGCAGGTGAGTAATGTGCCGAAGAGGAACAGGAGGGCATATTGCCATCTGTGTCAGGTAAGGGAGCCAGACTTGTCATGGCCAGGAGGGGCAATCAGAATAACACTCGCTTTATCTCACTGAATGTTCAACAGGACCTTGGACAGAAGAGGAAATTGATGAGGGCGTTTCCCAGTGAATGTTTCCCCAGGCCGGCCCTGGAGCAGTAATGACATTTTTTGTTCTGGGAAGTAGCGAAGAGATCCATAGTCAGAGTTCCCCTTAGGGCAAATATATCTTGAAGCACCTCTGAGTTCAGTACCCACTCATGGTCGTGACAAAAATTCTGACTGAGACTGTCGGCTGTCATGTTCTATATCCCTGGTAGATAGACAGCTGAGATAAGCACATTGTGATGGGTGCATCAATTCCAAAGTTTGAGTGCTTCCTTGCAGAGGGAGAGAGATCTGGCACACCCTTGGTGATTTATGTAAAACATACAGGTCATGTTAAGTCTATCATGACTTTTACATGGGTGTTCTTGATGAAAGGCAGAAAGTGTGCACAGCATTCCTGACAGCCTTTAGCTCCCAAAGAGTGATATGGAAGGTCACTTGCCCTGAACCTTGTGGTTGTGTAGGTGAGCTCCCCAGCCTATTAGGAAAGCATTAGTCCCAGGGTGGTAAGTCTGTGTAGTGGGAGGAACGCTCTCAAGGTTGGTGCTGATAAACTCCAGTTGCTGTACCGGGGTTCGTGCACCGCTAAAATGAAGAGAACCTTGGAGAATACCCTGGGTGGAGCAGTCTGAACTGATAACAGTCCTGCCCCAAAGGTAAACCATAGGAAATCTCCTGTACAATGGTTATATTGAGATATGGAAGTAGACATCTTGTAGGTCGAGTGCTGTAAATCAATCTCCTTGCTCTAGAGCTGGAATAATGACTGCTAGTGTGACCATCTTGAAAGTCTGCGCCTTCCCGTATTTGTTTAATACCCTTAGATCTGGAATGGACCTCCAACCTCCCTTCGCTTTGGGGATCCGGAAATAATGAAAGTAAAACCCCTTGCTCCTGAGTTGCACCGGAACTGGTTCAATGGCCCCTAGCCATAACAAATGATATATTTCCTGATGAAGTAGGTTCTTATGAGAAGGGTCCCTGAAGGGGGACAGGGAAGGAGGGTTGGAATGGGGAGGGACATGAATTGAATGGCATAACTCTTCGAAATAATCTCCAGGACCCATCTGTCAGAGGTGATATTCTCAAACTGCTGTGAAATAGGGCCAGGTGACTTCTGAAGGTGACAAGTGTGTAGGTGGCAGCTGATGTTGCAAGGTATAATTGTTCAGGCCCTTGACCAACCTGTCAAAAGCGCTTAGAAGAGGCGGTTTGAGAGATCGCAGACTGGGGTGTGGTCTGCTTCTGAGCTCTGGTTTTCTTACACTGTGGCTAATAACAGCCCTGAGATGGTGGGTATTGAGGAGATTGTGACCTGTGCTGTGGCTGAGAGGTATATCTTCTCTTCTGTCCCGCAGTGTAGATTCCTAGGGAGTGTAATGTGGTCCGGGAATCCTTCAGGATGTAGGGAGAAGAATCGGTCTTCTCTGCAAAGAGTTTGGGCCCTTCAAACAGGAAGTCTTCTGCAGAGCTTTGGGAAATGCAGAAAGGTGTAGCCAAGAAGCCTGTCTCAGTACCACTGTCCTGGAGACTGGGCGGGCTGCTGTATCAGCTACATCCAGTGCTGTCTCTAGCACCAGTCTGGCTATTAACTGACCCTGTCTAAGAATGGTCTGAAACTGCTCCTTGTGTGTCTCCAGTAAATGCTCCAGAAACGCATTGAGTTTCCCATAATTAATAAAATTTTATTTGACCATGACAGTTTGGTAATTCACGACTCTAAACTAATGTCGCCGGCAAATTTGCTTCTTTGGGAGGGATGTAGTACTTTTTTTTTTTTAATTATTTTTATTTTTGGCTCTGTTGCTGGTTAGTGCGATGGAGGCTGGTGTCTGCTGGATGACTTTGGTAGGATCTAGAATAGCCTCATTAATTGGGAAGGCAACTCTGGATGAGGAAGAGGTGTGCAGAATATTCACCAACTTGTGGTGTGTATCTGCCACCTCCTGTAGAGGAATCTGCAGCTCATCTGCCACTCTCTTGGTATGATCCAGCAAGTTCTTAAAATCATCACCTAGTGATGGCGGGGGGAGGCATTACAGCCTCATCTGGTGGAGATGAGGAGAAGTTTGCTTGGGGGGGTAGCTTCCCCTTCGAGTCTTTCTTCCTGTTCTGAAAAAGCTTCCTCCTCCCCTGGCTCAGGGGCTCTGGACAGCCAGGCTGTAGGAGACCATCTGGTGGACTCTCTCTGAGAGACACTGGACAGCTGCAACATGTGTGTATGTTGCCCAAGGATTGCAATATGGCCACGGGGGTGGGGGGGGAAGGAGGGCAGGCTTGGGCAGAGGGGTTACTCCAGGGGGCCTGTATCACAATTGTGGGTTGGCTCGATGGAATTGGGGAGGACCCTTGTATTGTGATGGTGGGCCACGATGAGGAGTCAGGGAAATGACCTCCTCCTGGCCACTGTTAGAACGGTCACTGGGTAAGGGCACATTTCTGGGGAAGAGTCAGCATGGCTTTTGTAAAGAGAAATCATGCCTCACCAATCTATTATAATACTTTGCGGGGATAAACAAACATGTTGACAAGGGAACTCCAGTAGATATAATGTACTTGTACTTTCAGAAAGCCTTTAACATGATCCTTCACCAAAGGCTCTTAAGCAAAGTAAGCAGTCATGGGATAAGAGGGAAGATCCTCTCATGGATCAGTAACTGCTTAAAAGACAGGAAACAAAGGGTAGGAATAAATGGTCAGATTTCACAGTGGAGAGAGGTAAATAGAGGGGTCCCTCATGGGTTTGTATTGGTACCAGTGCTGTTCAACATATTCATAAACAATCTGGAAAACGGGGTAAGCAGTGAGGTGGCAAAGTTTGCAGATGATACAAAATTGCTCAAGAGAGTTAAGTCCAAAACTGACAGCAAAGAGATACAAAGAGATCTCATAAAACTGGGTGACTGGGCAACAACATGCCAGATGAAATTCAATGTTGATAAATGCAAAGAAATGCACATGGGAAAACATAATCCCAACTATACATACAAAATGTAGGGGTCTAAATTAGCTGTTACCACGCAAAAAAGAGTCATTGTGGATAGTTCTCTGAAAACATCTGTTCAATGTGCAGAGGCAGACAAAAAAGATAATCGTAAGTTAGAAACCATTAGGAAAGGGATAGATAATAGGACAGTAAATATCATCATGCACTATAAAAATCCATCGTAAACTCACACCTTGAATACTACGTGCAGTTTTGGTTGACCCATCTCAAAAAATATATAATTGAAAAAAAAAATACAGAAAAGGGAAACAAAATTGATTAAGGGTATGGAACAGCTTCCATATGAGGGGAAATTAAAAGGACTGGGACTGTTCAGCTTAGAAAAGAGACGACTAAGGGGGATATGAAAAAGGCCTATAAAATCATGAATAGCGTGGAGAAAGTGAATAATGAAGTGTGTTATTTACCCCTTTACATAACACAAGAATGAAGGGTCACCTGATTCAATTATTGTAAACAAAGCAAACAAAATGAAGTACTTCTTCAAACAACACACTGTCAACCTGTAGAACTCATTACCAGGGGATGATGTGAAGGCCAAAATTATAACTGGGTTCAAAAAAGAATTAGATAAGTTCATGGAGGACAAGTCCATCAATGGCTATTAGCCAAGATGGTCAGGGATGCAACCCCATGCTCTGGGTATCCTAAGACTCAGACTGCCAGAAGTTGGGATTGGATGACGGGATGGATCTGTAAATAATTGCTCTGTTCTGTTCATTCCCTCTGAAGCATTTGGGCCCAAGCACTGTCAGAAAAGAGAATAGCAGGCTATATGTACCATTGGTCTGATCTAGTATGGCTGTTCTATGTTCTCACTCTAGCTCCCATTAATACTTTACTAAAGACTCTGACTGCTTATTAATTGTACCAGAACACTGAGTTGAAGATTTAGAAAATTTATCTTATAATTTCAGCAGCTCAAAAATATTGAGACACATCTCTTGGTTGTGAGGAGGCTTTTTTGAGGATTCCTAGTCTGATCACTGGAGCTGCCAATGAAATCAACAAATTCAACCAAGATTTTGTCTCATCATGTATCTTACAAAATTAGATTAAAAACTAATAAGAAAGATGAATTTGCACAATGCAAACCTGCTTATCTGATGGCAGGACTGAATGGTCTCAAAGTGCAACTGTTTTTTGAATAAACTGGCTTTCAAAAAGGCAGCATATTGGAAATTGATTTCTTTCTGAGTAAATCCACAGTATAAATTAAATTGTATGATAGGGTGGCTGCCCCTCATTGGCAGAAAAGGGGTTAAAAAGCATCCCTAGGGAGGCTGTGCTGGAGGCAGCCAATCAGAGAAGGGCTGTAGGGAGGAGCCAAGCAGGGCCAAGCAGGCCCATATAAAAAGGGAGCTGCATGGCAGAGAATGCAGTTCTCTGCTGGGAGCCCAAGGAGGAAGGACTGTGTCCCTGGAGGGCTGAGAGAACTGCCAGCACCCTGGACAGAGCAGTGCTGCTAGCAGGGACCGGGGGAATGGAAGACAGCTCCTGGCTGGCTGCTGCGGTTTGCAGGCTGAGGCCCTGAGGAAAGGGCAAAGAGAATGCTGGGGCCATGAGGAAGTGGCCACACAATCCACTGCAGTAGCCACTAAGGGAAGTGGCTGAACAGTGGACTGCAGGTCCCCTGGAAGGGGGGAGCACAGTGTGTGGCACGGCCGGAGGGCTGTGTCGCTGAAGAGGACGCCATGGTCCTTCAAAAGATGTGGGTCCTAGAGCAGGAGTGACGGCAGCGAGGCACTACCCGAAGAGGGCACACTAACATGCAGAGCTAATTCCCAAGACAGCCTGCAGGAGGCGCCAGAGTGGTCAGCGCACCCTGTCAGAGATACCAATATTGTTATTTATATTGAGGAACCATGAGGAATACCAAGTAAATTCTCCTGTAGGACCCAACAGAAGTAACTCTTCGCTAGACGTAGATTTACATTTAGATGCCAACAGAAGAACCCAAAGTACACTGTTTGTAATAAAAACAATTTAAAAAAAGTTATTCCTTGTATCTTGCTTTTAAGTAACGCAGATATGGAAACAACGGCACTGTACCTGATTTTGGAGCTCAAAAATCTGAGTCCAGGTTACAGCACTTGGTCGACTTCGTTGAATCCTCATTTGTGATGATGTTTTACCAAGCTTTTTTTTCCTCATTGCTGTTAAGACAAGATCCTTTAAAAAAAAAAAAAACAACAGAAATATTCACTAAGAACCTGATTCTGCCTTATTCTTTTAAATAGTACTTCATCACACAACTAATTCCACTGAGATCTATGGGACTACTAGTGTAGTAAAGTAAGATTAATCAACATGAATAAGGGTGGCAGAAACAAGATCCAAGTTTATATCACTCCATTAAAAGTTAATTAACCTCCAAAATATAAATCACTATAAAAGAGCAGAATTTACCTCCTCTTCTTCAGCAGCCCTTGATGCGGAAGTCCAGGGCAATCAAGAGCAACTACTCCTGTTTGTTTTGGCTGCATGTTCAACATCAGAGAAAGGCAAAGCATAATTCAGACTTCTACTAACCTTGCTGAGCTCACGATGAAGTTTTTCTCTACCCTTTGGTGCAGTTTGTACCATTGGTGATCCTAGTCTTAACGTAGCTGGTGAAGCAAGAACTTCAGGAGTAACTTGTGCTTCAAAATTTGCCTTCTTCAGGGTTCTGCCCATAGGAGTAAATGAGCTCTTTATATATGAAGAAAGCCCCTGAGTGAATTCAGGAGGGCAAGGAGGAGGGCAAGGAGCTTGGCCAGGAAGAGGAGGAGGAGGCCAAGAAGCTTGGCCACCAGGAAGAGGAGGAGGAGGAGGAGGAGGGCAAGGAGCTTGGCGACCAGGAAGAGGAGGA
>NW_020664489.1:5991610-6006725 GCF_002925995.2 Terrapene triunguis | reverse complement strand
GGAGCTTGGCCACCAGGAAGAGGAGGAGGAGGAGGGCAAGGAGCTTGAAAAGAAAAATTAATGCCAGTAGCCTGTGAATGTTGAGGAAAAGGCGGACCAGCTGGAGGCGTGGGAAGTCTGATTTTTAAAAGTGATTGTCTATGCAGGCCGAATTTTGGTTGTGGCTCAGAGATAGATGCAAATAGTCCAACTTCAGTGGCACCAGCATCATATTCAACTTCAGCAGTCTTTATAAAACTGAATCCAATGGAATCTGGTAAGATGCACTGTTCAACCAAGGGAAGTTCTTTGTCACTTTGAAATTGGAGACTTTTCAGCTTATTATCTCCTCCAATTTGGAAGTGGTCAGAAAAACCACTAGTTACTTCATGAAAAGGAACCTGTCGAGTAAAATTATAAGAAAACAAAATATTTCTGGAGTTTAAACCAACTTTTTTTGTGATTAAGACCATATTTTCATTAGACACAGTATCAATCTATCATCATCATGCTCAACACAAAGCCTATTCGTCTTGTCAATTAAACAATTAACTTCTTTCCATGCAGCTAAAGCCAGGCAAATTCGGACTAGAAATAAGGTGCACATTTTTAATAGTAAGGTATTGGACTAATTTCACAATTTCTATGCAATTAATGAAATCATGATTTACACAGGATCTTCCCCATTGCGGGGTCTTGGCTGAGGATGTGTAGAACAGGGTGAAAGGGAAGGTATTCTTATGAGCTGAGTGAAACCTTGTTATGGGCTGAATTAAAACATCTTTGAAATTGGGTGTGAATGGACCCTACAATTAACATGACTGTCAGGATAAGGCTGGCAGGATGCCCCCCTAAGACAAAAGGGGTGTGAGCCCATCCAGGAGTTTTGGACTGAGTGTTTAATGGGGCTATTCTGAATATTATTTTGATATGTATGTTCCCTGGGTGGGTTCACAACTGCTTTTGTTTTATGAAGGGTGGGTCCTGCTTAACTTATCCTGACAGTCATGTTAATTGTAGAGTGCATTCACATCCAATCTCAAAGAGGCAAACAGCAAGGCCATGCCTACACTACCAAGTTTTGTCGCCAAAACTGCCGTTTGTCGACCCAAACAGTGTAGACACTGCAAGGTGACGTTTGTCAGGGAAAATGCCTGGTTTTGGCAACAAAATACATCCACCCTCGTGAGAGATTTATGTCTTTTTCCTCCACATTTTTGTCGACAAAGTGCCAGTATAGACACCACGCTTCATTTAATTGCTTTAATTGGCCTCCAGGTGGTGTCCCACAATGCCCATCCTGACCGCTCTGGTCAGCAGTTTGAACTCCGCTGCCCTGCAGCCAGGTAAACAACCTCCCCATTAGAAGCCCCGGGAATTTTAGAAATTCCATGTCCTGTTTGCTCGGCATGGAGAGGTCTCATCGCATCTTCCCAGGTGACCATGGTGGGTTATCGCAGCAAACTTAGAAGCCCTGGAAATTTTTGAAATTCCACTTCCTGTTTGCTCAGAGTGGAGAGATCTCATCGCATCTTCCCAGGTGACCATGATGGGTTATCACAGCAAACGCTCTCCCGCTTGGACCACTGCAGAGCTGTTGGATCTGATCAGCATATGGGAAGAGGAGGCTGTGCAGTCACAGCTGCCTTAAGCCGTAGGAAGTAGGATACCTACAGGCACATTTCTTGAGACTTGTGCGAAAAGGGCTGTGATCAGAACACGCTGCAGTACAGAGCGAAGATAAAGGAGCTGAGGCAGGCGTACCATAAGGCGAGGGAGACAAACCATCGCTCCGGTAATGCACCTAAGATCTGCCGGTTCTATAAGGAGCTGGATGCTATCCTCGGTGGTGACCCCACCTCCATTGCCAAGAGTCTTGTGGCGGCGGAAGGAGGGCCTAACCTGGAGGATGAAGTTATTGATAAAGAGGTGGAGTTAGATGAGGATGTGCAGCTCCCAGTGGGGTCACCCGGTGGGGCAGGCAGCCAGGAACTGTTCTCCACTCCAGAGGTGTCTAGCCAGTCTCAGCAGTTGCTCTCTGGCGAGCAAGAAGCAGGAGATGAGACTCCTGGTAAGTGGGTATGGCTTGTGTAATGGAGAGGTTTGTTCAGGGCATAGAAATGTGGGAGGCTGGCTGTGTTTCTGTGAGATGGACATTTCCCTGTGTAGCTAATCTGTACAGCGGAACAGGGTGTTGATGCACGCCAAGATCTCATGGGAATCCTGAAGAGAGATCTCCAGGAAAGTTTCCTGGAGGTACTCGGTAATCTTCTGCTGAAGGTTCCATGGCAGAGCAGCTTTGTTCCTTTCCCCATTGTAGGAAACTTTCCTGCGCCATTCAGCAATCACTTGTGCAGGGACCAAAGCAGCACACAGGCGAGCAGCATAGGGAGCAGGGCAGAAGCCACAAGCATGGAGTAGATGTACCCTTGTTTCCCTGCTTACCCTTAGCAGTGAGATATCTGCTAGAATGACCCCGCCTGCGGAAAACTGTGGGAGAATTTTATAATTTGTTCCCTAGTATGCTGCACCATGACCCTTGCAAAGAGTGTGTGCTCTTTTCTCCATGTGGACCGCCCCCCCACCAACACTCAAAATACTTTGGGTGTTCGCAGAGATGTGTGCCTGGCTACCGTCAGTGAGAAAGTGATGGCAATGTTGCAAAAGGTATATTTAACAGAAATGTTTCAATTCTGTGTGTGAATTTAACAATCCCGCTTCTGTGCATTGTCCCCTGTGCTTCACCAGATGTGGCCTTCAGGAACACCCCACGCACCCCGGCCGAGAGTCTCCTCCAGATAAGAAAGCGCTCAAAATGCAGCAAAGAAGACATGTTCCGGGAGGTCCTGCAGTGCTCCAATGCAGAAAAAAGGGAATGAAAAGAATGCTGTGAAGCCGAAGGGCAGGACAGAAAAGAGAATCATCCCCCCCGCTCCGCTTGCACATTCCTTTCCACCTTCCAGGACTTTTTGGTTTCTCCTTTACTCCACCCCCTCAGACAACTTTCACAATGATAGCTGGACCTACACACAGCTGTGAAAGTCTGTTCTTCCCTGGTTCCTCCTTTCCTGCCAAGCATCTGTGTGTTTGTGTGTGCTGTTTCTTGTGCAATAAAAGCAAACTTTGATAATGGTAAATCATCTTTAATTTTTTGCTACAAGGTGGGATTGCAGGCACTGCCAATAGATGCACAGGCATTTTGATCACTTTATTACAGGAATATAAGGCTCCAAATGTCACTATTGCCCCTTAGGAAAACTACATGGCATGTAACATTGAAGCAACTCAGACAGAGATATATGTTACTGGTGGTCATTGTCAAAGTGCTGCCTCAAAGCCTCCCTGATTCGAATAGCTCCCCTCTGGGCTCCTCTGACAGCCCTGGTATCTGGCTGCTCAAAATGAGTTGCCAAGCGGTCTGCCTCAGCACTCCACCCCTGAGCAAACCTTTCACCCTTAGCTTCACAGAGATTATGCAACATACAGCATGTGGCTATGACCATAGGAATATTATCCTCAGTGAGGTCCAACCTGCCATGATGGCATCGCCAACCCGCCTTTAATCTGCCAAAGGCACATTCAATTGTCATCCGGCACCTACTGAGCCTGTTGTTGAACTGCTCCTTACTGCTGTCGAGGTGTCCCGTGAAAGGTTTCATGAGCCACAGCTGTCAGGGGTACGCAGAGTCCACCAGGATCACTATGGGCATTTCAACACACCCCGCTCTAATCTTCTGGTTAGGAAAGAAAGTCCCCGCTTGCAGCTTTCTGTACAGGCTGGTGTTTCTGAAGATGTGTGCACCATGCACCTTCCCAGACCACCCCACATTGATGTCACTGAAATGCCCATGGTGATCCACAAGCACTTGTAACACCGTGGAGAAGTACCCCTTCCTTTTAATGTACTCTGTCGCCAGGTGGTCTGGTGCCAAAATTGGTATACGTGTGCCATCTATCGCCCCTCCACAGTTAGGGAACCCCATTTCTGCAAAGCTGTCTACTATTTCACACACATTTCCCAGAGTCACGGTCCTTCGTAGCAGGATGCGATTTATTGCTCTGCACACTTGCATTAACGCAGCCCCAACGGTCAACTTCCCCACTCCAAATTTATTCATGACCGACTGGTAGCAGTCTGGAGTTGCCAGCTTCCACACAGCAATTGTCACACGCTTCTCTACTAAGAGGGCAGCTCTCATTCTGGTGTCCTTGAGCCGCAGGTCTGGGACGAGCGCTGCGCACAGTTCCAGGAAGGTGGCTTTCTGCATCTGAAAATTCTGTAGCCACTGCTCGTCATCCCACACCTGCATGACGATGCGATCCTACCATTCAGTGCTTGTTTTACGAGCTCAAAAGCAACGGTCTATCCTATGCACCTGCTCAGTGAATGCTAAAAGCAATCTAAAGTTGCTCCTATCCGTATCACGCAGAATATAAGGTACCTGTGAGTCTTCCTCAGTTAGAAACTTCCCGATTAACTGCACTGACATCTGCAATGTCTTCATGACAGTTAACAGAGTATAGGAGAGCAGTGCGAGATCCATCCCTTCTCACAAAGATGCTAGGATGCACAGCAAAGAAGGGCCGTTGAAAAAACACAAAATAGTCAGAAGCCCATGGAGTGCCGGGACAGAAAGCAATACATCATGGGACATTTAACACTGTCCCAACATGCGCCATGATCCGCTCCGTCGTTCCACAATACCCAGCAACAGAAGGACTGTGGGATAGGTACCCACAGTGCATTGCTCATACTGTCGATGATGGTACCCCCCACTGTGGACATGATCTTGCGACAGAGGAAGCAAGTGTGAACATGAAATTGTGATTTTTATTATGTCAACATCACTTTTGTTGACACAAATTGGTAGTGTAAACATGGCCCAAAAGAGTAAAACAGCAGCCTCTAATGTAAGTATGGTATAAGACCCTGAAAAAGCGAGGGAGAGATCTTTAGCTAGCACTAGACCCAAAGAGGCTTGGGGCTATAAGCAAAGAAACTATTTGTTTTCTGGTTCCTCCTGCCTTCAGGGACACAGGACCTTGTACATTCCTTGTTAATAAACAAGACTGCATTAAAGATATACCAGACTCTTTCATCAATTTCTACCCCCAACCGGAACATCCCCAGCGCCTCAAACTTTTACTAGCTGTTTGGGTCAAAAAGGGGTAGTAGTATTTTGTGGGGGTATTGTGGGTGCTGAATGAGGCATGGTGGATGTAAGAGAGGAGGACTCCGCCAGCAAACTAAGGTTTACCAGCTGAGGGATATATGACATCCCACATATAAATCGATTTAAGCAGCCTTGGTACAGATGCAAGGACAAGCCTGAGAGAAGTACCACCATCTGAGTACTCTAAAGAAGACAAGGCCTTGGACTAGACAGACAGGGAAGAATTTACACTGGAAGAGAGTAAAGGGCCACTAGCATCCTCTTCTCTCTCAAAGATCTCTGCTGCAATGGGGCCTGATGCCATAAGACCTTTTATGTACCTTGCCTTTCTTTGGGAGAGAGTCCTCTGATTTTTTTGAACTTCATACAAACATTTATGTAATTAATTGCATCCAGAATAATAAGAAATGGTGCAGAGTTTATAAACAATTACCAACTGCTATCTTATAAACCATCTACTACCACAACTGAGTAATACACAAAAAATGTTAAAAACAAGAACACATTAAGCGTATTTACCGATTCACCCACTCCTCTATTAGAAAACAGGTATCCATATCCAGATGTATCATGCTCCCAGTCCATGTAGGGTAAAATGTCTAAATGTTCTGGAGCCATAGGAATGTTTGGAAGACCAGCATGCTGAACTTCATTAGCATCCTAAATTAAAATTAAAATTAAATTTAATTAAATTAAAAAAAGCAGCAGGTTTAAAACAAATACAAGGAAGTTCTTCTTCACACAGCGCACAGTCAACTTGTGTAACTCCTTACCTGAGGAGGTTGTGAAGGTTAGGACTATAACAGCATTTAAAAGAGAACTGGATAAATTCATGGTGGTTAAGTCCATTAATGGCTATTAGCCAGGATGGGTAAGGAATGGTGTCCCTAGTCTCTGTTTGTCAGAGGATGGAGATGGATGGCAGGAGAGAGATCACTTGATCGTTGCCTGTTGGTCCACTCCCTCTGGGGCACCTGGCATTGGCCACTGTCGGTAGACAGGATACTGGGCTAGATGGACCTTTGGTCTGACCCGGTACGGCCGTTCTTATGTTCTTATGTAAAATGCAACAGAATTACAAACTAGAGAACTGTCTTCAATTTTATTGTAATCCTTAAAAGTGATGCTTGTTATGCCAGAGATTCCCTGTCTATCAGACAATGTAAGGTTGAGAGTCAAATACTGGGTGAAATTTGCGAGGAAATATAGAGAGGAGGTGTATTCAGTATATGAAAGATGCTCAGTATACACAAACACACAGTAAATGTAACTTTAGAATGCCTGACTGCATTAAGGGTTGTTGTATCATAACACACTATTGGTAGTAAACGGACTGGCACACTACACTGGCAATGCACCTCCATGTATTTTGAGAAACCTCTTCAGTATTTTATGTAACTTCAGTTCAGAAATTACCCTCTCACTTGCTTTCAAGCAAGCAGATCAATCAGACAGTTTAAAATTTTGGATGTCAGCTGTTACTCATTTGTCTCTTCCCCATCACAACTTCCTTATACAAGTTAATGGTTGAGAGCAACCCAGCACACCAATATGTTGTAGATTACCACCGTTTATGGTGGTAATCTCTATGTAATTTGGAGAGGTAAAGCCACGCTCAGTTATGGTTCAGTTAATTGAGTGACAGTGTAGAAGCATCTCACTGGCACAATCGGTGCAGCTGACTCTGACAGCTTCCAGTGCTGACAACTCCCTTGGCCAACAACCCTCCTCAGTTCCCCAGGTCGGAATCCCCTCTTTGCCCATGGCCTCTACAGCAATGTCCTGTTCAGATTCCCGCTACAAATGCTCCCCAGCCATGGTACCACCCTTCCATAAGCCCCTGCTCTGTGCTGTAGTCTCTCAGCTAGCGGAGACAGCAATCTCTGTCCCCCACAATGCAACAATACTTCCTCCTCCACCAGCAAACATGCCTACCCCCATCTCCAGTAATCCCCCCACTCTGGCTGAGCCACTACTGAAATGGAGATTCAGTTGTGGATCAAGAGCTGATTCTCTTGCTTGCATAAGCCACCGGATGCTTGTCAGAGTGAACTATCAGCAGCCACCTGGGTCTGCCAGCAGGATAGGAGTGACCAGTCCCCCTCCTCACACTCCCTCAGCTACCAGCTCCACACTGCCACCTATGGTTTGTTAAAACAAACATATCAGCTTATGATCCACAGAGGGGTCACCAGCTAGTTGAGTACTGGAGATGGGGGAGAGAACATTAAATCAGGTTGGTGATCCATAGCTGAGGCTCAGTGAAGGACAGTTACCACCTGTTCCATAACTGGCATTCTTCGAGATGTGTTGCTCAGGTGTACTCCACTATAGGTGTGCATGCTCGCCACGTGCACCGGTGCTGGAAGTTTTTCCCTTAGCAGTACCCGTAGAGGGGGAGCACCGCTGCAACCCCTGGAGTTGCGCCTCTATATCGCGCCATAAAGGGGGCTGCGTGCTCCCCCCACCCTAAGTTCCTTCTTGCCAGACAACTCCGACAGAGGGGAAGGAGGGCGGGATGTGGAATACACCTGAGCAACACATCTCGAAGAACGCCAGTTATGGAACAGGTAACTGTCCTTTCTTCTTCGAGTGATTACTCATGTGTTTTCCACTATAGGTGACTCCAAGCTATACCTGATGGAGGTGGGTAGGAGTTTTAAGTGTTAAGTTTTTTTGTTTTTTTTTTAGGGGTTACCCGGGCGGAGCACTGCCCTACCAAACCCTGCGTCATCCCGTGTTTGGGAGACAATCGCATAATGCAATGAGAAGGTGTGGACAGAGGACCACGTAGCAGCCCTATATATGTCCTGAATAGGGACGTGAGCCACATAGGCAGCTGACGAGGCCTGGGCTCTCGTCGAATGAGCCTTCACTATAGGAGGCGGGGGAACCCCTGCCAGGTCGTAACAGGTGCGAATGCACAAGGTGATCCAGCGGTAGATCCGCTGAGTGGAGACCGATCGCCCCCTCATGCGCTCGGCCGATGCAATAAACAGCTGGGGGGGGACTTTCTAAATGGCCTGGTTCTATCTAGGTAAAAAGCCAGCGCTCTACGCACATCTAACATGTGCAGGCGTCGTTCCTCATTGCAGGAATGGGGCTTAGGACAGAGGACCGGGAGGAAAATATCCTGATCCATGTGAAAAGCCGAGACTACCTTCGGCAAAAAGACGGGGGGAGGGCGAAGCTGAACTTTGTCCTTATGGAAGACCGTATACGGTGGTTCAGAGGTCAGGGCCATGAGAGCTCATAGACCCGGCGGGCTGAGGTGATAGCCACTAAGAACGCCACTTTCCACGACAAGTGGGACCACGAACATGTGGCTAAGGGCTCGAAAGGAGGCCCTGTGAGGCGGGAGAGCACTAGGTTCAGGTCCCAGAGCGGGACTGGGTGTCTAGCGTAAGGGAATGCCCGATCTAACCCTTTTAGAAACCGGGATGTCATGTGATGTGAAAACACCGACAGGCCCTGCACCGGGGGGTGGAAAGCCGAAATGGCTGCCAGGTACACCCTGATAGAGGAAGGCGCCAGCCCTTGGGTCCTAAGGGACAGGAGGTAATAGAGGACAAGCTGGATAGATGCGGAAAAGGGAGAGGAACCTCTATCCCTCGCCCACATAGAGAACCGATACCATTTGGCCAGGTAGGTTCGACGTGTGGAGGGTTTCCTACTTTCCAGCAGGACCCGTCGCACATCCTCAGAACATCTCCCTTCCTCCTCATTCAACCACGGAGCAGCCACACTGTCAAGTGGAGCGGGGCCAGGTTGGGATGGAGGAGATGACCTTCCTCCTGGGAGAGGAGGTCCGGGCGAAGCGGCAGCTTGCGAGGGAGGGCCGCTAAGAGTTGCAGTAGGGTCCCGTACCAATGTTGACGGGCCCAGTCCGGGGCTATAAGGATGACCCGCGCCCCGTCTGACTTCACCTTCTGTAGGACCCTGCCTATCAGGGGGAAGGGCAGGAAGGCATAGAACAGGGGCCCCGATCATGGGAGCAGGAACGCGTCCGAGATCGCACCCTCGCCCTCTCCCGCCTTGGAGCAGAACCGGGGACACAGTCGATTCTGGGCGGTGGTGAACAGGTCTACCTGGGGAGTGCCCCACTGTAGGAAGATCCACCCGGCCACCTCCCTGTGCAGGGACCACTTGTGCTGTTGGGAGAACACCCTGCTCAGGCGGTCTGCGAGTGTGTTGCTCTTGCCGGGCAGGTAGAAGGCCCTCAGGAGGATGTCGTGGGCTATACAGAACTCCCACAGGAGCAGGGCTTCCTGGCATAAGGCCTGGGAACGCGTGCCCCCTTGTCTGTTGACATAATACGTCGCGGTCATATTGTCCGTGAGGACTCTGACCACCTTCCCCTCTATGTGCTGGCAGAAGGCCACGCACGTCAGGCGCACGGCCCTGAGCTCCCTGACATTTATGTGCAGGGTCAGTTCCTCGGGAGACCACATACCCTGGGCCCTGAAGCCCCCGACGTGGGCTTCCCAGCCCAGATCCAAGGCATCCGACACTAGATCTAGTGAGGGAGGGGGCTCTCGGAAGGGGATACCCCGAAGCATGTTGCTCGGGAGGGACCACCAGTGCAGGTCTGCTACCACCGTTGGCGGTACCATAACGACCTTGTCCAGGGCGTCCCTGGCCTGGGAGTACCGGGAGGCCAGCCACAGCTGAAGGGGCCTCATCCTGAGCCTGGCATGTCGCACCACAGAGGTGCATGCTGCCATATGGCCTAGGATTTGAAGGCACACCCGTGCCATAGTTACCGGAAAGGCCGTGAGCAAGGCGATGAGAGCTTTGAGCGTCTTGAATCTGTCCCGTGGGAGGGAGGCCGTGGCCACCCTGGAGTCTAACAGCGCTCCTATGAAGTTTATGCGCTGAACCAGGACTAATGTGGATTTCTCCTCGTTTACCACTAGGCCTAGAGCTGCGCAGGTGTTTAGCAGGAAGTTCATCTGCTCCAGCACCTGAGACCGAAACTTGCCCTTGAGCAGCCAGTCGTCGAGGTAGGGGAAGATCTGCAGCCCTTTCCTCCTGAGGTGGGCCGCCACCACCGCCATACACTTTGTAAAGACCCTGGGGGCAGTAGACAGGCCAAAGGGAAGGAACGTAAACTGGTAGTGGTCCTGGCCCACCAGGAAACGAAGGAAGTGCCTGTGACCCTCGAAAATGTGGATGTGAAAGTACACATCCTGGAGGTCCAGAGCCGTAAACCAATCCCCCGGGTCTAGGGATGGAATAATAGTGGCCAGGGACACCATGCGGAATTTGCAACAAACCAAGAACTGGTTGAGATTCCGCAGATCGAGGATGGGCCGAAGCCCGCCCTTCACCTTCGGGATGAGGAAATACCTGGAGTAAAATCCCTTGCCCTGGAATTCCCGAGGTACCCTCTCCACAGCTCCCAGGGAGAGGAGGCGCTCTACCTCCTGGCTGAGGAGGAGGGCATGCTCCGGGTCCCCGGCCGGCTCCCGGGACGGAGGATGGTGGGGAGGGAGCGAAAGGAACTGCAACCTGTACCCTTGGGAGATGGTGTTGAGAACCCATTGGTCCGACATTATAGGGGACCATTGCAGGTGGAAGGCCGATAAACGGTTGGTAAAACTCAACTTTATTAACTGGGGGGGGGGGGGGGGGTTTACACTGGCAACAGGCCCGGTGACCCCCCGCAACGAGTCAAAAACGCTGTTTCCCTGGCCTCTTGGCCTTCGAGGGCCCAGGTCGTGGGGCCGAACGGGATTGGCGTTGGGACCGATGCCTCTGCTCTCTCTGCCTCTTAGGCGGGGGCTCGTATCTGCCCCGTGCCGGGGGAGCCGAGGGCTGTGGTCTGGGCTTGTTCTTGGCAGGCAGGACATACAGACCGAGTGTCTGCAGGGTGGTGCAGGAGTCCTTCATCCTGTGCAGACGGGTGTCTGTCTGGTCTGCAGATAATGCTTTGCCATCAAATGGCAGGTCCTGCATTATAGACTGGGACTCCACCGACAGCCCCGAGAGGGAAAGCCACAATGCCCGCCTCATGGAGACAGCCGTGGCCATCGAACGAGCCGCCGTGTCAGCTGCGTCTGAGGCGGCCTGAAGAGCTGCTTTAGCTACTGCTGTATCTTCGTCAAGCAGCGCTTTGAACTCTTTTCTGTTCTGCTCTTGGAGGGAGGGGTCAAACTTTGGCAAAGAGCCCCACAAGTTAAAGTCAAAGCGACTCAGGAGAGCTTGGTGGTTTGCCACCATGAGTTGGAAACTGGCTGAGGAATAAACCTTTTTGCCAAACGTGTCCAGTCTCCTGGCCTCCTTATCCTTTGGGGTCGGTGCGGACTGCCCGCGCCGCTCACGGTGGTTGACCGACTCCACCACCGAGTTCGGAGTGGAGTGGGTGTAAAGATACTCGTGCCCTTTCGTGGGCACGAAGTATTTACGTTCCGCCTTCTTAGAGATAGGCGGGAGGGAGGCTGGGGTCTGCCATAGCCCCGTGGAGATGTTTGCCACTCCCTGGAGAAGTGGCAGTGCCACAAGGCCCGGTGCAGAGGAGGAGAGGACATTAAAAAGATTGTCCGATGGTTCCTCCATCTCCTCCGCCTGCAGGTGTAGGTTGGCGGCTACACGTCGGAGGAGCTCCTGGTGCGCCTTGAAATCCTCTTGAGAAGGAGGAGGTGGTGCCGCTATGGACTCATCTGGTGCCTGCAGGGCGACCGGGATGGTTCTGAGAGCATCGGGCGGTGCCGGTATGCCACAGTCCGCATCAGGGTCTGGTTGCGGTGCCGTCGGCGCGGCACCGGAGGACTGCCCTCGGTGCCGAGACGGGGACGCAGAGCGGGCTTGGGATGCCCCAGCCACAGAACGGGGTCCCGGCGGTGCGGGCGCCTGGGGCCACGGTGCCCACTGGCACCACTGTCCTTGCCAGGGTGCCCCTTGCCACTGCGCCCCTTGCCACTGCGCCGCCTGGGGTCCCACCAGGGTTATCTGTTCCTGGGGAACGGTGCGGGCTGGAGAGGGGCGGCTGGGGGCCAAGGCAGAGGTGGCCGAGGATCGCATGGTGCCGTGGGAGCGGCTCAAGCGGTGCCGTCCACGCCGGCTCCTGCCACGGGATTTCGACCTCGACGACGAATAGGAGTAGACGTCGGAGGGCGTATCCCTGGACTCCCTTCGGTGGCTCCGGGCGCGGCGTCGTAGTGCCTGGATGCACTCCGAACGTGGCGATCATCGTGGTATGATCGGCGGTGCTGTCGGCGTCGAGATGCGCTCTCACTCAACGCGGAGTGTCGACGCTTCCCATGTCGGTGCCTGCTGCCTCTGCGGGTCGAGGACGACTCAGGCGATTCACTCCCAGGCGACCCCGACAATGGAGTGGAGGTATGTCTGGGGCTACGGGAAAGCCCGGCAGATCGGAAGGAGGTCTCCACAACCGACATAGCTGGTGAGGGCTGGGAGCCCAACGGTGGTTTCCCTCGGGACCGGGGCCTCACCTCGGACGGCCCGCTAGGTACCGGCATGGCGAGGATGTCGCGCGCCGCCTGGGCTGCCTCCGGTGTGGAGGGAACCTGTATCAGCGTGGAGGTCCACGCGGAAGGGGACGGACTACTCCGCTCCGCACAAGTCGGAGGTCTGGGCCCCGGCGGGGATCGTGGGCTGGCCAACTCAGGTCCGCCCTCACCCCTGTCCTTCTCACGGCGTCGCTGGGATTTGCCCTGCTTCTTGGCCGGGGAGTGGTGCCGACTGGTGGACGGGGCTTTGCTCCGCACTGATGACGTGGTACCCGGGGCCGGGTCAGGTCGGCGCGCCGGTGCCAGGGCCAATGCCAATTCCATAAGGAGGGCCCAGAGACGAATCTCGTGCTCGCATTTAGTCCGGGGCTTAAACGATTTGCAAATTTTGCACTTCTCACTTATGTGAGATTCGCCCAGACAGCGAAGACACTCGGAGTGCGGATCGCTTCTGGGCATGGAATCGCGGCAGGAGTCGCACGACTTGAAGCCTGGGGCACGGGGCATGCCCCGAGCCAGGCTACCAACTAAAGAAGCTATCTATCGATGAACAAGTACCACTAAGGCTAGAAGCACTGCAGCCAAGGCTGGAGCACAAAGTTCTGACTACCTTCACTGGCGGCAAGAAGGAACTGAGGGTGGGGGGAGCACGCAGCCCCCTTTATGGCGCGATATAGAGGCGCCACTCCAGGGGTCGCAGCGGTGCTCCCTCTCTATGGGTACTGCTAAGGGAAAAACTTCCGGCACCGGTGCACGTGGCGAGCACACACACCTATAGTGGAATACACATGAGCAATCATTCAAAGAAGGAAAATTAGTTTGCTTTAAAAAAAACAACAACAAAACAAACAAACAAAAAAAACCTCACAGCAGTACCACGGTAAGTGTTTGAATTTCATGGGCTATGCAGGGCTGCTGATCCCCGCTGACCCCTCAAATACCTGCTCATTTTCCGAACAGCGGATCCTGGTGTCAGCTCCTTGCCAGCCAGGCAGAGCCAGCACTGCAGCGTCTCTCTTCGGCCTGCTAGAGGCTGCTGTTGGTAGGACCATGCCTTCTAATCTCTGTGCACTGTCAGGGATATCCCCTGTCCCCACCAGCTGGCCAGACAGGAAAGCAGCAGTGGTGGCCTGGGGAAATACAACCTAGATGAAGCTACTATTAGGTGCATAACTGTTTGGAAAACCGTTCCCAGGGAGTCGTTATCAGTGGTTCAGTCAAGCTGGAAGGGCATATCGAATGGGGTCCCAGAGGGATCAATCCTGGGTCTGGTTCTGTTCAATATCTTCATCAATGATTTAGATAATGGCATAGAGAATACACTTATGAAGTTTGTGGAGGATACCAAACTGAGAGAGGTTGTTAGTGCTTTGGAGCATAGCATTAAAATTCATAATGATCTGGATAAACTGGAGAAATAGTCTGAAGTAAATAGAATGAAATTCAATAAGGGCAAATGCAAAGTACTCCACTTAAGAAGGACAATCAGTTACAAAATGGGAAATGACTGCCTAGGAAGGAGTATTACGGAAAGGGATCTGGGGGGGTCACAGTGGATCGCAAGCTAAATATGAGTCAATAGTGTAACACTGTTGCAAAAAAAGCAAACATCATTCTGGGATGTATTAGCAGGAGTGTTGTAAGCAAGACACAAGAAGTAAATCTTCTGCTCTACTCCGTGCTGATTAGGCCTCAACTGGTGTATTGTGTCCAGATCCGAGCGCCACATTTCAGGAAAGATGTGGACAAATTGGAGAAAGTCCAGAGAAAAGCAACAAAAATGATTAAAGGTCAAGAAGTGGAAGAATGAAAGAAATTGGGTTTGTTTAGTCTGGAGAAGAGAAGACTGAGTGGGGGACACGATAACAGTTTTCAAGTACATAAAAGGTTGTTACAAGGAGGATGGAGAAAAACTGTTCTCATTAACCTCTGAGGATAGGACAAGAAGCAATGGGCTTAAATTGCAGCATGGGGGCGGTTTAGATTGGACATTAGGAAAAACTTCCTAACTGTCAGGGTGGTTAAGCACTGGAATAAATTGCCTAGGGAGGTTGTGGAATCTCCATCATTGGAGGCTTTTAAGAGCAGGTTAGACAAACATCTGTCAGGGATGGTCTAGATAATACCTAGTCCTGCCTTAAGTGCAGGGAATGGGACTAAAAGACCTCTCGAGACCCCTTCCAGTCCTACGATTCTATGAAACTGAGCACAGGCCCCAATCCCTGCCCCGGGCCTGCCAGCCAGTGCCACATGGTGAGACATCCCACCCCCAGGACAATGCCCTCCCCCTCTCCTCCCCATGAGCAGCCAAATGAGCCCAATTCCATGATTTTTCCAACAGTCTCCCTGCTGTAGGAAAAATCATGGTATTGGGCTAATTTCACAATTTCCATGTAATCCATGAAATTATGATTTACACAGGACCTTAATCCAGAGTGGGATCTTGGGTGAGGATGTGTACAGCAGGGTGGAAGGGAAGGTATTGTTATA
>NW_020664489.1:5948274-5991600 GCF_002925995.2 Terrapene triunguis | reverse complement strand
TGCTTAACATATCCTGCCAGTTACGTTAATTGTGGGGTGCATTCACACCCAATCCCAAAGAGGCAAACAGCAAGAGAGCGAAGCAGCAGCCTGAAAGACCCTGGAAAAAACTAGGGAAAGAAATCTTTAGCTAGCACTAGACCCAAGGAGGCTTGGGGCTACAAGCAAAGAAACTGTTGTTTGTTTCCTGGTTCCTCTTACCTTCGGGGACCCAGGACGTTGTACATTCCTTGTTAATAAGCAAGATCAGTATTTTTTGATGCAGCGTCTTTCATCAATTTCTACCCCCAACTGGAATATCTCCAGGGCCTCAAATTTTGACTAGCTGCTTGGGTCAAAAAGGGGTATATAGTGCGGTGACGGTCGTCCCTCCCCATCTGGGTCGGAGTGAAGCCACACCACCTCATTATGTCACTGGGATCACTGCTTAACATCAGGGGAATTAGCAAATCGGGTGCTAATGCCCCAACCCTCTCGGTGGGGCAGCGCACCAAACAGTATGTGGGCTCTGGCCCTCGGGCTGGGCAGAGCACTACACAGATTGTTACCTCAGCTCTGGCAGACAGAAGACAAACGCAGGTCTTTTTGCCTATGGTGGGGAGGCTGCCACTCCTGGGTGGGGTTGGCACAAGGGGGTAGGGGAACCCAGGCTCTCCCTACTCCACAGGTTCCCAGTCCCAGGCTGTAAGTGGCAGAATGTTCTGTCACTGGGTCAATGGGGATCCGCCCGAAACACACTGACTTGGATTCAGGCAACCAAGCTATACTCTAGTGTCCCTGGGCCACTTCCTACTACCTCTTAGTACCTTGGCTCTGTAGGTGTCATCCGTCTCCCTGAAGTAGCTAGCCATCAGCAGCTCCTCCTTGGACTCGGTCTCCTCTGGGGTCAGGGCACTGCCTGGTTCGGCAGCAGAGTAAGAGGCCTGCAGTGAGCAAGATACGTCTGTCTCCTTCCCTGGCTCGGTGCCAACTGAGCTGAAGGTTCTGCCTTTTGTACTTCCCATCCTGTCTCTCAACTCCCAGTGAGAAGGGCGAACCCGGCCTGACTCCACCCTCCCGGGCACAGAAAGTGGTTCCTCCCCTCTGGATCGGAGGGAGGCCACACCGCCTCACTACAGGATAACAGTATTTTGTGGGGATATTGTGGGTGCTGAATGAGGCATGGTGGATGTAAGAGAGGAGGACTCCGCCAGCAAAGTAAGGAGGTTTACCAGCTGAGGGATATGTGACATCCCACACCTAAATTGATTTAAGGAGCCTTGGTATGGATGCAAGGACAAGTCTGACCCTGATTCAGGGTGGCTACGCTGGACAGTTCGTGGTACTTCAATAAGTGCAATACAACTGACAGAAGTACCACCTTCTAAGTACTCTAATAAAATAAAATTAAAAAAAAAAATCCAGAATAATAAGAAATGGTGCAGACTTTATAAACAATTACCAACTGCTACCTTATAAACCATCTACTACCACAACTGGGTAATACACAACAAATGTTAAAAACAAGAACACATTAAGCACATTTACCAATTCACGTCTGCCGAATCCCACTCCTCTATTAGAAAACAGGTATCCATGTCCAGATGTATCATGCTCCCAGTCCATGTAGGGTAAAAAGTCTATATCTTCCTCAGCTATAAGTTCAAGAATGTTTGGAAGACCAGCATGCTGAATTTCATTAACATCCTAAATTAAAACGCAACAGAATTACAAACTAGAGAACTGTCTTTAATTTTATTGTAATCCTTAAAAGTGATGCTTGTTATGCCAGAGATTCCCTGTCTATCAGACAATGTAAGGTTGAGAGTCAAATGCCATGACCTGCTTTATTATACTTATATATGGGAAAGATATTTTCCAACATATTTGAACCATTATGCTTTTTAGCATGTTATCTGATTTTATAGTGCTAAGTTTATACTGTTTAAGTTTAACTGTTGCTTATGATATTTCACAGTAATCAGAGAGCCTGAGTAGAATGGCACTTTGTTTATAAAATTTGTATTATATAAAGATAATTACTAGGAGGTAATGACAGAGATGATTACATTGTCTGAAAATCAGAGACAAGAACTGCCCGAAGAGTGAAAGCTCTGACTAGTCTCTTGCTAGGGAGGTAGTGACCAAGTGCAGAGCAGATAGTACAGAGAGTGCCGCACAGAGCTTAACAGTAAATCTTTGGCTGATTAAGGAGCCGTATTTACAAGAAAGGGACAATAATTCCACCAATAACTATTATACAGGATTGCTGGGATATTATACATGCGATGACATCTATCAAATGTGTAAGTTATATTCTTAAAAGGCACAAACAAAACAATATTTATTTCTATGAACAAAATCTGTGCCAGCCTATTTTTAGTTTGAAATGCAGTACAAGTGTAATTGTCCAAAATATGGACATGTCTCCTGTTCCTTAAGTTATCCCAACTTACTCAATGCCCTCCATGACAGTCAGATAATTATACCGTAATAGGGAATTGATTATTTTCCTTTAGTATACTTATAATCCTAAATAAATAATAATAAATAATAAATAATTAATAATGATCAGTATTACTTATATTATAATAGTTCCTAATGTGCTAGATGCTGTACAGACATATGGGAAGACACAGTCCTTGCTGCCCGCAACCCAAACAGTTTCTTTCAATTACAGTTGCAGCAATACATGGTAAGAGTATTGTTCTACTAGATTTAAAAGTTCTTTCTGGACCAGAGATAGTGACTTTATAGGAGTTGTGCCTACAGATATAGTCCAAAAGTCAGAACACTTGCACAGTTCTGAACTTTGCCACATACATACACAGATACAAAAAGAAAAATGCAGTTTCTAAATCATTAAAAAAGCAAGTATCTTCAAAATAAACATAGAGATTGTGCCTCTCTGTTGGTTCACTTGCAAACATCCAGTCTGGGTAATGGGTAGGACAGACACAGACTTTGTTTGGATGCCTAGGTGCTCCAACAACGTATGATATAAAAGAAGTTTCATAAAGAAAGTAACATATCATTCAAAAAGGACCAAAGAACACAAGCTTTTGCAAAAATAATAATTTTAGTTCTTCTGTAAAATAACTAAAATTGTTCACTGTGATAATATTAAACAATATGTGCTTTAATTCTTACAAGATTACAGTAATTGTTTTTCTTTTCAGTTATTTTCTAAAGACGTTTTAGAGACATATAGACTGTAATGGGATATTTTAATGGAAACACATACCCTTTTTTCTACTGCCACAAAGCTTGTAAACTGGGTTATGATGGAGTTCTCCAGGCTGAGGTTAATAATCAGGACTTTCAAAGTATGTTTCTTCATCTAGGTTGTTATATAATAACAAAATATGTTTAAAAACAAAACATACAGGTGAAAACAATATTAGCTAAAATAAGTGTCAATGTCAAAACTGAATATACACAATATGTTCTTATGCACTATGGATATAAGTAAACTAGCTCAGCTTGCAGCTATTTCTAAGCAGTGCTTATGTGGTTATGTTTGTGTACCCAATTTCCTGCTTCCTGTTTAGAAGTGTTTTGAAGGGAAAGGGGCTAATCCTAACCCTTTCAGCTACTTGCAGATTTATCCACTTGTGCTGGGGGAGAGGAAACTGGAAATGGTAATTCTTAAAGAAAAACTGCACTGGAATGGTCTTGTCACAAGTCACTCAGGGCTCCATTGGGCTTCCAGCTCCTTCCAGTGCAAGCATATGACTCCTTATCAGATCCTAGATCAATGACAGTCATTACTGAAACCTAAAGGGCAGCATGTCAGCAGCACAACTAAAGCAAAATACCTTGCACTTATGGGACACAATTTGTGTCAAGTCAGGATTGAAAATGCTCAAGCCTGTTCAGGACTCAGAAACATCCTGTACACAGACATACAATATACTGAGACCTCTCTGAAAACAACAAACAATCTTGTTCTCCAGAATCTCAGCTTTCATTGAATGAAAATAAAGTAAACCTCTAGCTGTTATGGCTGTGAAGAAAATCTCAAAAATGTGAACTGAGTGTAACGGGTGTGGAGATTTCTGTTGGTATGCAGAGCATGGACCAGTAGCACTGAAACGTGTGACTGGCCCCCCCATGCACTCATTTTAGTGAGGTGTTACCTCAAATGCCCAATGACGATAATTTAAATGTCAATAATGTTAACTATTTGTAAGAAAGCAGTATGGGGGTGCCACAGATTTGCAAAATTTACTATCTGTGAATTAACTCTCTCACTTTGGTGCCTCAAGAGGATGGCATTTGGAAGGTACCATCACTTATTTATTCCCCCCAATCAACCCCAATTTGCTGAAGAGCACATGGGCATAATTAAGTCCCAGTGAGGGGGAGACAAGCTCAAGGAGACTAGTAGAGCTCTGAAAACATGCACCATCATATTTTAAACATCTGGACAATTTACTGTGATGCAGCATTACACCCAACTCACATGGATGGAGCTTATTTTGTAGACAGAGCTGTGAAAAGTACCACTACTATATTTTCCCTCAGTCTAACCCCAAAGCTTGGGACCCACTCCTGCAAACTTTTCTCACATCAGGGTCCTACTGGCTTCTAGAACTCTGACTTCTAGTGGGACTACTCAAGTGAATAAAGTTTGCAGGATAAGACCCTCACACATACAAGCAAGTAAAGGTTTACAGGATTATGCCCTCATGTCTATAAACATATGTGAAACTGAATGTTGAAAAATTGGAAGGTGTTCAGAAAAGAGCTACAAGAATGATTTAAGATGTGGAAAACATGCCTTCTAGTGAGACACTTAAGAAGTTCAATCTATTTGGTTTATCCAACAGAAGGTTAAGAAGTGACTTGATCACAGTCTACAAGTACCTACATGAGGTAAAGATTTCTGACAGTAGACAACTCTTTAACAGAAACTAAGTGGAACAACTTATCTAGGGATGTGATGGGTTCACCATCACCTGAAGGTTTT
The DNA here is from genome assembly GCF_002925995.2 of Terrapene triunguis. Taxonomy (NCBI): domain Eukaryota; kingdom Metazoa; phylum Chordata; order Testudines; family Emydidae; genus Terrapene; species Terrapene triunguis. The sequence continues at coordinate 5,986,649 of NW_020664489.1, read as the reverse complement.
CAATCAAGACTCTCTCTCTTTCTAAAAGATATTCTATAGCTCAAACAGGGCTGGCTCCAGCTTTTTTGCCGCCCCAAGCGACGGAAAAAAAAAAAAATCCGGCAATTCGGCGGCCAGTCCTTCCCTCCGAGAGGGACTGAGGGACCCGCAGCTGAAGACCTGGACGTGCCGCCCCCTTCCACGGGCCTCCCCAAGCACCAGCTTGCTGCGCTGGTGCCCGGAGCCGGCCCGGAGCTCAAACAGAAGTGACGGGCTTGATGCAGAAGTTACTGGGCATGTTTTTTTGGCTTGTGTTATCCAGGACATCAGACTAGATGATCATAATGGTCCATTCTGGCCTTAAAATCTATGGAATTCACACTGCAACCTTCCAATTTCCACTCCCAAGTCAAAGATTCTCTCCACCTCTCCTTTTCCCATCCCCATTTCACTGAACCCCTTTAACAGTTCTTGTTTTAAGCATAAACTGAGTTAAAATAGTGGTTCCTAGTTCATATTCTTATCTTTAGAATGACAAACCTCATGTTCTGTTTCATTTTCATGAAGTATCCCATCTTCATAATCCCTAATGAGGGCTCTTGCTGTGAGTTTGTGGAGAAGCTACATTAAGGAAAAAAGACAAGTTCAAATGATCACCAATTTAAAACCCTGTATTTAAAAATCTCAATTTTATGTATTAGGTTTTATGATTTTTAAAGTCTTCTGATCAATGAGGATCCAGTTTCAGGATAACTGGCATCTAAAGTTACATTTTATTGAGTGTTAAAAGTTTCAAGGGAGTATTTTCCATAGAGGAGCATTACAGCCCACACCTTGTTTGAAATAATTTTGTATTTTTATGATTAGTGCTCATTTTTTTAACTTTTAAAAATCATCATACCTTTATACCATCAATAATTCCTGCTCTGGGGGACAGTGAACTATGCAAACTGGTGATGTAATTTGTTTCAACTGCACCACTCTAGCCAAGAGGAGGAAAATAATCTGTACATCTGTAATATGTTAAAGCCAACAGGGAGTGGGAGTACTGAAGACTGTTAAGCCCAGCCCAGTAAGGACATGGAGCAATGAGTCATCCAATCATCTCCTTAGGTCCATTTAAAAAAAAAAAAAAACATTGACTGACTCTGAAGGGGACCCCGGTGAGTCCTTTTTGGCCAGATGTTGGTAGCCACAACAAAGGGATCTTTCTGGATAAAGGGGAAAGGAAAAAATGGCAGGAATTCTCCGATTCTATGTGAGGCATAGAAAAATAACACTCATCTTCTAAATTTGGCCCAGATTTTCATAAGGCAGCTTCTCCTTTTGCAATCACAATTTGCACCTGTCAAAATTGCATTTGTCCTTTCTGCACCTTTGATTAGTCGTGGGGTCAAAAGAAGGAGTATGATTTGTAGAGGTACAAACTACAAACTTGACCCATGAAGAGGAATACTGATCTGAAGCCCAGATGAGAATTTGAACCTCTCAGGACAGTAGTTTAAAGAGTACCTGACTCATTAGGATAAGTGAGTACCTCCCCCATTCGCACCAACCCAGTTTGTCTGTATAAGAGCTTGGAAATTTACTGAAATAGCTTCCAAAGTGGATTAAGCTAAACAGCAAAAACGCACTCTCATTCCAGAATAAAAACGCTCGCACATGAATTTACATCAAAGTAACAATTTCAAAATAATTATTAATGAATAATTATTCTGGAATAGTTATTTTGGTGAATTTCCAGGAGTAGACAAGCTCTGAAAAGTAAATAAATGTCTTTTAGCCATTTTCCTCTTTTCAGTTTAGAAAGTTATTTAGGACTGTTGCCGTGCTTTCCCATAGGGAGTGGATTTGAAGTTTCTTCAACATTAACTGAAACAGTCACAGCCTTTGTTCACATTGGATAGTGCTGCCTTTTAGGATCCCTCCTCTCTCAGGGCATGTCTACACTACAGATTTAAGTTGACCTTTGTTAGGTTGACTTACAGCCACCTCAGTAATTACTGCAGTGACTGATGTCCACAGTACTCTTCTGTCGGTGGTGCGCATCCTCACCAGGAGCACTTCCACAGACTGAAGAGGGGTAGTGTGCGGGGCTGAGAGCCAGGACTCTCAGCTCTGCGCAGCTCACCGCCAGGAGCCAGCTCGGCTTCTTGCCTCCCAACTGGGAGCTGAGGCCAGTTGCCAACCGGGTTCTCAGCTTCTCGTCTCCCCACTGGGAGCGGGGCCAGCCACCTGGGCTTCTCACCTCCCTGAGCTTTTTCGTCAATGTCACGGTTCCAGCATGGAGCCCTGAAATTGCCAACAGCCAATGTAAGTAAAGAGGTATCTACACAGACAGTGCATTGCCCTAACTACACCCACGTACACCCTATGCCTCTTGTGGATGTGGAGTTAGTATATCGGTGTAGTAGGGCACTTACATCGGCGGGACAAAGTAAGTGTGTATACTGACATAATTAGGTCATAACTAGCTGCCTTACGTCGACTAACTATGTAGTGTAGATCAGGCCTCAGTTCTTTTAGAATTTTTCCAAAAAGCAATGGCTTAAGTATTGAAAGAGAATGCTGCTGCATCATCCCCAGCAGAGGTCAGCTAACATCACCTCAGCAACAGAAACTACAGAGGTAGACCCAACAAATTCCTAAAATGAGAAGAACCACCTTCCACCCAGGTAAGTTTATATTTTTCAAATCAGTCTGGGCCAGCAAGCATGTAGGAAATGTGCTCACTTATCCCACATAGGTCAGCTGCCTTTTTAAAAGCTTCCTTCAAATGAGGCTGAGGTTCTTTATTAAAACAGTAGAAGCAAAAATGCTGAAAACAAGGGTATGTGCTATTTTAAAACAACATATATATGGTATGTATAAATAACATTAGCCTAACTCACTGTTCCTGTTGTCTTCTGTAATTCAGTGGTTGATACCATTGCTTGCAATTCTTGGTCATTGATTAGTGCATTTAAGGTGGCCTGAAAGAAATAAGAAAAGTATTCCTCTCATTTTCCCTATCATTCTGTGCTATCAGCACTTCTGCAGTGATGCTCAGTTTCCAGAAATGCAAATAGAATTGGAGTTGTGAGTAATGAGATGCATATCTTTAAAAACATGTTCCCTGGTATCATTCATTACCTGAGTACAACGTGGGATAAATCCATAGACAAGAAGTCTTTCATTGTTAAACAAAGACTGTATTTGAGCAGGAGCATGCAATGGCTCTGGTGCATTTGAGTCAAACTGTTGCCATTTAATAGAGACAGAACTGCATCCTGGAGAAAATATTCTGGATGTCTGGCTTTCTATCTGTGTAAAAAGATGCAAATGAGTTAAATACGTTACTCTAATAGGAAAAATATCACAAGAAGGGGTTTTCTTGTCACGGCACCTCCCCGAGAGATACAGGTCTGTCTCATCTTACGCGGGGGTTCCGTTCCGCGGTTAGCGCGTAAAGCAAAAACCACGTATAGCCAAAATTCCATTGAGTTCAATGGCGGGCAAAATCACCCACACTACAGGTATAGTATTAAAATTGTTGTTTTTCTCTTTTTTGTTTTTGCCGACCGCGTAAAGTTGAAATCGCGCACGTTAAATGCGCGTAAGATGCGACAGACCTGTAGTAGCTAGGATGACGGAAGTATTCTTCTGTTGACCTAGCTGTGTCTACACCAGGGGTTTAGGTTGGCATAACTGCAGTGCTCAGGGGCACGGATTCTTCATAAGAACATAAGAGTGGCCATACTGGGTCAGACCAAGGGTCCATCTAGCCCAGTATCCTGTCTTCCAACAGTGGCCAATGCCAGGTGCCCAAGGGGAATGAACAGAACATGTAATCATCAAGTGATTCATCCCCTGTTGCCCATTCCCAGCTTCTGGGAAACAAAGACTAGGGACACCATCCCTGCCCATCCTGGCTAATAGCCATTGATGGACCTATCTTTCATGAACTTACCTAGTTCTTTTTTGAACCCTGTTATAGCATTGGTCTTCATAACATCCTTTGACAAAGAATTCCACAGGCTGACTGTGCATTGTGTGAAGAAATACTTCCTTTTGTTTGTTTAAAACCTGCTGCCTATTAATTTCATTTGGTGAACCCCTAGTTCTTGTGTTATGAGAAGAAGTAAATAACACTTAGTTATTTACTTTCTCCACACCAGTCATGATTTTATAGACCTCTATCATATCGTCCCTTAGTCATCTCTTTTCCAAGCTGAAAAGTCCCAGTCTTATTAATCTCTCCTCATACGGAAGCCATTCCATACCCCTAATCATTTTTGTTGCCCATTCCTGAATCTTTTCCAATTCCAATATATCTTTTTTGAGATGGGGTGACCACATCTGCACGCAGTATTCAAGATGTGGGCATACCATGGATTTATATAGAGGCAATATGATATTTTCTGTCTTATTGTCTATCCCTTTCTTAATGATGCCCAACATTCTGTTAGCTTTTTTGACTGCCGCTGCACATTGAGTGGATGTTTTCAGAGAATGACTCCAAGATCTCTTTCTTGAGTGGAAACAGCTAATTTAGACTCCATCATTTTATATGTATAGTTGGGATTATGTTTTCCAATGTGCATTACTTTGCATTTATCAACAATGAATTTCATCTGCCATTTTGTTGCCCAGTCACCCAGTTTTGAGAGATCTTTTTGTAGCTCTTTCCAGTCTGCCTGGGACTTAACTATCTTGAGTAGTTTTGTATCATCTGCAAATTCTGCCACCTCACTGTTTACCCCTTTTTCCAGATCATTTATGAATATGTTGAAATGGACGGGGCCCAGTACAGACTCCTGGGGGACACCACTATTTACCTCTCTCCATTCTGAGACCTGACCATTTATTCCTACACTTTCTTTCCTATCTTTTAACCAGTTCCAATCCATTAGAGGACCTTCCTTCTTATCCAATGACAGCTTACTTTGATTGAGAGCCTTTGGTGAGGGACCTTGTCAAAGGCTTTCTGAAAATCTAAGTACGCTATATCCACTGGATCCCCCTTGTCCACATGCTTATTGACCCCCTCAAAGAATTCTAGTAGATTGGTGAGGCATGATTTCCCTTTACAAAAACTATGTTGACTCTTCCCCAACAAATTATCTTCATCTGTGTGTCTGACAATTTTGTTCTTTACTATAGTTTCAACCAGTTTGTCCAGTACTGAAGTCAGGCTTACCGGCCTGTAATTGCCGGGATCACCTCTAGAACCCTTTTGAAAAATTGGCATCACATTAGCTATCCTCCAGTCATTTGGTACAGAGACTGATTTAAATGATAGGTTACAGACTATAGTTAGTAGTTCTGCAATTTCACATTTGAGTTCCTTCAGAACTCTTGGGTGAATACCATTTGGTCCTGGTGACTTATTACTGTTTAGTTTATCAATTTGTTCCAAAACCTCCTTTAATGACACCTCAATCTGGGACAATTCCTCAGATTTGTCACCTAAAAAGAATGGTTCAGGTTTGGGAATCTCCCTCACATCCTCAGCCGTGAAGACCAATGCATAGAATTCATTTAGTTTCTCCGTAATGGCCTTATCATCCTTCAGTGCTCCTTTAGCATCTCCATCGTCCAGTGGCCCCACTGGTTGTTTAGCAGGTTTCCTACTTCTGATGTACTTAAACAAAAAATTTGTATTACTTTTTGAGTCTTTGGCTAGCTGTTCTTCAAATTCTTTTTTGGCCTTTATACCCCTGCATGCTGTAGCTATGTCGACCTAAGTTTTAAGTGTAGACCAAGCCCTAATCAAGATGAGTACAACAGAATCTGACATTAAAATTAGAGAAATAAAATAAAATTCATCAAGTTTTTTCACTTTATTTTATTCTCTCAGTGTTGTAAAGAAGGAACAAAACTGAAACTTGGTTCTTATTCACACCAAATACCATCTCCTTTTCCCTCATAATGTAAATTATATTAAAAACAAGGAGAGACAGTAGTGAAAACTGACAAGTTTCTGGTTGAAAGCGAACACTGCTGCAGCTTTCCAGCAGAGGTTACTCAAAGAGTAGCAGCCAACATCGCCTCAGCATCATAAACTACTGAGATAGCCCCACCAAGTTCCTAAAATGAGAATGTGATGGGGGGGACCTACCCCATGCCAGCCCCGAAAGGGTTAACTGTGCTTTGCAGGCTGAGGAAGCCCCGCCCCTCCAACCTTGCTGGGCATGTTCAGCCTGGAGGCAGAGTATAAAAGGAAGCAGCCTGCCCAACTCAGTCTGGGCAGGCTGCTGAAGGGGGAGGACGCAGACTGCAGGCTCTCTCCAGGGAATTGCTACATGCCCCAACTATAGAGCTATGGCACGCAGAGCTCCAGACAGACTCCAGGCAGTCTGACAAGCCCTGAGAAGAGACTGCGCCGGCAGGAGCTACGCCACTTGAGGACCCTAGAGACCTGTAGGAACCATGGAGCATCGCCGAGGGAGAAAGGGTAGAAAGCAGCCCAGGGGATTTAGACTTTTCTCCAGTGAGCAAAACGGGGAACCAGTCAAGATGTTTCGGGAGGATCCCTGCTGACTCAGTGGTGAGCACCTCCACCACCACCAGGGCCCCAGGCTGGGACTCGAAGGAGCAAGGAAGGCCTGAGTCCCCATGCTCTGGGCTCCACACACCGCAGCGAGCCAATAGGCCACATAGTACCCCAGAAGTGGGAGCCTTTATTGACTTTAGCCATTAGGCCGCACTGCCCTGAGTAGAAGGGCCGCCCTCATTGACTCTGGCCATTAGGTCACGCTGCCCTGAGTGGAAGGGCCACTTTATTGACTCCGACCACTAGACTGTACTGCCACGTTTTATAGTCAGGGTCATGAACACAGGACCCAACTGGCTGCTATAAAGTTTTTTCCTTTCTTCTCACCATAAGTGACCCGGCACATGGGATGGAGTGTACATACCCCGCGAGAGAGAAGTACCACTTTTCACCCACATGAACTTATATTTTAAAAATCAGAGACATCAAAGAGGAAGAGGGGTGGGAAGATATTTCAGAAGCTTCTCTTTTTTGTGAGGTCCCTGGTCTGAAACTGGTATGGTATCTGAAAGTTAGAGGGAGTTGCTTTTCATGTGGAGTCCAACGTCTCACTTAAGGGGGAACTGCTCTTTGAGACACAAAAGCCCCATTTCCCAATACAAAGCAGTTCTCCGTCTGTTAAAACACCAAGAGTACTCCTGTCTGAAACAGCAAGGCCTCCCAATCCCCAAAGATGCTCCTCCTAATTTGAAACTTTGAGGCTCCCAAAGAGTTCCACCCAAAGCAGCTGCCAATAGTGTAAAATTCAGAAAAAATATATTCAGGATTGATAAAACTTACCTTTTTTAGCCAGTTATACTTCGATTTTGGGTCAAAATATTCATATGCTCCAGCGCCATATTGAGACAAAGATCTCAGCATGTGATGATTTGCTGTGGAACTAAGCACATTTTAAAATTTTTTTTTTTTGGTTTTTAAGTAAAAACTGATCATCTGAAATTGATTCCAAACATTTAATTTTTTTTTAATAGAGTAGCAAGTTCTCCAATCCCTCTAAATCCCCCTCCTTCATTCACATCTATATTAAACAAAGCTCAGAACTGGCAAGATCCAACACATGCTCCATCCTGACAGAGGGTTGCCTATATTTATCACTATTCTAATGCTATCAAGAGTGAAAACCAAGAGCAGCAGCGTTTCCCATGTTCATCCCCAGTGCATATAGGTTTAAAACCCACGTCCTAGCTCTGAAAATTCAGCATTCAATTAGTGCAAATCACACACAGAGAAAAGCCAACTCATTGGTTTCCCACTGGATGTAGTGAAATGAGGGATGAAGTACATGTTCAGAGGGTTTTAAGGAAAATGCATTCTTGAGTTTCTCCATAACAGATGTAAGATCTTTGAGGCAGGGGTTTTTCAAAGGGGCCTACATGAAATAGATGCCCTACTTCCATTGAAAGCCACTGGCATTTCATTTTGGACTGTCAAGCAATTCTTTCTGGAAATGGTTGATCTTAAATCAAGATTGTGGGGCCAAAATTGCTTAACAGACAGGAGTTTTTATGTAATGCAGAATTTTGCATCATCTATTTATAAAGGATGGAAGCTATTGTAATTAAGTAATGTGAAGGGGAAGGGCAATGAATGTATAAAATAAAGAGACTGCCTAACAAAATGGATGACATGGAAGACAAGTCTCAAATAATCTGTAACTCTAAGTTGGGTGGCATTAGGGAAAAAAGAAAATAGGATTTGATAAACCCATTTTCTCAAGGACTTACTGCTAAAAGAATGCTACACCATTGACGGTGAAAATTAACTGGAAAAAAAAATAAAAATGAAGGAATAAAATTGCATTTACCTCAAAAACAGGACAAAATTCACAGGCCTGAGAGAAAGTGTGGCATGCACAATTTTAAAGTCTCTTTACAACCGTTGTTGCACTTTGCAATATTCTAAAAATTCTAACCTTTCATTTAAAAAAAAACCTATTTTCTTCAGCTGCTGATATACAACCATCACAATATAAAAAGATGCACTGCTTCTCTGTTAATTCAGCTTTGCAGAAAACTGTCTCTATCCAAACAACAGCATCAGGAAAGGTGTGAACTTATCTCTGTTATGTCTCATTCACCATTGGTACTTTAACTCAACCAGTGTAATATGTTAACAGTATACTTTGAGGTCCAGTCTATGTTTAAAAGCTACATCAGTATAAATACGTCAGGTGTAATTTTTTTACTGAAATAGTTATACCATAAGAGCCCTAGCATGGATTCAGTTATACCAGTATAAAGGTAACTTGTAATGTTATCGTTATTCCCTTACCCATATGGGAATAGCTATACCAGTGTAAAGTACTTTAATACCAATATAACTGCAGCCACACTAGGGGGGGTTGTACCAATAGAGTAAAAGTGGTATAACTTTCTAATGTAGACAAGCCCTGAAAAATCTACACTAGACTTTTGCAACATGTTAGTCAAAACATGTTAGCTGACATCTTTTAACACATCTTTAAATCCTACTCTAGACAAAGCCTAATTAGAACCAATTAAGTGCTTATTTTAGTAAGCAATGGTAATTTCTTTTTAAATCTTTATTTTAAAAAAAATCAGTGCAGAAAACTATGTTACTGCATTATTAAAGTTATGGAGTCAGGAAATGTTAAAAGTTAAAGTTTCAGCAATGTTAGCTACTTTCCCATTCTAAGGCATGCTTTTTATATTAAACAGGAATATATTAAAATTACACATTTCAGAAGAATGAGAGGAATAGACAAAACTACATATGTGCAAAGTAAATTCTACTGAAGGAATCTCGAATTTGAATTTCCTGGAATTTTTTATTTTAACAGTAGAATGTGGCATTCACTTTTTGCATTCCATCTATATGTACATGATAAAGAGACAGCACATTCACAAACCTGATGATCCTCAACACATTGACATTTCATTTCAAGTAAAATAATCAGTGATTTTTAAGTCTGAAGCACAGCACAGTACAACTGTTAATTCATTCTGTACTTACCCAACACCACATGTAAATAACCTGGTGTGTCTGATATTCTCTTTCACAATTTGGAAGGTCATGCTCTCATTCTGAATGTGCCCATCGGATAGAAGAAGAATGTTACGCTCTCTTTGAGAAGGATACAACAAACTTAAATAACGTAAGGTTTTCCATAAGTCAGTATTTCCCATTGTTGGTGTAGCAGACTAAAGAGAAAAAATAATAAAATGATTATCTGAAAGTCTGGATTTAATTTCTAACTTTCCCTAGAATAAACTATAGTGAAGAGTTAAGTTTCCCTTCCCATGGTAAATTTCTCCTGGTTTACAAGTACAAGTGATTGCTCACTTCTTAATTCTGAGCTTGCCTTCTGCCTTTCTGTAGTCAGGGCCAGCTCCCGGCACCAGCTTAGCAAGCAGGTGCTTGGGGCGGCCACTCCGGAGAGGGGCGGCACGTCCAGCTGTTCAGCAGTAATTCGGCGGAGGGTCCCTCACTCCTGCTCGGAGTGAAGGACCTCCGGCCGAAGTGCCACAGATCGAGATCACGGCTTTTTTGGGGGGGGCAGGGGGGGCTGCTTGGGGCGGCAAAAATCCTGGAGCCAGCCCTGCCTGTAGTTATTATTATCTGCATTGTGACAGTGCCTATGTGCCCCAGTCATAGACCAGAACCCCACTGTGCTGGAAGTTGTACAAACACAGAGCAAAAAGACAATCCCTGCACTCCAGAATTTACAATCTAATCTTCCTTCCAAGATAGTGCCAAATGAATTTTGCCTTTCATTGGGACGAACAAGTGCACTGGCATATTCAAGTGCTGTCTTCACTGCCAGAAAGATGGTGCTGTAAGAGCAGGGAGGTTCACATGGATGTCTGTACCTTTTCCTGTCCTGCTACAAAGTCACCAGAGGGCAAAGGGAGGGGGCATGACATTTTAAAAGGTAAAATTTAGGAGGAACATCAGAAAGATTTCCTGGTAGTCAGATTTATTACGCTGCAGAGAAGTTTTCCAAAGGAAGGAGTGGAAGCTCCATCACTTGAGGAGTCATTTAAAACCAGATTGGACAAGATAATAAATAGAGAATAATCCTGCATTTCAGGAAGATCAACTGGATGATCCAATATGACTCTCCCATCTCCAACTTTTATTGTCCTATGACTAACACCTACCATGAGTTACCTTAAATTTTCACTGAGCTATAACAGGACATACAACAGAGATGATGCACCTGTTACCAGGGAAAATTGGCTCTTGGATACTACTGAAACTAAGCCATGGAAATAATTTAGAAGGTGGCCTCAAATAAAGCCACAAAACAACGTGATGGTGGACGTTACATGGAATCCCTGCGGGCAAAGAAACTCTCAGTAGCATACAGAGGAAAAACAATTTTACTTACTATAATAAACTCCTTCACTGCTGCAAGATCACTTTTGATATCCTTTGCATATGAAGAAAATTCTGTAAAATCTGTGGAATGAAAACTGAAATTAAGCTCTTCCTTTCAACATTAAGTTATATTTCATTAACTAGGAATGGTGACATTACCTCAGTGACAGGTTTCATTTTTACTATTAGAAAAACCACAATAAAAGTATTCTCTACTACTAAATAATAAATAAAAATAAAATAAATAAATTAATGGAGATATCTTATCTCCTAGAACTGGAAGGGACCTTGAAAAGTCATTGAGTCCAGGCCCCTGCCTTCACTAGCAGGACCAAGTACTGATTTTGCCCCAGATCCCTAAGTGGCCCCCTCAAGGATTGAACTCACAACCCTGGGTTTAGCAGGCCAATGCTCAAACCACTGAGCTATCCCTCCCCACAAATAGAGACTGTCAGGTTTCCAGTTTAATATATTACTGCTTGTCTAATAAAAAAGATGAGCATAAAGATAAGGATGACAAGAAAGTAATAAAAGTGAGCGTCTAACAAAAGAAAACTTACTCGTGCCAAATCTGATAACATTCACTCTCGGTCCAAAACAAGACATTTGTAGAGCACGGAGAGCAATCTGCTTTGCTTGTTGCAGTGTTGAACCCTCCATGGAATTGGAGCAATCTAGACAAATAATAATTTCTCTGGACAGCTGGATTCCTTTAAACCTTGTTTCAAACTTTGGTTGAAATACAAGCATGCATGCCTGAAGAAAGAAGAGTTTGATAATCAACACAACAGATCACTGTTATTTATATAGTGCCAAAAGGGTGCTAAACATTTTACAAAGATCACCATATGTATCGAGGTTTTCATAAGGTCACCCATTATTGTGGTATCTGAGCATAATAAAGCCAAATGTCTAGGGCAGTTGTTTTCAACCTGTGGTCCGTGGACCCCGGAGGGTCTGCAGATGGTCTAGAATTTCCAAAGGAGTCTGCACCTCCATGTGAAAATTTTTAGGGGTCCACAAATTAAAAATGGTTGAAAATCACTGGTCTAGAGGTTAGCAAGTAGGTTTTTTGTTTATTTTTGTTAAATCTTGATGAGAGTAGCTCTCCCTGTCCTGTGTCCCTAGCTTATCTCTCGTGGGTAAGAAATTCAGTGGGAAGTTTGCAAGTGTTTTCTGTTCCCATCTATTTTACTTTTCTGCAATCAGAATGGAGTTGTTTCTCGGAAATAAGAAACAGGCTTGTTTTTTAAAATCATCAACATCATCATCACTTCATGCGAAGTCCTAGAATTTTAAAAATAAATTTATTTCAAAGTATGTTTTTCCTGAAGAAAACAGGAGAACAAGTGTGCACTGTATTGCCTTGCATTTGTGATTGGTTAAAAAGTTCAAAAACCTGCATTCTCTAAGCTTATAGAGTGGAAATACAGAAAAGAAACCCATGAATTCAATATAAGTTTATTACAGTAGGTAGCTACTTTGTTATAGAAAAGATTGTATGTATTGTTTTAAAATTTTCTCACATAGTGGAATCCCTCCCTCCAGTATGATCATGGGTTACCATCTATGATGTGGTGAGATGAGCGTATTCCATCCTCAGCTGAACCATGATACATTGATGCTAGGACTTGAGACAGGCTACAGCTGTAGCCTATTAGGTAACCGAAAGGTAAAACCACCAGCTGTGTCTTATGAACAGAGAGACTATAAAAAGACCGTGTACAGAGGTTCTGAGGTCAAGGCTCTAATTTCAGAGACCCGTCTTGCTGATGCCGCCACCACCACCAGGAACGCGGCCTTCCATGACAGGTGGGAAAGGGAGCAGGAACCCAGAGGCTCAAAGGGTGGGCCGGTGAGCCTACAGAGGACCAAGTTAAGATCCCACTGTGGGACAGGAGTCCATACCTGCGGGAAGAGTCTCTTGAGCCCTCTCAAGAATCTGACCGTCATGTCATGGGAAAACACCGTCTGTTCTTGGATTGTCGGGTGAAAAGTGAAAACGGCCGCTAGATGCCCTCTAATGGAAGAGTGTGCCAGACCCTGGTTCCTCAAATGGAGCAGGTAGTCCAGGATAGCTTGTATGAAAGAATGCGAGGGAGAGATGCCACGCTCGGATGCCCAGCGGGAAAATCTCGTCCTACTCCCCAGGAAGACCTGTTGGACTCCTTCCAAACAGGTCTGTTCCTCCGGATTCAGCCATGCAGCATCCATGCCGAGAGATGGAGGGACTCGAGATTGGGGTGGAGGAGCTGACCGTGGTCCTGTCACAGCAGGTCCAGGAGGTTGGGCAGGGGTAGGGAGTGGCCGCTGACAAGTTCAAAGCATGCCGATCCAATGTTGGCGAGGCCACGCTGGGGCGATCACAACAACCTGCGCTTTGTCTCTCTTGATCTTTGCCAGGACCCTGCTGATGAGTGGAATTGGAGGGAATGTATACATCAGACTCCATGACCACGACAGGCATCGGGGAGGGAGTCCTTGCTTAGACCTTGCAGAGAGCAAAACCAGTGGCATTTCCTGATCTGTCTGGTAGTGAACAGGTCCACTTGGGGAGTTCCCCACCTTTGGAAGATAATGCAGGCTACCTCTGGATGGAGTGACCACTTGTGGTGAGAGGAGAAGTCCCCGCAGAGCTGGTCCGCCAGCGTATTCTTGACACCGGGAAGGTGACAAGCTTCCAGGTGGATTTAGTGGCTGATGCAGAAGTCCCATAGATGGAGCACCTCCTGACAGAGAGCCGACGAGCGTGCTCCCCCTTGCCTGTTGACGTAGAACACCGAGGCTGTGTTGTCCATCAGGACTTGTACCACCTTGCCCGACAGGTGGGGCAGGAAGACTCCGAATGCAAGACAGACTGCTCAGAGCTCTTTGATGTTTATGTGCAACTTCCCCTCCTCTGGGGACCACATCCCCTGTGTCTGGAGGTCGGTGAGATGCACACCCCAGCTGAGGTCCGAGGCGTCCAACACCAACTCGATAGAGTGATAGGGGCTGTCGAACAGAACCCCTTTCAGGACTGTCCTGTGGTCGGTCCACCATCGCAGCGAGGTAAGTATTGCCTGGGGAATGGTAACGATCTTTTCCAGGGAGCCTCTGGACTGGGAATAGATCGTCCCCAGCCATGGTTGCAGGAGCTGCATTTGGAGCCTGGCATGGTGGACCACATAAGTGCACGCTGCCATGTGACCCAGGAGGCGCTGACAGACCCTGGCTGTAATCAGAGGGAATGCAGAGACTTCTGCGATGAGGTCCATCAACGTGTGGAACCTTTCCAGCAGCAGGAATACCCTGGCACAGGTCGAGTCAAAGGGCTGGTCCACACTAACCCCCCAGTTCGAACTAAGATACGCAACTTCAGCTACGTGAATAACGTAGCTGAAGTAAAAGTACCTTAGTTAGAACTACAAAGTACTTACCGTGGGTCCACACGCGGCAGGTAGGCTCCCCCGTCGATTCCGCGTACTCCTCTCGCGGAGCAGGAGTACCGGCGTCGACGGCGAGCACTTTGGGGATCGATTTATCGCGTCTAGACAAGACGCGATAAATCGATCCCAGAAGATCGATTGCTTACCACCGAACCCGGAGGTAAGTATAGACGTACCCAAAGACTGCTTCGATTAACTCTATCCTCTGCACCAGCACTAATGTCAACCTTTTGTCATTTACCAGTAGGCCTAGAGAGCGGCACATGGCCTGAAGCACCGCAACATCCCTTTGGACTTGACACCTGGAGCTGCCCTGGATGAGCCAGTCATCGAGGTACAGGTAGATCTGAAAACCCCGGCACCTGAGGCAAGCTGCTACCACCGACATACACATGGTAAACACTCTTGGTGCTGTTGCCAGGCTGAACAGGAGGACCGCGAACTAGTAGTAGTGGGGGCCCACCGTAAACCAGAGAAGCATCTGTCTCCTTGAAAGATTGCTATGTGGAAGTATGCGTCCTTCAAGTCGAGGGCGGCATACCAGTTGCCCGGATTCAGGGAAGGGATAATAGAAGCCAGGGCGAGCATGCAGAACTTTAACTTCCTTAGGTACTTGTTGAGGCCTGGCAGGTCCAGGATGGGCCGTAGATTGCCCTTGGCCATTGGGATTGAAAAGTACCAGAAATAGAACCCCTTGTTCCTGTACTCAAGAGGAACTTCTTCCACTGAACCCAGCTGTAGTAACCCCTTTACCTCCTGTGCAAGGAGATTCTCATGAGAGGGGTCCCTGAAGAGGGATGGGGAAGGCAAGTGGGAAGGTGGGGGTAGAAAGGAACTGGAGGGTATAACCCTGTTCCACTGTGCTGAGGACCCATCGGTCCAGGCAGGGAGGAAGAGGGAAAGGCAGTTGGAGAACACTGGGAAAGATGGATCTGGGGAATAGTCTGATAGGTGGCCCTCTCAAAACGACCGTTTGGCCCCCTGCTTATTACAGATCAAGCCCACTGGGCAGAGGGTGGAGGCAGGTGGCTCGGGCGGCGCTTGTAGCTCTTGGCTTGTTTATGGGGCTGGTCCTGCGAGGTTGACTCCCGTGGCCCTGCGGCTGCTGCGGTTTGAACCACTTACATGTTGGGGCTGGGACATAGAGACCCAGGGTTTTTAGGGTGGTGCAGAAGTCCTTGAGGCCATGCAATTTGCTGTCCGTTTACTTCTCAAACAGGGACGAGCCATCAAAGGGCAGGTCCTGCACTGACTGCTGAGCCTCGGTGGACAACCCAGAGAGGAGCAGCCAAGAGGCTCGCTGCATGGAGATAGCGGAAGCCATGGTGTGGGCAGCAGCATCTGACGCCGCCTGGAGGGCCATCCTGGTCGCAGTCGTGCTCTCATTGAGGATCGCTCGGAACTCCTTCTTGGAAGCCTTGGGGAGTGACCTTTCGAACTTGGCCATGGCTTGCCACATATTGAAGTCATATCAGCCAAGGAGGGCTTGGTGGTTGACCACTCTCAGCTGAAGACTGGAAGACAAATAAACCTTACTTCCAAAAAGATCCACCTTCCTTAAGTCTTTATTTTTGGCGGTGGCCCCGGGTTGTCCTTGCTTCTCCTTGTGGTTAACCACCTCAGCCACAAGGGAATTGGGGGCAGGGTGGGAGTATAAGTACTCATGCCCTTTGGTTGGCATGAAGTACTTGTGTTCGGCCCTTTTAGAGTTAGGGGCCAGGGAAGAGGGGGTCTGCCACAGGGCATTAGTGATCTTAGAAACTCCTTAATGAAGGGGTGGAGCCACGCTGGCAGAAGCTGCGGAGCAGAGGACGTCAAACAGGGAGTCCGAGGGCTCTTCCAATTCCTCTGCCTGAAGCCCCAGGTTAGAAGTGACCCTCTTCAAAAAAGTTCCTGATGTGCCTTGGCGTCCTGCTGAGGAACTGGGTGAGGAGGCCCCGTGATAACCTCATCTGGCGATGATTAGGACGATGCCTGTGCCATGGGAATCTCCACGTCCATTGGTGGTCCAGCAGCTTGCTCCCCTGCGTCCTCCTGGACCTGCGGGGTCTTACCCCCAACGTCTCCTGGGAAGGCTGGGTGAACCCCCAAGGGTTCCACGGGTACCATTGTGCCAGGCACTCCACTTGGGGCCATGGGACAGGTTTTGGTGCTGATAATGTAGTCGGCACCATTGGTACCAGGGCTTGTCCCACAGTCAGGGAACCTCACTCTGAGCTGGAGCTACCAGTGGAGTCATCGGTCCTGG
The DNA here is from genome assembly GCF_002925995.2 of Terrapene triunguis. Taxonomy (NCBI): domain Eukaryota; kingdom Metazoa; phylum Chordata; order Testudines; family Emydidae; genus Terrapene; species Terrapene triunguis. Next base: position 5,970,118 of record NW_020664489.1, on the reverse strand, counting down.
GTGACCAGGATCAGGCTAAGCAGTGACTCTTGTCTGACTGGTGCCAGTTGCTGCGTCCCAAAGCCGACCTGTCCAAGTGAGACTGTCTTGGTCGGGCACTCGGGGACCGACGGCGTTCAGTGGATCTGCGTCAGATACCTGGCAATCCACGCCTCATGCCTGTACCGGTATCGGGATGTTGAATGGGACTGGGAGCTACTACGAGCCAGTTGCCGGGAGGATTGTCCTGAGTAGGGTGACCTTCCTGTTGGAGACGGGTGATGACGCTCTCTGGTGCCCATATCGGTCCCGGGATCAGTACTGAACCCTTGAAGATGGTCAGGGCCAGTCCTGGAGTTCTTGCCAGGTGGTGCATGCCTCAGAGGATCTGCGCCAATCTACCGGCGAGGTACGCCTTGAGTCCCTCGATTGGTGCCCTGGTGCGGGGACCAAAGAGGGCTCCGCTGAGTCTGCCTCTCCTGTCCTGAGGCGTGATGGCTGTAGGCGGGAGAACGCTGGTGGCACATCCCTCTCGATGGGAAACGGTACTGCTGAGGCGGGACACACACATATATCCCAATGCGGGTTTTCCCCGAGATCAGGGTACCCCTGGAGCTGGTGAGGGCGGCACTGGGAGCGTCAGGATCTCCTGAGCTGCTTGAAGGGCTTCAGGCGTTGATGGCACCTGAAACTGGCTGCAGCCTGCACAGCTATCTGGAGTCGCAGGCAAGGCATGGGATGGGCTGCACCGCTCGACTTGAACTGGGGCCTGACTTCCTGAGGGGGCGTTGAGCTGCCTGGCACGGGTCTTGGCTCACCCCCAGCCCTCTCTTTTCTCTTGCAGGAGGTAGGAGATCTTCCCCTCACAGTCTTTTTCGGCTTCTTGACTGGAGCTGTGGAGGGAGACTGGTGCCAGGTAGTGGACGGCACCGGCGAGCAGTGCGCACAGAGGCCACGGTGCTCCGTGCGGAGTTGGGCCGCTGCTCCAGTGCTGGAGTGAGTGCCGACTCCATTAGGAGCACTCTTAGATGGATATCACACTCCTTCTTTGTCCTAGGTTTGAAGGACTTGCAGATATGGCTCTTGTAGCTTATGTGCCCCTCGCCTAAGCACCTTAGGCAGCTGGTATGGGGATCGCTGACGGGCATAGGCTGTTTGCAGTGAGCACAGGGCTTAAAGCCTAGAGCCCGGGCCATGCCCCGACCCGCAGCTGGGTCCTGTTTGGGACTAACAGAGAGTTTGAGAACTACTACTAAGAGTAACTAAGAAACTACTAACGATGTATAACTATTTTACAGGACTTCAAAGTTCACAAGAACTGAGAAGGAATCAATGCTAGCCGAAGCAACAGACGTTCCAGCACCATCACTGGTGGCAAGAAGGAACTGAGGGTAGGTGGAGCTGGCGGCGCCCATTATACTGCGCCATGCTAGTGCCACTCAGAGGGCGCCAGAGCCAGTCCCCCACGGATACTGCTGAGGGAAAAACTTATGGCACCGGTGCATGTGGCGAGCACACACACCTAATATGGAATGGACATGAGCAAGCACTCAAAGAAGAACCTTATATTTTGGTTCACCTTTCATCTCTAGTTGAACCACTGTAGCATTTTCCTCCTCTTAAAATGGAATATTCAGCAAATAAATAGTAAATATCACACACAAGTGTAAGAGATTAGACAGTGTCAATCTTAAACATTTTTTGGCAACTCTCTCTTAGTCTGGAGTCACACATTTTAAAATGCATCTTTTAGCTTTTCCTTTCTTTGTGTGCTTCAAATTTTTATAACTAAAATCTGTTTCTATATGTGGTATTAGTAAAATACTTTGTTTTTAAATGCTTTTGATAAACCAGAATTTCAGATATTGTTCTTACGGATGCATTAATATTTTAATTTCCAAACTTTCTACTGTGCAGGTCAAATCCCTTAAAATAGTTCCTTTAAAATGTTTTCTTGAGTGTGTGCAATTATAACCTGTACATTCAGTACACAATGACCCCTTTGTTGCTGATCTCTGCTAGAGCTTTTGTGCCATGATCCTGAATGCCAGCTTTCCCCTGGATGTGACATTTCCAAAGGACATACCGGATGCCATGTGACAGTCCTGGAGATGCATTTTCCCCCACATACCTACTACATCAGTCAAATGATGCAGTTAAGGAAGACGCTTTGTTTTAATTGATACCTATATGTTGTTATTTTCCCCCAAAAGTATTCTATTTTTCTGCCCACTTATTGAAGCTACATATTTCCAGACTCACCCAACAATTATCGGTTCATTTTAACTCCTGCAAAGAATACAGGAGTACTGATGCAATAGGAACAATAGGAGTTGCAGTGTCAATATGGAGTCACATCCCTCTGAAATATATATGTCTGCACAACTAGCCAGAGAAAAGTGTGCTCAAACAGAAGTAGGGATAATCAGAAATATTAATAATGAATTGTCTGTGATATCATTTGTGCTTAGAAATTTGTTATAGTATTATTTCTGACAATAGGCCCCAGTCCAGCAAATACAGTCCAAAGGGACCACTCCTTTGAATAAATTTAAGCTTGTGTGTGCACGTTTGCAGGACTGGGGCTTATATCAGAAAGATTCTGTGGAAAGTTCAACTAAAATAAAAGATAGAATTATGAAAATTCCATTTCAATGGAACTATGTCCTGATAGGAACTATTACTAATTTGTACTTGTAGGCTGCGAAGATGCAAATACAATACTTGCATATTTTAGTTCCCTCCTCACTCCTCAAGACATTTTGGGTGAAATCCTGGCCCCACTGAAGTCAATGGGAGTTTTCTCATTGCTTTTAAAGGGGCCAGCATTTCACCCCTCATCTTGCAGTACTTTTTTCCCACTGAACTTGGCAAATATGGCTGCTTTATGTTCTGTGCACTGTGAAATATATAACTTTCTTCAGATTTAAATCTGAGTAGAAATCTTTTCTTTATATAATTCTAAAGACCAACAGGAAAATGCTTCAAATTAACGGTTACGGAGATAATTTGTTGCTATTGTGCATGTGCTTTAACACTGTATATAAGAAAACTTCGTTATAGAAATTTTTTCAATGTACCTGCTTTATAATGTTTTAAAGTGTACTTTAAAGTTAAAGACCAAGGATAGAGCACTTGCTAAATAAAATATGAAAGCAAACTGAAGGGAAAGGGTCACATAGACCAATAAGATGAATGACTGTACAGACTGAATTTGTTAAATTGATCAAAAAGACATTACCGCAAGTAAGTCTGGTACAAAGTGTATATTCATGACAATTACGCAGAAATACTGTCCCATAATCTTTTTTTCTTTTTAACATTGATGGCTTATATTTCTTTAAAGCTTTTCAAAGTACAAAATTAACCATATCAGGCCAAATTCTGCTCTGACTTACTCTTCACTAAATTCAATAGGATTTATATGAGTGGTACATCCTGGCAGAATTTAGTCAATCCATTAGTTGATAACGTATAGTAGAAGTAGCAGTTGTACCTCACTCTCTTTGTTTGGATGCTTCTCTACCCACATTCTGGGTAGATATACTTGAGAAATCCAGATTTCTAGAACAAAGCCACAGATGTCCAAGGAACTATTCTCCACAGTCCTGATTACGGCTTTGCAGTCTGTTTTCTAGAGAGTAAAAAGCAGACATTTATCAATTTCTGCCAAAATAGCATTCAATTGTACAAAACTGCATGCTTTTAAGAAAAACTCAGGCTTGAAGATGTAACATTAGGTATGAGATGTCCCAAAGTTTTTTTTTTACCATTAAGATGATGGTTTTCATTTAAAAATATATATTTTTCTTTAGAGTGACATTAAATGTTCTAAATGTATTTTAAGATTAAAAGACTTACATTGAAGTGGCTCTAAAAAGTGCACATGAAAATTTTTTTCATTTGATATAAGGAAATGGAATTACCAGTTTACATGATGAGTCCTATATAAACATCATATGCAATTTATTTTAAAAATATAAAAGGGTCCTTTTAAAATACAAGACATAAGCTCTAAAACAGAAAAACAGTTGCAAGATTTACTTACCTTTATTTTAAGTGTGTGCGTCCAACTATGAATGCGTTCAATGCTGTATGGCATTTCAATAGACATGGCCACACAGAATCCACTAAATAAAGAAAAAACAATTGACACACAAGGCAGTTTTGGAGAAGAGGATATTTGGCATGTATGCCATGCTTCCTCCATCAGGAACACATCAGTCTATGTTCCCTATCCTTCACAGCTCTTAGGGTAAAGGCAATAAGCAGTGCACTACTTGTAGACTCATAGACTTCAAGGTCAGAAGGGACCATCATGATCATCTAGTCGGACCTCCTTGCTTTCTTCTGCCCCATGCTTCCCTTGCAAAAGTTTCTATCCCCAAGACACTCCAAACAGCGTACATGCTGATTCACTAAGGATATTCATAGATACATGGACAGAAGAGGCCATGAGATCATCTAGTCTGAACTCTGGTATAAAATAGACCATAGAATTTTACCCAATTACCCCTGTAATGAGCCCAGTAATTTGTGTATGAATAGAGAGTACCTTCCTGAAAAACATCCAGTCTTGACTTGAATACATCAAGAGATGGAGAATCCCCCATTTCCTTTGGTAGATTATCCATAGGAACAATCACCCTCACTGTTAAAAAAATTGTGCCTTATTTCTAATTTGAATTTGTCTAGCTTTAACTTCCAGCCATTGGTTCTTTTTATGTCTTTTGCCACTAGATTAAAGAGCCCTTTGGTACCTGGTATTTTCTGACCATGTAGGTACTTACACACCACGATCAAGTCATCACTTGCTCATGTATTTGATATGCTAAACATACTGTGCTTTTTAAGTCTCTCACAATATGGCATTTTTTCTAACCCTCAAATCATTTTTGTGACTCTTCTCTATACCCTCCCAGTTTTTTCCAACATCCTTTAAAAAATATGAACACCATAGGTGGGTTGCCAGTAGATGCTCAGCACCCACCATTTTTGCCCTGTGGGTGCACCAGCCCCTGTGCCTATGGATTAGCCCTTTTTGTCGCAACATTGTGTGCATGCATGTACATGGATGTTATGTAGTTTCCAACACTGAAAATTCAGTTCCTGGAGTAGCATAAGTGCCCATTAAAGCTCTTACTGCTTTTACTAGTAGAATAGCTCATGAATAGGAGCAAGTGGGTATCTGCAGAGGCATTACATGAAGTAGAACTATAATTATCAATTTCTCAAGAAGTATTAAGTTATCAGAAAAAAATTCACAATTTGAAATATAATATTAAAAAAATATGAAAGATGCTAATGAAAAGAAAAAGCTAACAATCAGTTCAATTTTAAAAAGTACACTTTCAGGTAGTGTACTTCAATAGACATGAAATCCCAAGGGATTAGGTTTTGTGATGCAAAGTTTTTATAAAACCTGGTATTGAGAGAAATGTTTTCAGGAAACAAACAATCCAAAATATTCAATGAAGTGCGGTGGAGATGGAGTTTGCCTAAAAATTATTGCCGTGTAGTGTTTGCAACCCAAATACAGCAGCAGTTTTGAATCAAAAGTAAAAAGTCTTTTCGTCATCCAACCTGAACGAAATGCCATAAACCCCACATAAATAGTGAAAAATAAATTTTACACGCTGCTTCACATTTAAGAATCTAAGGTGTTAGTAACAAAAATAAGGAAACTTTAAAATAATTTTTTATATCAAATACCTTATTAAATGTTACTTACCCCTTTTTTGTTCCTATTTGTTTAACACAAACCTTCTTTACTGTATCCTATACAAAATAAAAAACGGTAAATATATCATTGTTATGAAATATGCAGATCTTAGTGCCACTCTTGGTTTTATTAGAAAAGCAACTGTAGCACAGCACCCAGCAGTTTTCTCAGCTTCTTTCACTTTCAGAGGTTAACTCTTTCCTCAATGTGCGAGTATAACATATGGGAATGATACATACATATGGGAAGAAGAATAAGCTTGATGATATTTAAAGAGGGAAAATATACTAAGTCATTTGTCCCTTCTTGCAATCTGTTCTCTTTGGGCAAACCTCTATGCCCACATGGAACATCACTGAAGTCAATAGGGTGCAGGGGGCCACCTACATAAAGTAGCCAGCCTATAGGGACCTTAATTACTAACACTGCTAAATTTACTCATGTTCTAAATCAGTGGTTCTCAACCTTTTCCATCCTCGGACCCCTTTCCCCATGCTAGGCCTTCATCCCATGTAGCCAGGGCCACTTTCCATTTAATAATATGGGCAGGCTGGTCACAATACCAAGTTGTGAACCCTGTCTTAGAGCTATTGTTTTGAGCAGATTCAGGCAGGCATCACTACGTTGATTTATTTGTTGTTTTGGTTCACATTTTTGGAGGCTCTTGCTTTTAGCCATGAGGGTTAGAATCAATTTTAAATGAAACGGTAAGAAACATGTAAAAAGGTAAGAAAGGGAGGATGGTTGCAACTCCCCTCAATCTTGTTGTGGAATCACCGCCCTTAGAGGAGCACTTGTGCTCCAAACCAAGAAGATGCTACTTTAAGTTTATATTTTAAATGCACAAACCTGTGTGTTTTCATTTAAGGCTTTGTCTTGTTGCCAAGGAGCCACAGCAGCAGGCATTTGAAAAGTAATACGGCCATTCTGAAAACTAAGCTCAGTGATGTAGGTGACTTTGATAAGAACTGTAGTTTTAGGTGGTAAGTTTCCAACACTTACAGTAAAAACATCCTAGAAAAGAGACGCTTGCTTTAATCTGCATATTTAAACTATATATTTTCCAAAGCAATAAATCATTTGTTTTGTCATGTACAGAAAACAAATGCTAGTTTTCTATATTTCTTCAGAGAAGCGGCTTGAAGAAAACAAATTATGGTGATAAAGGGCAAGAAGTTATGCTGTTTTAACAATTTACTAAAAATTCCTGTCTGGACACAACTCATCAGTAGTAACTTGCATAAATCAATATTTTACAGAGAGAGTTCAAATTGTTTTTTAAAAGAGGTTTTTACGGAGAGTTAGCAAAATCTAGTTTCTGAAGGATGTACAGCAGATATTTTTGACTAATTTCCTGAAATGATCAAATGTGCAGCCTAAATAATTTCCATTATTTAAAAACAGACAAAACAAAAAATCCTTCCCATTGAAGACATGATTCTGCAACGATTCCAATGGAACTACCCATAGGTGTAAAGTGAAGTACATGTGTATTTGTGGGGTTGGGGATCAATGTCATAAACTTGCTTTGTTTGGTATCTGACTTCAACAACTAATATACAATGTGACCAATCTGGGATTTCTAAAATGCATAGTAAACCATGACATTCAACATACTGGGGCATCCTGGTCCATCAAGTAAGCTCCATCACCTCGACTGATTGCTTCTCTATATTCCTTATGTGCTTGTTCCTTTTCTTTAACCTGCAAAAGATTGCTCCAAAATCATTAAATGAACTATTTTTATATGGAACACAGTTAACTACCTTGTCTCAATTAACCAACAGTCATTTAGTGGGATACCATCAACTTGAAATCTAGTTAAGTGACAATGGTATAAAATCAGAGTGAGAGTAGTATTAACACTAATGTTGTGCGTCTTCGCTCATTAATGCTTTGCAATTTTCGGGTTGAAAGCACTATAGAAGAGCGAAATATTAAATCATCTTACCTTTCCAACAATATGTTTCCCATTGATGAAAGCCTCAAATCCACATACAGCCGCTGTGCCATCCAAAGGAAAGACATATTTTGCCTCAATGGAATTATCATTCTGATTGGTGTATGTCTGAAACACTACTATCTGAAATAGAGAAATGGATCTCTTTTATAATCCTATTAAGTGAAAAAAATATCATGATAAAAAAAGAACAGGTAATGAGTATATCTTCTCATAGGTCATTCTGCACAAGTGGTTTTGGTTTAAATTCACTATTTTAAATTTAACAGCATAAATGTGCTATTATGTTTCATACTACAAAATGTTGCTAGGAGGCAGAGTGCAACTTGGTTTATCTTTCTGAAGACCTATTTGTACACGAATACCTCAAACACATATACATATAGTGATTGTAACAAATCTACCGGTGCTTGGGGGAATGGACAGTTCAGGAAACTGGTAATGGAATACAGACACTCTCCGGGTTACGCAAACCCGACTTACGCAAATCTGCACTTACAGAAAAAGTTCCGTAAATCCCGTAAGCTTTTTCTTGGAGGGGGGGGCGTAATTGTTGGGTATACGTTCCCGACTTATGCAAAATTCGACTTACGCAAGGCGTTCCGAAACAGAACGCTTGCGTAAGTTGGGGAGCGTCTGTATGGAGTTTTTCATCTCTAGGTCACCAATTCAATTCTCCTCCAAGTGAAGAGTAAATAAAAATCATTTCCATCTGATGGCTATATGAAAATCCTAACTTTACAAATATCACCAATCTAGTGTCTACAGGACAGGGGTCTACACCACAGAAACCACCATTGTAAATGTGCTGGTAGCCTCAAGTGTGACTAAAGGACTGAGTAGGCAGGAAGGCGGATAGTGCAACCAGGTTAAGCTTTTCTGACATGGCTACTTGGGAAACCTGTGCTGTCTCTCCAGGAACAATATCTGTTCTGTAAATAGAGAATTTCAGTCTTCAATGCCAGAGGTTCCAGCTGAATTTCTGTCCACACCTGTTTCTCTCTGCACTCCCTGTCTATGTCCCCAGAAAGTCCTGAGACCTTCTCATCAATCACTGCCTGGCATATCCAAGATGGCCATTCATCAGTCCTGAGGAGGAAGCTGGATGGGGAAATCTCTGCGAATGTGGGGCCTTTTTGCAGTTCCTTGTCTGTTCATGCATCTGGGCAGCGTTCCTCTGGGCAGTGTCCACTGACTCCTTAGACTTCTCGGAGCAGTGGACATGGTCTAGGGTTCTCTGCTGAGTGTACCCCCCTGGATCCATTGTTTTGATCCTGGACCTCCATCCCCTTTTTTCACTTTTTGTCCCAGATAATCTGTTGATTTCTGGGTTTGGGGCCACTCCCTCATCCATGGGGGTGGGCCTTTCATTATTTTGGTAAACTCAACCTACCAGTACTAGTTATCAAATAGGCAGGCAAGAAAGCCCCTTAAAAAAAAAAAAAAAGCATATTCCACTGCAGCAACTTTCTTCCTGGCAATGACTTAACCATACATAGGCAGAAAAATTATTCTGAAATATGGAATTACACAAATTCACTGATCTTTTCATTGCCCAAAGAACTTACAAAAGCAATTTGTCTGCTTACCTTTAAAAATTAAAAATACTTTGAATTAATGTCAGGACCTGTAAGAGACTGACCTTCATTTAGAGATCTATTTTTCTAAAAGTGACTCGACAGTACATAACAATTTGAATTAATTCTCAGTAGTCAGTTGCTGAAAAGTTGAGCTAACAGTAAACAGTGCACTGTACCTGTGCTATGAAGTCTATTATCCTCCCCTTGATATGAATATCTTCAAGAGGGACTGGGTTTCCAGATGTGTCCTGAAGACCAGTTTTTACATGGTTTAAAAGATTTACACTTGGTAATGCATAGTCTAAATATAAAAAATTGAAGAAAGGTTAGTGTTTTGGTTTGGGTTTTTGGATGGTGGTGGTGGTGGGGTAATAGCCAATCCCACACACCAATGGCCATTTGGCCCATGTTTACAACTGTAATTCACCATATATGGATTAAAAATAATACTCAGTGCCTGTTATGAATTCCCACAATAGTATTGTTCTATTGCTGTGATAAAGGCTGTCTGAGGGATCATGAGTTGATGACAGGTTTTTCATAAGACCTTTGTTTAGCCTTTAGGGAGTAAAATGTGAATTCTTTAAAGAGCGTCTGATGACTTATGCAAGAGTACTTTCTGCTAGGCCTCTTGAAAGGCACTCTGTCAGGAGGAGAAAACCAGCCTCAATATTTATTCCCAGAGGAAATCTGTTAAACAGATGCTTCCAAGATACCAATATTAGTCAAGAACGCGTGGTGACAGCTGCAAATCAAGCCAAAAGAATTTTTAAATTATATTAAAAATGTATTTGATCAGTTTTATTCAAGAGTTATTGATTAATAGCTAGAGCATTTATGATGTAAATACAATTATAAACAAGAAATATTTCCCACCTTCGGGTTGTAAAAGACAATGTGAGGTCGCTGGCCGATCTTGCTCTAATCTGGTCTCAATTCCAGGCTGAAACTGCTTTACTTGGTCTCCAGCAAGGCAAAACTTAACAATGTATCTCATTTTAACCTGACAGGTTTTGTATACAACAAATTCATCATCCTATTGCAAGGAAAGAGAATTATTTTACAGATGTAATAAAAGCTACAGGTATTCCTACAAAGACTGTAAACCGATTTAAGAGCTGATCTAAAGAGACATCTTGACTGAGATAAGCAATATGACTGTATGGTTTTAATACTAATGCTTTGCACTCTTCAAAGAACTCTACCTCTGTCCTCTTCTCATCCTAGACCTTCCTATGCTGCCCAAACTTCACTACTGACTGCTCCTTTCGTCTCCATTTCTCACTCACAAATTTATGACTTTTTTCATGCCACCCTCAACTCGGCAGAAAGCCTCACAATTAAGTTATCCAGGTGCCCAACCTCTCTCTCTCTCTCTCTCAAAAAAAAAAAAAATCCTTAAAACACAACTGTTCCTCAAAATAATTCCAAATATAATTATCACTTTTCCTTCTCTGGCTGCCTAGACAGCAACTGTGCTTATTTGTTTGCATAGTATTGCACCTATTCCTACCTTTACAGTTTAAACAATTTGGAACAGGGATTATATTTATTTTACACATTAATAAGACAGTGGAACCCTCTTTCATTGTTGTTTTCTATATTCCATATGTGACAGACTGACAATATCCAGAACAAACCTTATGGAATTAAAATAAGTTTTACAGAATTAAATTAAACCTTATTGGAGTATCTATGGGGTACATTATATTAAAATACAATTGTGTATGTGGTGTTGTGGAATTGTATGTACCTTCTCTAACAGAGAAGGAGAATGCTACTGAACTTTCTCAGTTATCAGCCTTTGAAGTCCCCCGGGGACATATGCATACACTAGTCCAAACTGGACTCTCCTGAGACCCACAAAGAAAAGACTTTTGGATAAAAAGCCTAAGTTTAAAATGACTCAGGGCCTTCTTCCTGATACACCAAACAGGCAGGACCCCATTCCATGGAGTGCACCAATCCTCATGGGAACACTGGAAGAATTTAGCCTAGTGAGACCTCAAAGGACTGTGTGCTTGTTCTGAACTGAAACTGATGTATTTGTGACCACAGAAAAAACCCTTGGGTGGCGTAACGCCTGGTAAGCTTATTAGCATGCATGTAGGTTCTTTTATTGTTCTAAATATGTTTTCTCCAAAATATTTTTTCCTTAAGAATAAAGTAGGCTTGGTTGGAAAGAACTGTGTGGTAAGTTATATCTGTAGCTGTAACACTATTATTAAGGATACAATTTAATCACGGAGGTCATGGATTCCAAGACTTTATCAAACCTCCATGATGTCGGCTTCAGCTGTCAGTGGCGGGGGTGGAGCTGGGGCTGTTCCTCCCCAACCCATGGCTTCAGGTCTGTGTGCCCCCCTCACAGCTGTGGCAGGAGCCAGGGCAGTGCACCTCCCTGCCCCACAGCTTCAGCCGGGGCCGGAGCTTGGCTGGGGCCGAAGCCTGAGCCACCACTGTGTGCCCCATCCCTCGGCTTTGGCCAGAGCTGAAGTCAAGACTGCGCACTCCTCCCCATGGCTGCAGCGGGGGCTGAAGCTGGGGCTGTGACCCCCTCCCCCATGGTGGTGGGACTGTCAGTCCCCCCCATGGGGCACCTGCTGTCATTCCTTCCCCTCACTCAGCCCTCTCTACCCTGTTATTTTTAGTAAAAGTCATGGACAGGCCATAGCTCCAGTGAATTTTTGTTTATTGCCTGCGACCTGTGTGTGACTTTTACTAAAAATAACCATGACAAAATCTTAACCTTAACTGTTATCCATCTCTGAAGAAAAAGCAAGAAGGTCTGTCTAGGCACACTGACTGTGCTGCGAATTACACAGAGAAGGCCAGGGAGCTGTCCAGCCTGGAAATGCATGTCTCCACCCAAGAGTGGCAAGAGCTGGAAGTCTGAGTGTCAGGTGCCCTTGCTGAACCTCTGAGGGGAAATACAGGTGCAGATGCCCTGAACTGTGACACCATACACAAAAAAGTTTCTGTGTGAGTGAGCATGCCTCTAAATAACTGCTTAATGCCAAGAGTCAGAATGCTCACCAGCAGGTATGGGAAAGGAGAGCAGCAGAAGGTTTTGGGACTAAGGCATAGCAGCATCTTCCATGCATGCTGCAAACGTAACCCAAGAGGGAGATGAGACATGAGACCCTGACAGCAGGGCAGGACATCTCGGCAGAGGAGAGGGCGAGGCAGATCAGGAGTCTTCCTCCCAACTCCTGAGCAGCATGGCCAGTGGCAACAGGGCAGCAAAATAGCCCAAACACTGCAACCCGCAACTGCTAAAAAATCCCCGCTGCTGTCAGTTATAAATAGCCCAATTGGGCTGCAAAAACCGCATACTTGGCAACCTCTCTACCCTCAGTGCAGAGCAACTTTAGCAAGACTACTCAGCTCCTCTTTACTCCTTGCTGGGAGCTACTGTAGCAAGACTGGGAGCCAGGATCCTCCTTGTCCTTTCCCTCTTCTATGTGAAAGTGATAATTATAGGATGCAGGGGACATTTCCTTGAAATGTAGCATTTAGCACCTCTCAGATAGATAAGAATTGGTATATTCCAAGGGAAATAGCACAATGCAAATAATTTATAGTGGAATGAAAGTTCACTGTAAGTGAAGCAATGCTTTACTAAAGGGATGTGTCTATACTAGGAAAAGAAGTTGTGATTCACTGCTGCAACCCTGGTGGAATATGGTTTTCAGCTAGTATAGACATAGCCTAACTATGTTCAACATCCATTACACAAATCCTGGTTGACCCTTCCATGGCTCCAAATCCTATTGAGTATGTGGTTTATGTGACATGAAAGTCTGCTGAAATGTAGCGAAGTAGTTCAGGATTTTCACCCCACTTTGCTATAGAACCAAGTTCAATATAAAATCTCTCTCAGCTATTTATAGGAGAATTCCACTGTAATATAAAATAATATTAATACTTTTCATTTAAATAGTGTCCTTCATGCCACAGTCCAAAAGCGCTATACAAATGTTTAAAAATCCTGTGATGCAGGTATTATATGCACTTCACAGATGGGGAAATGGAGGTAAAAGTGACTCGCCCATTGCCACATAGTAATTCAGTGGCAGAACTGGGAATAGAACCTAGGTGCTCAGTCTCCCTCTGTCCTCTTATCTAACACTGGCACAATAAATCCAAGCGTTTTAAACAACCTCAGTGCCTTTTTTTGGTTGGATCTGATTTCAATACCTCAAAATCTGAATCGATGTTTGCTCTTTTACGGACTCCATGCACGCTGTCATATCCTGCTGGCGCATTAGTTAATGACAAATCTTTTTTATACAAATCCAAGCAGGTTCCAAGTGCCACATTACACACAGCCAACAGTCGAGTTCCATCCATTTCACTTGGTGGAGAATACTTAGTGCTTGTACTATAGTTAAAGAAAAATCACACACACAGACACATACAGTTTATATTAACATGCATTTCTATTTTAAGTTTCAATAGAAAGTAGAAAAATGGAAAGGAATAACTTTCAACATTAAAGTTTTCTTAAAATTCCTCTAAAACATTACAAAAAGAAACTTAAATTTCTTTAAGAGTCAAAAGAACCCAATATTAAATAAATAAATTAATGGAGATATCCCATCTCCTAGAACTGGAAGGGACCTTGAAAGGTCATTGAGTCCAGCCCCCTGCCTTCACTAGCAGGACCAAGTACTGATTTTGCCCCAGATCCCTAAGTGGCCCCCTCAAGGATTGAACTCACAACCCTGGGTTTAGCAGGCCAATGCTCAAACCACTGAGCTATCCCTCCCCCCTTATTATAACTAAGTATTTCAAACCTGATAGAATCACTGAAATAAATGCCACTCCCGAGCTTCCCAATATCAGTTCTTTCCATGCCATGATCTTCCACCACTATCTTGGGTAAAAGGAGACCTCTAGAAAAGAAATAGCATCAGTTAATGAAGGTAGAAGGATCCGGACATACAGTCCCGATTAATACTGAGTAAATAGGGTGCCACTGATGAACCAGACAAAATACAGTTTACAGAAACCATGGAAAGGGAGTTCTGGAAAATGTTCAGTAAAACAGAGACATTACTGAGTTGGTCACAATAGGGAAAATCCCTGGGTGAGGTTCATGAAGAGGATATTACAGTAAATACTCCTTATTTGTCTAGTTTTAGCACATAAAAACTGCATGTTACAAAGTGAAAACAAAATAGTGATCACTGGCAAACATCCACATTAACACAAAACCAGCACTTAATATTTGTCTGTTATATAAAATAGTGCTACTTTTCTATAACCTATACTATGTGGAACACCATATACCTATCACAGATACATACATTATCTAAGCAAAACAAGGGTGGGCAAAAAAGGTAGAGTGTCCAGGAGTGAAGGGCAGTTTGATCCTTAACTTTAATCTTCTTTTATGGAAAGTCGGTATTGTCAAACAAAGCAGCTTTAAATTTTTGATGAGATTACAAATTTGGTTGCTATTGGTAACTGCATAGATTTAATATACTTAGACTTTTGTAAGGCATTTGACCTAGTACTGCATGACATTCTTACGAAAAAATTAGCACTATATAATATAGTTAAAGCACATCTTAAATAGATTAAGAGCTGGCTAACTGACAGAACTCAAAAAGCAGTTGTCAATGGGGAATCATCATCAAATGGGGATGTTTCTAGTTGGGTTCCTCATGGATTTGCACTAGGTCCGATGCTGTTCAATATTTTAAATCAAGTGATCTGGAAATAGATATACTGTCACTGTTGATCAAATTTGAGGATGACATAAAGGTTGGCAGAGTAGTAAATAAGGATAAAGACAAAGTGAGGGCAGTCATACAGAGTGATCTGGATCAGTTGGTAGGCTAGGCCCATTCAAACAAAATACATTTAAATACAACCAAATGCAAGGTCATACATCTAGGAACAAGAAACACAGGCAATATCTACAAAATGGGGGCTGGTATCCTCAAAGCTGTGACTCTGAAAAAGATTTTGAGGTCACAGTGGGTAAGAAACTCAACATGAGCTCCCAGTGTGACACTGTGGCAAAAAGGGATAACACTGTTCTTGGATGTATAAACAGAGAAGTTCTAAGATTATTTTACCATTGTTTACAGCACTGGCGAGACTGATAGCAGAATACTGCATACAGTTCTGGTGTCCACATTTTTTAAAGGATGTTGAAAATTTGAAGTGGGCACAGAGAAGGGCCACAAAAATCATTTGAGGTCTGGAGAAAATGTCTTACAGCGAGAAACTTAAAGACCTTAATAGTTCACTTGATTACAGTTTATAAGTACCCTGACAGGGAGAAAATACCTGTACTGAGGGGTTCTTTAATCTTGAGGAGAGAGGCATAACAAGAACCAATGGCTGGAAGCAGAAGTCAAACAAATTCAAATTAGACATAGGCACATATTTTTGAAGGTGATAAACCTTTGGACTAAACTAACAAAGGAAGTAGTAGATTCTCTATCTGTTGATTTCTTCAAATCAAGACTGGATGCCTTTCTGAAAGGTATGTTTTAGTAAAAGAAATATGATATTGGGCTCAATGCAGGGGTTATCAGCTGACTTGGTTTGCAAGGCTCAGGCTATGGGGCTGTTTAACAGTCGTCTAAATATTCAGGCCCAGGGTGTAGCTCAGGCTCTGGGACACTCCCTCTTCGTGGGGTCCCAGAGCCTGAACGACTACACCACAGTTAAACAGCCTCGAAACCCAAGCCCTGCAAGCCTCAGTCAGCTGACACAGACCAGCTGTGGGTCTTTAACTGCAGTGTAGACATACCCTTAGTGGCCTGTGATATACAGGAAGTTCAACCAGACAACCTAATTGTCCCATATGGCCTTAGAATCTATGAATTCTGTTAAGATTATGACAGAAACCAACTTTATTCAAGAACAGATTTGGCTATAGAAATAAAACTAACATTGTATTTTTATACAGTATCATAGGTGTGCATGGCCCGTTACAAGCAAATAAAGTTAACAGATTCTTGTCCTCAGGACCTGCAATCAAAGCAGATGATCACATGAACACTCATTAATGAACTCAGTACTTATTACTGTGAGTAGTCGCATAGAATTTGTCAGTACTACTAGTACTACTATTGGCTGCAAATGTTTAACCCTTAATTAGATCCAACACAAGGGATGAAAATAAACAGTGTGTGTGGTAAGATATGGGTCACAACAGAAGAAGACAATGATGTGTGCTTAATATTACATACACACATATATTTTAAAAAATAACATCAAAAAATGGAGGATGGAGGTCAGCAATGGAAGACTTGCTAGAAGAAAGGATATATTATTAGGATATATTATTCACATTTATTACTGTAAAAAGTAACAGAGAGTCTTGTGGCACCTTTAAGACTAACAGATGTATTGGAGCATAAGCTTTCGTGGGTGAATGGGACATGTGTCTGACGAAGTGGGTATTCACCCACGAAAGCTTATGCTCCAATACATCTGTTAGTCTTAAAGGTGTCACAAGACTCTCTCTTGCTTTTCACAGACCCAGACTAACACGGCTACCCCTCTGATACTTGACACATTTATTATTCTTTCCACTCTCTCTCTATTTTATTAGGGTAGTAATTAAGCTTAAATAGAACACACTGAAAAAAAATTAAGTTCTTTCTCTACCCAGGTATTTAAATTATGCTTATTACCATGATATCTGACTACTTATATCCACCCTAGACCCATTTTCAAGAGAATATCACATCTTCATAATAGAAAAATCTACCTTTTCTTTTGAACAGATGAATTATAATGTACCTGCATAAATGTTAATGCTCAAACATTAAAGTAAACATTTGCTTAATGTCAAAGAAAATGAGTCCTTTATAAAAACTCAAAATATTAAACAAAAAAGTAAAAAGATGCTGGAAAACCTTAAAGAAAAAATACTGCAAGTTCTTACCGGGAGAGAATTCCAACGAAGTTGCGCACAGATGATGCATGGAATAAGGATTGAACATTCCCAAGATTGCTCAGAAACTCTGCTGTTTCACTTATTCTGCCAACTCTGTATATTTGTAAAACTTTCACTGGACAGTCACTGCAAGAAATTGAAAATGAACTTTGAGGCAATGTGAGTTAGAAAGTGTATTCAAATTCAATTAATAGCTAGAGGGTGAAGAACTAATATGTACCTCAAAGAAATGACTACTCTTCATTTGTTTTTCTTTCATAATTACAAGAACCAGACACAGTACAAAGGAGCATTTACTGAAAACGCACTGGAAATATTTAAATATTAAAGGCAAATAGGAATACAAATTGTAATTCTACAGCAGCTATCTAATCTGTGATTGCCTGTAATCTCATAGTAGGTTTCCCCCTTTTCTAGACAATGTATTTATGTTTCACAGAGTTCAAGCTATGGCAGAACTGTGAAAAAATCAGAATGTTAGTTTTCCAAAATTTTAACAAAAACAGATTTTGAAGTTTCCATCTATCAGGCCTACTCATTCATTGTCCTTTTGGAGTCAACAGTCTGGGTGACCTAAGAGGAAGAGCTTTTAGCTTATGATCTGCACAGAATGTAGCTGCATTACACTACAACTCCCAGCAGCCACTGACACTTGTCTGTTGAGGCTGTAGACAGGACCAATGGAAGTTGTAGTACACTGACTAAGGCTTAAAAGGTATTTAGGTGCCCAACTCCATGAATCAATGGGAGTTAAAGATATTTAGGCACCTGAGGATCTGGGCCTACAAGCTCAGTCCAAACAATCCTGCCACAAGCTCAGCTACATACAAAATACATATTCAATTACAAAACAAACATCATGGGATCCTCTCTTAAAGATATTTAAATAACAAATTCAGAGTAGTAGGTGCTGAATCCCTCAGTAGCACGAGCAGAGAGGAATTTAGCAAAGCTTTTTTAAAATATGCCTTTTTTGGTATCCTTTCAGATCCTGGGAAGTCCAGACTTGGTGCAGATCAGTGGATCCTGCTCCAGAAACAAACACAGAAGCCATAAAATCTAATTAAAACAAATTTAAAAATAGTTCCTTCCAAAAAGGAAGAGGATGTGTTATTGAGGCCTTGAATAATGAAACAAAAAATAGAGCAGTTTTATCAGTCTCATCAGATACTGTCATAATGAATTTGTTTCTATTCAATCCAAATGTACATCATAGTAGAGGAAGATATATCTTATGCAGCTGATCCAAGCAAAGATGGGCAGGAAGAACAACTGGGGCCAAGATCCAGCTGTTTTTAGAGTTGGGAGTGAGCTACCAATGGCCTATCATCATGCTGGCTGTACAATCTGCAGGGCCCCAAGCAAGGACACAGCCCCAAGCTGCTGGAGCTGATGACTGGGCATGAATTTCTTCCCATCTGGTTCTGGTCCTAGGGAAGGTATGGGAGCAAGTTCTTTCCCCTTCCTTTGTTCTCAGAGATGGAGGCGGAATAGGACAAACACCTGACATGCTATGCCTGCTTACTTTGCTTTTGTAAAGGCCAGCCCTGCCTACTCCACAACCCTGCTGGCTCTGGAGAGGAGTGGAGTGTTTCAGAAGCCAAAGATCTCACTGCTGTGGCAGAATCTGGTGGCCCACCCCTCATTATATGTATTTTATGCATTATTCCTATAATACTACTGAGATCATCTTATCACTATTAAACACCCACCTGTGATTATTTTTCAACACCTGCTGTTTAACATTGAGAAATTCTTCACTGTTTGGATTGATAGCTTGTATCTTGCACCTTAAAGCCCGGTATTTAGCAAGAGATGGTGGGTTAGGGCTTGACATACTTGTTTCGCAAACATTAAGCATGTCTCTGATTAGCTAAAATATAAAGATATAAATTAGAATTGATATGTGGATAATATATTGAAGTGACTAGTGAACACTGTTCTAATTCTCTACATTTTTGGTGACTTTTGGGGGAGGGGAGGTCATTTTATACTTGTTACATTTAATATAGAAAATAACCAAAACCCAGAATAAAGAAAAAGAGAGAAAGTTATAGTAAAAGAAAACCATTCACACTAATTACAGTGAAATAATACTGGAACTGAAGATAAAAGCAGAGACTATTTCAACTTATCCGTTAGCATGAATAGCAAGAGTGAGACCAGGTGTGGCACCTTATGTAAACAAAACATGGCAGATACAGTTAAACTGCTTTCATAAAACTCCAAATCAATCCAAGCCTTGGGCCATCTCACAACAACTCAGCAAGCCAGTACTTTCTGTTGGCTGGCTGCCATTTTGACTTTGCTCCTGGGACTGTCCTCACTCCCTGGCTGCCACTCAGCAGCCATCCTGTGTTGTCAGCAGTGCCACTGGCCAATCAGGAGGGCAATGGCACTAAAAGCAATGCTCAAAGCTGGGCTTCACAGCCTAGGAGAGGGGGGAAAGGTGGGGGATTGAGATCATGTTATCACAAGACTCGGATCAATCCAATTCCCAAACCTTAGCAGGGAGTTGTCCTGCTCTGAGGATGGAGACAGGGTGGGGAGGCCAAGCAACCCAGCACCAGCTTGTGCCTGGAGAAGTGGCACATACACATTTTATTAATGCATATTGATAGATTCCAAGGTCAAAAGGGACCATTGTGATCATATAGTCTGATCTGTATAACAACATATCATGATGGGACACCTAACCTGCACACAAACTAATTATATCACATTAAACTATAAAAACATTATATTGTTGCCACATCATCAGTCATGGGCAAGATTTATGGGATGTGAGACTTCTGGTATCAGAAACTTTCCTATGGCCAAAGATAATTATATCAAACATATTTTAAATGTAACTTTTTTGCACCACTAGTAACCCCCCATTGCTATTTGGATTCACAATGGAACTACATTTTAGTAGCTCTTGCAAGAGTTAAAAAATATCCTACTCACTGGTGTAACAGTATTTATAAGTGACACTATACAGGACATATCAGTGCTTACTAACCATCTGAAAGTGTTACCTGACAGAGGTCCTGTTTGCTAGATAACAGTCTTTTGGTAATATTATAGTCTATTCCATTTTTGTGACGTATAATTCGATAGAACTCCATCATCATCGCTTTCAGTGCCTTTGCTGCTGTTCCCTCATTCATTGCATTCTTTATTTGAAGTAGAATACCTTCCCCTTTGCTCACCTTCAAGAGAAGAGATTATTAAATATGAAATCCTGACAAAACAGTCCAACAAGCCTGAAAAAGGTAAATACTAGAAATAGAGGGTAATTTCTTTCCACACTAAGATAATACTTTTTTGTTTATTCTTTGTTATTGCAACATCAGTACAATGCCTTTTTGTATCTGAGTTTGGCATTCAAAACCAAGGACCTAATTCTACCTTCATGCTGAGATACTCTGCAAGTAGTCGTGCTGATTTCAGTAGGACTACTGACGAAGTAAGGGGCAAAGTATGTACCCCAAGTATATAACAAAAAACAACATGGATTTAATTAGCTGGCAGTGCCTCTTAGTTTCTTGTAAATTCACAAGGTCAGACTAACTCTTTATTAAATAATGGAATCCCAGAGGGTTTATGGTTGGAAACTACAAGAAGATAACAATAAATGTTAATGAAACTTCTAAATCATTAGTTTATCTAACGGTACATAAGGCAAACACCTATTTATAGCAAGTGTCTGAAGATTGCACTGAAGTACCATTATCCATTTGACATTCTGTCCAAATTTGAAATAAAACAGGAAATAGAACATAAGAATGGCCATACTGGGTCAGACCAAAGGTCAATCCAGCCCAGTATCCTGTCTACCGACAGTGGCCAATGCGAGGTGCCCCAGAGGGAGTGAACCTAACAGGTAATGATCAAGTGATCTCTCTCCTGCCATCCATCTCCACCCTCTGACAAACAGAGGCTAGGGACACCCTTCCTAGAGGAAATAGATTTGCTCGCATAGCTGTACTGAATTTCAATATAGCTGTTACTTGTAATACATTCCCATTTGATCCTTTCTGCAGAATGCCAGGTGATAGTTTGATGATCACAGAGCAGTAGGGAAGAGGCAAACTTCAGTATAATTTACACAAACCATAAGCAATATCCAGTAGTGTAAAAGTGGTGACATAAGCCAGGGACTTCATAACAAAGTTCTACTCTATATCAATATTGATCCAAGGTTGATCCTTGCTTCACAATGGCCCTTTGGCAACATTGCTAACTGAACCACAGCTTCTAAATTCTTATATTTTAAAAATTTAAGACTATTTCTTAGGAAATTGCACATAATGATGTTTCTCTTACAAATTAACTACTTTGGCAGTGAAGCCAGTCAGAATATATGAATTTTATCAAATTAATTCTTACAGAGGGACACATTGGGATATAGACCTTTTCACTTCTAGGACTATGGTTCATATCTTACCCACACTGGCAATGATTGAATGTTATCTATCAAATGCCTGGTGACTTATGTGAAATGAATAGGAAATCGCAGTAGACAGGCTCCCACATCTCCACATCAAATGGTATGTCTAAATTTATTTAATGTATATATTAATTGATTTATAAAATGCACCCACCACAGTCTCTGGATATATATATATATATATATATATATATACACACACACACACACACACACACACACACACACACACACACACACA
>NW_020664489.1:5946515-5948264 GCF_002925995.2 Terrapene triunguis | reverse complement strand
CACACACACACACACACACACACACACACACACACACACACACACACTAGATACAGTTATGGAGGTGTGTTTAAATACAACTGTATCTAGTATAGTTCTGATCCCAGGTTGGAAAGGGCAAAATACTCTTGCCTGGAAACAAAATACTTATATTAATACTTAGATAACACTGGTTCCTAAAGAGTAACCATTTCTAAGCAAAATTAACTTACATCATTTAGGCTGATGTTGTTTACTGGTTCAAGTAGTAAATGGTCCAAATGACCAAGTGCTTCTGCCCAGATCAGTTCCACAAAAGCACTAATTTCTTGGGATAAAGTGCTTGAATTTATGGCTTCCTCTAGAAGTAGCTGCAGTAAACAAATATCAGTTAATAAAAGAAACAGAGATGCAGAACTTGCTCCTCCAGTTCTCACACTGGTAAAACTCCCATTGATTTCCCTGTTCTCATAAGCGTTACACTACAATATATGTGTTAAAATTTACTATGACTTATTTAGGCCAATTGACTTGAATGGGAGACTTGATTACAAAAAGTCTCCCATTCAAAGTGTGAGGTCATGTTCTTGCTTGATAGTTGAGTGGAGTATCTGATAATGAATGGGATTTATTATTAAAATATAGTGCAAACAAGCTCCAGATGAGGTGGTATATTCTGCCAGCTCTGCTGGAACAAACAACAGAAAAATTAGAGATTTTTTTCACTTCAAGGTCCCAGAAACAAAGACAAGGTTTTCATCTTGAGGCCAAAAGACCAAAAACATCAAGACACTTGATCACGGCCTTGGATAGACCAAGAGACTACCTACACTTGACCAGAGCTCGGAGAGCCGAGAAGCGATACTGCAATTCTTTCTCCTTTCCCTTTAAACCATCCCCAAACCACTTTCACCACAGTCATAACTCTTGTGAACAATTTTTCTAATCAATTCCCTAGACTCATACTGAGTCTCTGTCTTGCACAGACTCTTCAGCTAACTCAATTGCTCCCTGCTCCCTCTTTCCTTTCCTCCATTATTCTTTGTGAATGACCCAAAATTGCTTCCAATGCCTTTCCCAATCTCAGTGAGGGCAGGAGCCAATCAGCTGCTGATTGATGGATCTATTGCTTATACAATGAATAGGACAATGGACTGCAAACGGTAAGCTTTGCTAGAATGGACTGCATGTCCCTACTATTTTCTTTATTATGCAGTTAATACTGTAAGTTCAGGATGGATGGATTCAAAATGATTGTTGTCTTCATTTAGGGTGCATACTATTTCTCCTGGTTCAAAAAGCCGCAAAAAATTTTATAAGTCTATCACAAAGACATTCCTCTCATACAGGTAAAAACTGGGGATGCAAAGCTAGAGAAGAAAGGAAGGGCCATGAAAACCAGTGCAATCCATACATCCAAAGCAGCTAAAGACAGTATGGAGAGATTTTCTAATGTGTACTGAGGAATATTATTAAAATATTTGCTTTTGGGTTTTTTTTGCAGTATTTTTGAGCTCCAGTGGTTGCCATAAAGTCAATGATTTCCAACAGTTACTGCACAGCAGTATCAGACACAACACAAATGTTTCTCTATGCTTAGAATAGGAAAGAACTGTTGGAAGGTAGTGAAGTTTTAGTGACAACAGCTGTATTGCTTCAGAGAAAACAATACAAGGGATTCTAACTTTCCTGTAAAAAGCAACAAAGAGTCCTGTGGCACCTTATAGACTAACAGATGTATTGGAGCATAAGCTTTCGTGGGTGAATACC
>NW_020664489.1:5926813-5946115 GCF_002925995.2 Terrapene triunguis | reverse complement strand
TGCATCTGACGAAGTGGGTATTCACCCACGAAAGCTTATGCTCCAATACATCTGTTAGTCTATAAGGTGCCACAGGACTCTTTGTTGCTTTTTACAGATCCAGACTAACACGGCTACCCCTCTGATACTTAACATTTCCTGGATATAGGTGATATAATCTTAAAGCCAGTTTTGTGTCAACACGTAGTTTAGCTTATCTGGGGCAAAGGGGAGGGTAGATTGCTTACAGTAAAAAGATACATGGAAAAAAAATTTGTATCGCACTGTCTATCTGCTATTGAAAATAGATGTAATCAAACCTATTTGAAAAATACTCCTGGGGCCAGGATCCAACTCACTGTTTTCAATGGGAGTCTTCCTACAGACTTCAGTGGAAATTGGATCAAGGCTATGAACATAAGTAATGAGTGAGAATTCTGGCACTTGAAAACATCAAATTGTACAATATCCTGACATCATTTTTGGGCACAACTCCCACTGACTTTGATGGAGTAGTCTATGTACTTACCTATGGTGGAATAAGGATACTGGGAATTCTCTACAGCGTGATTAATTAAATTTGCTTTTCATATGTTAGAGTGAAGTAATGTAAACCATTAGTTCATTATTCCTAAAAATCTTTCAAAACATTAGCAGATAAATACCATTTTCCCTAACCTATTATATTCTACTACTTAAATCTAAACCATAATCCTCACAATCAGAGAATCAGAAACTAATATAAATCATTAAGACCAGAAGAATACAAACAAATAAGTCATACTAACCTCTTGTAATTTCATAGAGGCTAAATAGTCTGCACCAGGTGGAAAGGTTTCTCTTAATAGAAAATCCTGGTTCTTCAAATCTTCAACATAAATCTCATAATTTTCTCTTACTTCTTCAGAAGTCTTAGTTGCAATGAACTGTTTTTTACTCTGTGAATGACAACATCAAAATACATAAGAAAAAGAAGACTTACAGAAGTGTGCCAGTTTTGTGGCATGTCACACTACCAGCTGAGAGACTCGTGCACAAGGTTAATCTAGAGCTCTAGCATAACAGGTTTTCAGAGTGTGATGGGGTGTATAAACTCTACATTGGGACAGAAGGGGTTGAGGAGCAGTTCCGGGCCCAGATGACTTCACCCCTCCACACATACTGAGCTTGCTCCAGTTGGAAGGGAATCTTAAAAGGGAAACAGACAATTTGGAAGGGAGGAATAACCTTTTTGGACATAGAAAAAGCCTATGATGTGTTATGGAGAATACGACTACTTCATAAAGTAGGCTCCCTGGGTATTATCGGAAGAATGTATATATGGGTCAGGGACTTCAGCAAATTAACAAGTCTGAATAGGGAAAGCTTTTTCCAACACATACACAACTGCAAATGGAACTCCACAGTGGAGTGTAATTAGACCAACCCTCTTTAACATCATGATAAATAACCTCCCCTAGGAGATGAGTACAGGAATAGGGATCACATTATTTGTTGATGTCTTGTGTCATACAGACCAAAAGCAGAAACCTTTATTCTTTTGGCAGCGCTTTCAATTATGCATTTAAGGGAAGTGCAGAATAGGGAAACAGGTGGGCCTTCAAATTCTCCATAGACTAAACTAAGGGAATGATGTTCACAACAAGGAAAACCCAAACAGATGTAAAGTTATAGCTACATGACTGCCTCTCATGGACCATACTGAAAATATTAAAGTACAAAGGTAGAGTTAAGTTACTTAAAAGTATCTCTGGAACATACTGGGGAGTGGATATGAAAAAGGTGGTAAGGCTATACAGAACAGGAATTAGACCACTTATTGAGTATGGATGCCAAGACTTTAGGTCAGCAGTGAACACAAATCTGAGAAAACTAGACTATATCCAAGTACAGCCATTGCATATTGCATGTGGTGCCTTCATTCTTATGCCTCTATGTGCACTACAGAAACAGTCAATGAAGTGCCTATCACTCTTGGAATGAAGTTCTTAGACTTAACCTTTTGGGCCAAAGTACTAGGTTAATGATTATTTGGAATTAAGTGGAGGCTAAGTAGGGCAAAAATTCAAAGTTCCCCATGTAAACAGAGTACAGAAGTGGATAAAGGATCTTAATGGGAAAAAAAAAAGGACTAAAAGAGATCAAAATCTACAGCTATTGGAAAAATTATCTGTTATCGGAAAACCATTCCCCTTGAGGTAGGCATGAAATAATATAATGAAATAAATAAAAGGAGAAGAATGATAAATATACAAGATATAAGAAATCAATATATTTGTGATAAGTGGGGACACTATGGCCATATATATACAGATGACTCAAAAGACAAAGGAACAGGAAGAGTGGGAAGAAGCCTTCTGCGTGTCCTCATTCAGACTCAAGAAAGTTCTAATGCTAACTAATTTTGTATCCATTTTTACGGTTTAGCTAATAGGGATTGTGCTAGCATTAAACTGGGCTTTAAATGTGTGATCAGCTGCCATGGTCATCTTCTCTGATTCCTTATCAGGACAGCAGGCAATTTACAATGGAAAGTCTGACATCAGAAATTATATTCTGAATGCAATATTACTGCTAACAACCAAACTGGCGCAATTGGATATAACCATAGTAATAGCATGGATTCTGGTGCAGGTAGGGATAGCAGGTAAAAGATTGGAAGACAAACAGGCAAAAGGGCTATTAATTGTGAACAAATTGACCAAGGAATCTCCTTAAGCAAACTGAAATTTAAACACCTAATGAAAAATGAGTTAAGGAAGGAATGTCAAGAACTGTGAGCAAGCTAAATGAAGGGGAGAAAATTCCAAGTAGTATGCCAAACAGTTGACAACGTTGATATAATTCAAGACCCTGAAAGGAAGAATGAAGTGGTTCTTTTCAGAATTCTAACAGGGCATTGTGGGTTAAGCAGTAATTTATTTCTAATTAACAAGAATAAAGATGAATTATGCGTAACAGGTCCAGGAAATGATAGATCATATTCTTTGGGATTGTAAAGACTGTACCAGTGAAAGGAGGTGTTTATACAGAAAACTCAGAGGCCTTAAAATAATAAAATTTTCCTTGAAACAACTATCAAGGATACAAGGAAAATGGGGCCCAATAAAAAAAGCTCTTCTGCAATTCTTTAAGAATACTGGGAAAGGTGCAAGATTCTAAGCCAAGAACAAGGTATGAAGAAGAATGGGGGACACCTACCTTGGGAGCTCCTAAGTAAGAATGCAGCAGGAGTCCTGGCTGCAAGAGTAGTTCTGCTAGCAGCAGTTACCCCAGGCCCTAAAGGAAGAGCTAGCCGTTCCCTAAGAGTAGGGAACCTTTTGCTCTAGCTTCTGGAGGATCACTTAATGAGGCATTTGACCACACCTTGGACTGGGGAAGCAAGTGGTAGGAAGTGGCTCAGGGAGGCAATCCTGAAACGGGTATATGCTATCACTGCCTCTCATAAGGTTCCTAGGTCAGAGCCTGGTGGAGAGAGAGAGCTTGGCTCCCGTACCAATTGCCCTTTGGGTGGAGGGGCATAAACCCCTTTCTCTCCCCCAACCTTGGAGAGGAGAGTACAGAGATATTGTAAGCCTTGAGTCAAGACTGTGCCACCCACAGGAGTCTGGAGGTGGGTTAAAGACCCTTTATTTTCTGGGGGCATTGGACTGTATCTATTTTGTTGGACTCTGTTACCCTGAAAGGAAGTGAATGCAATTGGTGATCCAGCCGGAAGGCCTAGTTGCTACCTACCAAAAGGTGGACCACTTAGCATTAGAACAATTGCTGGAGAGGGACGCTGGAAACGGACCAGAGCTGGCACCCAGTGGTATAACCACTAGACAGCACCACCTGTACATGTAACCCCCATCACACAAGGTACGTTTTCACTGCAATATAAAACCTGTTGCACCTAGTCTCAGAGCCCAGGTCAACTGACTTGGGTTAGTGGGACTCAGGCTGTGGGGTTAAAAATAGCAGTGTAGATGTTTAAGCTCAGCCTGAAGCCCAGGCTCTGAGATCCCCCTCCCTTGAGGGATCTCACAGTCCGGGCTCCAGCCCAAGCCCGAACGTCTAATCTTCAATTTTTAGCCCCACAGTCCGAGCCCAAGTCAGCTGACCCGGGCCAGCAGCAGCTGTGCCCCAGGTCTTTTATTGCAGTATAGACATACCCAAAGAGGCAATGCTTTTAGGATTGCTGGAGAAGAACCAGAGGGTCAGGAAGGGCAAGCATGCTGCATTACTCACAAAGTCTGTAATGGCTGGGTAAATTCTTAAAAATAAATGACAGGAAAAGTCATTTTACCAACTTTGAAGTGACAGGACTGGCAAATAATTGGCTCCAAGTAGGGCCCTTGATGTGACACAATGGGCCAAATTCACCCTGGTTTACGTTCAGATAACTGAACTCATTTGTGTTACACTGACATTGGCTTCAGTAGTTGCAGGAAAGATTAATTAGCCTCACTGTGTCTGGGAGCCTACTTTCAGTCAGTTATGTCAGTCAAAAGCTAGTAGAATGACCTTTTCTTTTATTTATATTTAGTAATCTTATTGCAAACAGGAATGACAAGCATTTGGCACGATGGGATGGATTTATTAAATATACTGAAATAAACTAACAAATAAACTTGTAATAAATGACAAAAAACAGCTCATACCTTGAATCCATCTGACATGCTGAAGTGTGCAGATATTCGAAAGGGAAACTCACACGATTCCTGGGAACACTGCAATTCAATAACTACAACTTGTTTGCCTTTCTCAGTACTAATCTGAAAAACAACAACCCTTTTATTTCAAAACATGTCCCATTCATATTGTCATTAATGTTTTCTTCAACTGTTTGTTGTCATAACATATACTTCCCCACGTCCCCCACATTGTATAGGGAACCATCATGATTTACTGCTATGAAAGCATTAGTGGAATGTACAGCAATTATTTATTATTTTCATTACCACAGCACCCAGAAGCTCCAGTCAGTATCAGAGATTCACTGTGCTGGACAATGTACAATTTCTTCTATATTTTGAGATCTGAAAGTCTTCTCCATTTTGAAATGAAAACTTACTTCATTTAAATTACATTTAATTTATTTATATAAAATCTTTGTTAACTGTATAAACTGCCAGAAGAATATACATATTACTGTACTTTGTTACCTTGGGGATGTTATAGTGATAAAAATTAGAATTTTGTTTCAAGTAAAGTTAGGCTGCACTGAAAGATGTACTACTTTAAATTTGTTTGTCAATAGTGTTCTTTGTTTTTGTGACCCTGATGGCATAATAATTTGTAAGATTAAAACAAAAAATTAAAGTAATGCATACAGAACTGCAAACCATTTATTGATCCTACTGCATTCTACTAACATAAGAGATGTCACTAAAGATGCTTACTTTTTCAAGGGCATCATATTTTGCAACTTCAAAATCTTGTGGAAAATAAGGAATATCTTGATCATTTTCTGTATAAAATCTGAAATCAGAATAATTGAAATTCTCTTAACATTTTAAAATAAATCTTTGAAATTAGTAATTTTACAAGGTTGCAGCATCACACTAAGTGCAGGGCCTACACTTATACAATATAAGCGTATTTTCCCACAGCCCAGAAAAACCAAAAACTTATTCTGAACAAGTAAAAATCAGTGCCACACAGCTGCTGACCTGCACTAAAAGGTCATGGATACTTTGACTGATCAGTGTGTCCAACCTGAAGCTGAACATGGAGATTGGCTTTCAACTTTACTCATCTTGCAAAAAATATTGGACAACCAAATGAACAAATGTGATTTACCTGCCTGGCCCACTAATTTGCTAAATGCCTTCTCTGGTTTTGCCCATCCAGTTGCATTTTAGCAATCCTAAATATCAGTGGGAGATTAATTCCCACCCTGTCCTTAGACTTTAAATATATGTCCTAATATTAAAGTCATGCCCTTCAACAGCAAGTATTTTAAGCAAATAAGTATAATTTGTAACTGATTCATTCCTAGAAAATAATTAACATCTATTCTACCACTGATAGCTTTTAATGACAGTGAAATATGTATTTTATTAATAAGTTTTAAAAATGTGAGTGTCTTAGTTGTTTCTTCTTATGCAACTTGCTCTCTCCTTAATTACAGTAACAATCAGCCCTTTGCTCTCAACTGGCATAGGAGTAACTTCAATGCACATGATATTCAGCTGTGCTGGGGGCTTTATGGTAGCCAGGGCCGGCTCCAGCATTTCTGCCGCCCCAAGCAAAAAAAAAAAAAAAAGCAAGCCGCGATCGGCGGCGGCAGTTCAGCGGCAGGTCCTTCGCTCCTAGAGGGAGTGAGAGACCTGCCGCCCCCGAATTGCCGCAGGTGCCGCCCCTCTCCCTTGGCCGCCCCAAGCACCTGCTTGTTAAGCTGGTGCCTGGAGCCGGCCCTGATGGTAGCTGCAGGTGCTCAGCACTTCTGAAAATCAGATTCATTGAGTGTTCTGCAGCAGAAGGACCAGACAGGAATGTAAACAAAAATCTATCTGTTTTAGCAGAGAAATTCTGTAGCCAGAGAAATTGCTATAGTGAACAAAACTCTAGTTTAAGATAGTGTGGCCTTTTAAAATCATAATCAATTATTTTATATAATATTATCATAATAATTATAATAAATTATAAATATATTTTATGTTATAATATTATATTTTTTAAACACAGAGCTTGAGCCCACAGTCTTTTCTGCCTATTTAATTCCCAATAAGATCAATGGAAGTTTTGCATGTATCAGGAATGCAGGATTGAGTTATGTGTGTCTATTTAACCAATACAAAAGCTAAGAAAGTCCAGGGCCGCCCGGGGGGGGTGGGAGGGGGCAAATGGGGCAATTTGCCCCAGGCCCTGGGCCCCGCAGGGGGCCCCGCCTCCACCTTCCCCCATCCCCCGGCGCCTCAGCACGCCGCGTCAGGAGTGGCCCTGGAGAGCGCTGCGGGCCTGAGCTCCTCCCACTGAATCAGAGCTGCATGGTAAGGGGGCGGGGCTGCGAGCTTCGGTCCCGCTGAACCACGCCGCTGCAGCGCTGTCCAGGGGCCAGGGCAGCTCCTGGACACGGCACGCTGAGGCTCCGAGAGAGGGGAGAGGCGGCGGTAACCCAGGAGCGGCCCTGGACAGCGCTGCTGGGGGGGGGCGGTCAGTTGGATTGTGGGCGTTCTGGGGGTCTGTCAGGACGCGGCGGGGGGGTGGATAGGGGTCAGGGCAGTCAGGGGACAGGGAGGTTGGTGGGGGGGGTCCCGGGGAGGTGGTTGGGGGGGGCGGTGAGGGGACAAGGAGCAGGATGGGTCGGGGATTCTGAGGGGGGAAGTCGGGGGGCAGGAAGTGGGTGGGGGTCGGATAGGGGGCAGGGCCAGGCTGTTTGGGGAGGCACAGCCTTCCCTACCCTAAAGCTCATTCAGCAGTTTGAGGCTTGCAGACATCTATTTAACACAATGAGCCAAGCTGTTATCTTTTCCCTTAGGGCTACCATCCCTTTCACTTCTCAAATGCCAAATTATAGTCTACATTTAATTTCAGTGCCATAGGGAGATTCATGTCAGGGGAGGGTAGCTTCATTTAAAATTAGCCACTTTAGATTCACAGTGATAGAGCCAAGAGAGCCATGGGGGAGGGATCACATGAGAAGAGCAATATCATACACCACCTACCTCCTTCCCAACCGTACCAAGGGAGACCCCACCCCCGCATTCCCCGAGACTCCAGAGGGGTTAATTCAGTGGTTCTCAAAGTTTTGTACTGGTGACCCCTTTCACATAGCAAACCTCTGAGTGTGACCCCCCCTTATAAATTAAAAACACTTTTTTATATATTTAACACTATTATAAATGCTGGAGGCAAAGTGGGGTTTGAGGTGGAGGCTGACAGCTCGCGACCCCCAGTAATAACCTCGTGACCCCCTGAGGGGTCCTGACCCCCAGTTTGAGAACCCCTGGGTTAATTTAATTTTAGCACTAAATTTAGTGACTTGAAAAGAAGTTTTCTCAAAACTGGGTTTGTGCTGAGATGCGGAAGGTTTTTAAATGTTTATTTTTCCCAGGACCGCCTGGGAGGAGAGGGGGCAAGTGGGGCAATTTGCCCCAAGCCCCGCAGGGGCCCCCACGAGAATATAGTATTGCAACTTTTTTTTATGGAAGGGGCCCCCAAAATTGCTTTGCCCCAGGTCCCCTGAATCCTCTGGGCGGCCCTGAGAAAGTCGAAGTTAAAGGTGATCTGAAAATGGGGAAAAACTTTTTTTTTTTTTGCTTTCTTAAGATGCATAAAAAAAAAGGCCTAGAGGTTCTCTTTCATAAAAAGTGCTTTGGGTTTTTTTTAATTGGAAATCTCCAGTTTGAATTGCCTGTTTTTGATGGAGGACTCTCTGGACTGCTTGAGAACTAGCAGATTAGGATGTCACAGGAGATTAAAATCTGACAAAATGGAAGGGGAATGGGAGAAAAAGCTCTGTTTATGAAAGATTCAATATCCTTGCCTCTTTAATTGAAAGCTCATACAGTTCTCTAGGCCTCTAGCAACATTAAGGAAGACAACCTTTACCACTCCTGATATTACAAAGCTTAAAAAATTTTTTTTTAAGAAAAAGCACAATGATTTTTATTCCATTCGCCTTTGCAGGTCACCTTTCAGATGACTGCTTTGCAGTCAGCTCATTCTGTTGTGTGATGATACTACAAAATTAAATGGAAAGCAAGATCCTCATCCTCACGTTAAGCGAATCCAATTTCCCCATAAGAATTAATGTAAATAGGGGGATTAGGTTCCAGGGAAATTTTTTTTTGCCAGACAAAAGGCATTATATACATTTTAAACAAGTAATTTAATACAGGTACTGTACTATAGTTGGGAGGTGCCCCTGCCTTACCCTACACAGGCACAGCCCACTGGCACTGGAGATGAGGCAGGCAAGGAGGCCGAAGGTGCTGTAGGCTAGGAGAAGCACGTTGCGCAGCAGCAGCAGCAGCTTCCCCTACTCTGCAAGCATCAGGGGTGGGGGGCTCAACCCTCAGCCCACCCACTCCCCTCCTTCCCCAAGCCCCCATCTTTGATCTGCCTCTTCTTCCCCTCCACTTTCTCCCCCTTTACTTCCCATGGTCCTCCTCCCTCCCTCCCCTCCCTTCTAAATGCAGCAAGCCAGCTGATTGCCCTGGGCAGGAGGCAGGGGAGGGAGGGGGAGCCTGTGCTCTGAGTACTCGCTCCTCCCCCCTCCCTCCTGCCCGGGGCAATCAGCTGGCTTGCGTTTAGGAGGCAGGAGGGAGGAGCGAGGACTTGGCGCAGGCTCCCCCTCCCTCCCTCCCTGCCTCCTGCCCGGGGCAATCAGCTGGCTTGCAGTGTTCGGGAGACAGGGGAGGGAGGGGGAGCCAGCGCGCTGAGTACTTGCTCCTCCCCCCTCCATCCTGCCCCCCAAAACGCCGCAAGCCAGCTGATTGCTGCGGGCAGGAGGCGGGGGAGGAGGGGCAAGGCGCTGATCCGCGGGGTCTGCCGGCGGGCGGGAGACGCTGTGGGGAGGGAGGGGAGTGTAGGGAGGCTGCCTGCTGTGGAGAAAGCAGGCAGCCAAACAACATAAGAGTGGAGCATTGCACAACTTTAAATGAGCATGTTCCCTAATTGATCAGCAACGTAACAACGAAACAACGTTAACTGGGACGACTTAAAGTGAGGAGTTACTGTATGTTCTTGGAGAAGGTACTTGCGGATAGCCCTGCACTGGTATGCGAGACAAAAGAGAAGACTCAAGGCAACTTCCCCTCTCTTCTGTGACACTACAGAAGAACCAGAAGCAATCAGAATAGCAATAGTGGCAGAACTGCTTTGCTTTCTGAAAGTGGACAGGGAGGGAGAAGGTTGTGCTGTGCTGGCCACCTAAGCACAAGAGGAATCCCACATTGTACCTTGTAAGAGGTTGGTAGAGCTCCAGTGTGCATGCCCAAGGGAATTCTAATGGAAACATCCAGAATTCCTCCAGGAAATCCTGTTGCTGTGGGCCCCCACAACAACTTCCCTTCAAATGCAGCTAGTGACTCAGGGTAACAATATAGACCCTCAGCATCAGTTTATACTTCTGTAAAATGAGGATAATATTTATTCACCTACCTCACAATGGAAATGTTTGTAAAGTCAGTGGGGGGTTTTGCTACTAACTTCACTGGGAGCAGGCTCAGATCAAATCAGCGATTATTATTAATTATTGTTATTATTTTTAATGTATCTTTTCTAAAACTCCCAAGATCCTAGGCTGCATTACAGAATAATAGCCTCTAAAATTTCTGTCATTACTTAACCCTGAGGCAAGTTAGAGCTTTTACGAGTGGAAAGAAAAAGCACTCAAAAACATTAGGGTTTTAGAAATAGTTAAGTCTTTGGGGCTGCTGGCAGGGTTTTCAAAAGTAAATGTAAATTTCACACACTTATATATCTCAAAAACATGAAACATGAAAAAACAATTATATCTGAAGTTGCAATGTGCTAATACTTTGTGCATACACTGAGCTGGAACAAAAGTCAAATCAAATCTCAGAACTAGGATTCAAAAGCAAAAATGGTTTCTTAATTAAAACAAGATATGAGAGCTCTATATATGGTCATGTATATACAATACAGAAAATAGAGAAAGGTTCAGGATTTTTTTAAAAGATACTGTTGTCAAGATAGCATCCAACGTGTAGAAGTCACCAAAGTAACTCTGTGGGGGCTACAGGAGCTGGGGCACGGTTTTGTTCTTTTTCTTTTTAAAATATTGTAAGGAACATATGCAACAGGTATCCCTTGAATGATTCATTACTACTTCTAGCTCTCAAAAATTAGAAGAGCAACCTGTTTATCGTCAAATAGGACCCACCTAAGAAGACAATAAACAAATATTTCACATCATGTGAGACACTTTGTCTAAGGACTACAGATCAGCCAAAGTCGAGCATTCTTCTCCCCAACTATAGAAACTAAAATGGCTAAAATGAGAGTATTGTTAATCACATAGGCAAGTATCTCAAATTTGTAAATTTCTTTTTCCACAACCTAGCTAATAAAAACCAAGGTCACATCCATCTCTCCCATGCAGAGTGTTTTCACCCCAAACTGACTACAAACTATACACTGTGTTTTTTGTAAATCAAATATACTATGAATAATTTGTCCTTCACCTCAAATTAGCATCTGCATAGCTGTTTGCCTTGTGAGTCAGATATATATCCTTCCATATGTGAAAAATGCCTCTTGTTCTATTATAAATCCTAAATAATGTGAAATACTTATGTATAATCAAATAAAGTATGGAGTATGTCCTCCAAAAACTTAGAAGATTGTAAAGATTTTGTTCGTTTTCATTGTAAATAATTGTTACACTCTAGAATAGGAATCATCTGGCCTATGGAAGGAGAAATGTTAAAAGACATAAACCAGGGTATAATTTTGTGATATTAAGAGAAATTGCTTCGATTGGGGGAATCCCTATTGATAGTAGGGCCAAAATCCTTGAAATCAAAGGTGGATTAAAATTTATTGGGACCCTGGGCACAAAGAACATTGCCCCCCTACACCGCCCATGAGACCACGTCCCCTGCTCCCTCCCTTCCCCCCATGGCCCTGCCTCCTGTCCTGGCTGGAAGTCAGGCCCTAGTAAGAGCTGCCCAACGAGCCTGGGATGCTGTGGGGAGCCCTGGACCCTCCACCTGTCCTGGACACCATGTCCTCGGGGGCAGGGACACGGGCCGGGGGCTGCTGTCGGGCACCCAGGCTCCTCGCTCAGGGCAGGTGGAGGGTCTGGGGTTCCCCACAGCTGCCTGGGCAGCTCTTACTACAGTCTAGGGCAGTGGTTCTCAAACTTTTGTACTTTCACATAGCAAGCCTCTGAGGTGCAACCCCCGCCCTTATAAATTAAAAACACTTTAAAATATATTTTAACACATTATAAATCCTGGAGGCAAAGCAGGGTTTGGGGTGGAGGCTGACAGCTTGCGACTCCCACCCTATGTAATAACCTTGTGACCCCTTCAGGGGTCCCAACCCCTAGTTTGAGAACCCCTGGTTTAGGGTGACCATACGTCCTGTTTTGGCCAGCACAGTCCCTTTTTAAGCCCTGCCCCGGACATCCCCACTTTTCTGGCAAAAATGGGCATTTGTCCATTATCAGTTGGCAAGAGCAAATGGGACAAATGCCAAGTTTTGCCAAAAAGGGACTTGGGGCGGGGCAGCTCCGCGCGGGGGGGGGGGGGGGGAAGGGGGGAGGAGAGGGGCTTTGGGAGTGCTGCTCCACACAGCAGGAATATGCTCAGTGCTCACCCTACCACAGCTCCTGCGTGCCTCCATCTGGCCTGGCCAAAGGGCGGGGCCCCCGGGGGAGGGAGAGGAGGAGCAGGGCCAGAGTTCCGGCCTGCTTGAAACTAATCAAATTTTAAAAGCCTCCGATATAAAAAGGATTAAGGAAATTTGTTATATACCATCGCCATCTACTGGGTACAAGTGGAAGCAGAGCTGAAATCTCAGCACCCACTTGGCACATGCCCAACAAGAATCAGAGAGTGGCCTCCTCGCTCCTCCAAGGAGACTTGAAGCTAGAGTACATAAAACTGAGATCACCATGTGCTAGAGAGAGTAGACTGAACCTAACACAAGAAGCTGCAGAATCCTAAGTGCAACTGATGCCTGGACCAGACATATGGAAAGAACTATTCCCTCTCCCGGCTCCCAGGTTAGGAGGATAAGAAGTGGTGAGATTTCTTTTCAAAGATTAGAAAGGGAAAAAACAATTTTTAAAATAAATAACTGTAGATTATCTTGCTGAGTCTACACTCCCTAATGATACCTCAGGTAACCATATTTTAGATTTTAACTCCTTTGTAAGTCCAGTCAAATTGGTGTAAGAGAGATTGAAAGGAGTTGTTTTAAGCAACTGCTTTTAATATTGTAAGCTTGTCCCTTTTGCACCAATCTCGCCAAAGAGAAGTAAGAAGTAATGCCTTACAGACAAGTGCACCTTTGGACTTGTGATAAATGTGTTAGGTACTAACCGATTGAGAATTGTTGATCCATAAGTAAATGTAATGAGAAATCTTGGTAATTTGCATTGTTCTCTGATATAACTACTGAGCTTCAACTCTGGTCTGTGATAATTGCTTGTAAGACCGTATTATATTGTAGTACACACACTTGGCTGTGTCTACATTTGTGTGGGGAACTGTTGATTATTTATGTTAATGTGGTTCTGGTGAATTAATAAATTGTTGCTTGGTTAAGAATAAGCAAGTGAGCAGTACTTCTCAAATCAGGACAAGCTGAAAGTTGCCCTGAAAAGAACCTAGTGTTAAACTAATAAGCTAACGTTCCCTGGACTCAATGAAAAGGGTTTATCCTATTGGATTCTATTACAAATTGGGGTAAACATAGTTTGTTAGATTTCAACTTTAAAAATCGAACAGGCATGCTGGCAAATTCATAAACTGACCCCTTTTCACACTTAATATCAAAATACATTTTTTCTTTTATGCTGGGCAGAGGGATTACCTGATGCTCTCCATATTGGGCCCAACGGAGCTCTCACTGACTTCCAAGGGAGTGGGATCAGGGCCACAGTTTTCATTCTTCTCAGTGGCATCCTGTTTCTCCTTAATGTTATGCTCAGAAGATGAGTGTTTTTTCTCACCTGTTATCAAAATACATTACTTGGCATAATTCCTTCTACCTGGCTTACTTATGTTTAACATATTAATAGTTCAAAAATCAATAATGCTACTTAGCATTTGCAAAGTGCTTTATATGTTCAAAGAACTGTATGGATGCTAAATAATTAATCATCAAAATACTCCTATCAGGTAGCTAAGGTAAACAGTAGCAGGTTATAAATAGAGAAACCGAGGCAATTAGGTAAAATTATTTGGCCAACGTCTAACAGTGAGTCACTGGTAGAGCAGAGATTAGAACTCAGGGGCTCCTGACTCCTAACCCTACGTTTATTTGTCATGACCACACTGATCCATAATATTAATTTATCCATGAGATACTAAATTCTGCATTACAAGGAGTTCAGAAAAGTATAACAACATCTTTACTACAAACTTACGGAGGGGGTGAACAACACACAAAACTCACAGATGACACTTCATTAGGAGACACTGCTATCACCAAAAACCAAAAAGAAATAAAAGTTTCTTAGAAGTGTTAAAAAGGGGGGAGGGATAGCTCAGTGGTTTGAGCGTTGGCCTGCTAAACCCAGGGTTGTGAGTTCAATCCTTGAGGGGGCCATTTGGGGATTTAGTTGGGGATTGATCCTGCTTTGAGCAGGGGGTTGGACTAGATGATCTCCTGAGGTCCCTTCCAACCCTAATAATCTATTAATCTATCTATCTATTAAATAATGAACGGGTCTCAGTCTGAAAAAAAAAATTAAGACAATGTATGAGGGGACTAATAACCTAAAACAGATTATTTGGTCTATTTTCAAATTCTTGGGTAGTCTCTCATAGTGTCACTACAGACCTTTTTTGCTTGTATTTTTCTTTTTGAGTAAAATTTAAATCTGTGTATCTTAATTATAGTATGTTCAAATCCTTCTTCCACACTCATTACTATTAATTTCATACTTCTACTATTACATCCTGTTCTCTAGATTTCATAATTTCTCAAAGTTTGTTGTCTCAGAAACTAACACCCTTCTTTGTAACATTCTGTTAACCCAATATATACTGTTGAATCAAACTAAAGTTTCTAGCTAACTACAAGTGATATTTTTTCAGTGTATTCAAAAAGACTGTCATGATTGGATTTATTATTTTACCCATATGCCTGATCCAGGGCCTGATCCAAAGCCCGTTAAAATCAATGGGAAAGACTCCAATATGGTGTGGTCCATTATGTCCAGCTTCTTTTCTGCAGCTTCTATTTATATTACTTTTTTGCAAACAACCATTGTTGCTAATCCATTTGAAATTAGTTCTAAATTAAATCTTCCTTTCCAAAGGTACCAGCCCATAAAAAACTTCACTAAATACACTTACCGTAATGGCTTGGCTTTTGATCAGAACTACCTTCCAATGATTTACTAGACTCATAGTCATCAATCTGTAAAAGTTTTCCTTCTTCAGCTGATTTCCACACAAAATCAGCACTTACAATGGGGAGTCGATACTTCTCAATAGTTTTCAGATGATAAGAGCTGAGTACAGCAACATTATCCACAATGACATGTGTACACTAAAAATGAGGTTAAAAATCACAGCCATTATGCAGATGCAAAAATAGGTAACTACTGCAGTTTAGTTTGTTTACTCAATACTAATTTCCTATTAGTAAACAACATAGTGAATGCCAGTGAAAATGAGGTAGATTCTGAGGCTAAAATAGAGAAAGAACAAGTTAAAAATTACTTAGACAATTTAGATATATTCAAGTCACCAGAGCCTGATGAAATACATCATAGAATACTCAAGGAGCTGACTGAGGAGATATCTGAGCCATTAGCGA
This sequence comes from Terrapene triunguis, assembly GCF_002925995.2. Lineage (NCBI taxonomy): Eukaryota > Metazoa > Chordata > Testudines > Emydidae > Terrapene > Terrapene triunguis. The sequence continues at coordinate 5,930,683 of NW_020664489.1, read as the reverse complement.
TTATCTTTGAAAACTCATGGCAGATTGAAGAGGGCAAATATAGTATCAATCTATAAAAAGGGGAATAAGGACAACCTGGAGAATTACAGACCAGTCAGCTTAACTTCAGTACCCAGAGAGATAATGGAATGAATAATCAAGCAATCAATTCACAAACATCTAGAAGATAGTAAGGTGATAAGTAACAGTCAATGAGGATTTGTCAAGAACAAATTGTGTCAAACCAACATAATAGCTTTGACAGGGTAGCAAGCCTTGTGGATGGGGGGAAGCAGTAGATGTGGCATATCTTCACTTTAGTAAGGCTTTTGATACAGTCTCACATGACCTTCTCATAAACAAACTATGGAATATAGCTTAGATCAGTGGTGGGCAACCTGTGGCCCACGCCGCTTCCCGCAGCTTCCATTGGCCGCGAATGGTGAACCACGGTCACTGGGAGCTGCGGGTGGCCGTGCCTGCGGACGGTCAACTTAAACAAATGGTCTCGCAACCCACCAGTGTATTACCCTGACAAGCTGCGTGCAGCCCGCGGGCCGCAGATTGCCCACCACTGGCCTAGATGGAGCTACTATATGGTGAGTGCATAAGTGGTTGGAAAACCGTTCCCAGAAAGTAGTTATCAGTGGTTCACAGTTCCAAGCAGGAAGGGCATATCAAGTGGGGTCCTGCAAGAATCAGTCCTGAGTCTAGTTCTGTTCAATATCTTCATAAATGATTTAGACAATGGCGTAGAGAATATGATTATAAAGTTTGCAGATGATACCAAGCTGGAAGAGGTTGCAAGTGCTTTGGAGGATAGGATTAAAATTGAAAATGATCTGGACAAATTTGAGAAATGGTCTGAAGTAAACAGAATGAAATTCAATAAGGACAAATGCAAAGTACTCCACTTAGGAACAATCAATTGAAAACATATAAAATGGGAAATGAGTGTCTAAAAAGGAGTACTGTGAAAAGGGATCTGGGGATTATAGTGGATCACAAGCGAAATATGAGTCAAGAGTGTAACACTGTTGCAAAAAAAGCAAACATCATTCTGGGGGTATATTAGCAGGAGTGTTGTAAGCAAGATATGAGAAGTAATTCTTACACTCTAGTCTGTGCTAATAATGCCTCTTCTGGAGTATTGCGTCCAGTTCTGGGTGCCACATTACAGGAAAGATGTGGACAAACTGAAGAAAGTCCAGAGGAGAACAACAAACATAATAAAGGTCTAGAAAACATGACCCATGAGAAAAGATTGAAAAAATTGGGTTTGTTTAGTCTGGAGAAGAAAAGACTGGGAAGGGGGGGGGAGGGAGAAGGAAGAGACATGATAACAGTTTTCAAGTACATAAAATGTTACAATGAGGAGGGCGAAAAATTGTTCTCATTAACCTCTGAGGATAGGACAAGAAGCAATGGACTTAAATTGCAACAAGGGAGGTTTAAGTTGGACATTAGGAAAAACTTTCTGTCAGGGTAGTTAAGGACCGGAACAAATTGCCTAGGGAGGTTGTGAAATTTCCGTTATTGGAGATTTTTAAGAACAGGTTAGACAAACACCTGTCAGGAATGGTCTAGTTATTACAGGGTCCTGCCTTGTGTGCAGGGGACTGGACTAAATGAGGTCCCTTCCAGTCCTATGCTTTTATGGTGTTCCAAGAAGACGGGCTCCACCTAAAGAAGAGAGGGAAGAGCATCTTCGCAAGCAGACTGGCTAACCTAGTGAGGAGGGCTTTAAACTAGGTTCACCGGGGGAAGGAGACCAAAGCCCTGAGGTAAGTGGGGAAGTGAGATACAGGGAGGAAGCACGAGCAAGAGAGCGCAAGAGGGGAGGACTCCTGCCTCATACTGAGAAAGCAGGATAATCAGCGAGTTATCTTAAGTGCCTATACACAAATGCAAGAAGCCTGGGAAATAAGCAGGGAGAACTGGAAGTCCTGGCACAGTCAAGGAATTATGATGTGATTGGGATAACTCACATGACTGGAGTACTGTCATGGATGGATATAAACTGTTCAGGAAGGACAGGCAGGGCAGAAAAGGTGGGGGAGTTGCACTGTATGTAAGAGAACAGTATGAAACTGCAGAAAAACCTGAGAGTCTCTGGATTAAGTTTAGAAGTATGAGCAACAAGGGTGATGTCGTGGTTGGAGGCTGCTATAGACCACCAGACCAGGGGGATGAGGTGGACAAGGCGTTCTTCCGGCAACTAACAGAAGTTATTAGATCACAGGCCCTGGTTCTCATGGGAGACTTCAATCACTCTGATATCTGCTGGGAGAGCAATATAGCGGTGCACAGAAAATCCGGGAAGTTTTTGGAAAGTGTAGGGGACAATTTCCTGATGCAAGTGCTGGAGGAACCAACTAGGGGCAGAGCTCTTCTTGACCTGCTGCTCACAAACAGGGAAGAATTAGTAGGGGAAGCAAAAGTGGATGGGAACCTGGGAGGCAGTGACCATGAGATGGTCGAGTTCAGGATCCTGACACAAGGAAGAAAGGAGAGCAGCAGAATAAGGACCCTGGACTTCAGAAAAGCAGACTTTGACTCCCTCAGGGAACTGATGGGCAGGATCCCCCAGGAGAATAACATGAGAGGAAAAGAGTCCAGGAGAGCTGGCTGTATTTTAAAGAATCCTCATTGAGGTTGCAGGAACAAACCATCCCAATGTGTAGAAAGAATAGTAAATATGGCGGACGACCAGCTTGGCTTAACAGTGAAATCCTTGCTGATCTTAAACACAAAAAAGAAGCTTCCAAGAAGTGGAAGATTGGACAAATGACCAGGGAGGAGTATAAAAATATTGCTTAGGCATGCAGGAGTGAAATCAGGAAGGCCAAATCACACTTGGAGTTGCAGCTAGCAAGAGACGTTAAGAGTAACAAGAAGGGTTTCTTCAGGTATGTTAGCAACAAGAAGAAAGTCAAAGAAAGTGTGGGCCCCTTACTGAATGAGGGAGGCAACCTAGTGACAGAGGATGTGGAAAAAGCTAATGTACTCAATGCTTTTTTTGCCTCTGTCTTCACGAACAAGGTCAGCTCCCAGACTGCTGCACTGGGCACCACAGCATGGGGAGAAGGTGACCAGCCCTCTCTGGAGAAAGAAGTGGTTCAGGACTATTTAGAAAAGCTGGACAAGCATAAGTCCATGGGGCTGGATGCGCTGCATCCGAGGATGCTAAAGTAATTGGCGGATGTGATTGCAGAGCCGTTGGCCATTATTTTTGAAAACTCATGGTGATCAGGGGAGGTCCCGGATGACTGGAAAAAGGCTAATGTAATGCCCATCTTTAAAAAAGGGAAGAGGGAGGATCCAGGGAACTACAGGCCAGTCAGCCTCACCTCAGTCCCTGGAAAAATCATGGAGCAGGTCCTCAAGAAATCAATTCTGAAGCACTTAGAGGAGAGGAAAGTGATCAGGAACAGTCAGCATGGATTCACCAAGGGCAAGTCATGCCTGACTAACCTAATTGCCTTCTATGACGAGATAAGTGGCTCTGTGGATGAGGGGAAAGCAGTGGACGTGTTATTCCTTGACTTTAGCAAAGCTTTTGATACGGTTTCCCACAGTATTCTTGCCAGCAAGTTAAAGAAGTATGGGCTGGATGAACGGACTATAAGGTGGATAGAAAGCTGGCTAGATCGTCGGGCTCAACAGGTAGTGATCAATGGCTCCATTGGCAGCCGGTATCAAGCGGAGTGCCCCAAGGGTCCTGGGGCCAGTTTTGTTCAATATCTTCATTAATGATCTAGAGGATGGTGTGGACTGCACCCTCAGCAAGTTTGCAGATGACACTAAACTGGGAGGAGTGGTAGATACGCTGGAGGGTAGAGATAGGATACAGAGAGACCTAGACAAATTAGAGGATTGGGCCAAAAGAAA